>NC_137034.1:5971367-5993867 GCF_032717465.1 Coenobita brevimanus
GTGTGTGTGTGTGTGTGTGTGTGTGTTTAGATCTTAACTGAAGGGTTGTGGGAAAATCCTGTGAGAGATAGACAGACAGACAGACACAGACAGACAGAGACAGAAAGAACAAGGTAATGTATGGAAGTGAGAGTAAATGAGAGAGTGAGAGAATGAGTTTGTGAAGGTAAACAACTTTGAAAATGGTAGTGAAAGTGGGTGAGCGAGTGAGTGAGAGGGAAGGAGAACACGTGGACAGATGAGAGTGAGTAAGGTAGAGAGTGAGTGGATAAGTGAGTAAATGAGAGAGTTAGTGAATTAGAGAAAACGTGAGGTAAAGAGTGAGTGAGGAGAGGAGTCAGTAGAGGTAAGCAAGAGAGAGAGAGAGAGAGACCGGAGGTGAGGTAACATTATATGAGTGAGAGAGAGAGAGAGCAAGTGAGAGTGAGTGAGTGAGAGCGCTGGTCCCCTTTAACAGCGTGGCACCTTGACATTTGTACCCCCTCCCCCTGCCCCTCCCCCCTCCCCCTCCCCTTGTGTCTGCTCCCCATCTTTCCCCCCAGTTTCCAGTCTGGCGCCCCCTCTCCCCAATTCCTCCCTCCTTTCCTCCCTTCCCTCTTTCCCTTACACCCCTCTCGCTCTGTACCCCTTCTTCTTCCGTGACCCCTCCCCTTTGTGTCTGCTCGCCCCCTTACCCCTATTTTCCAGTCTGGTACATCACCTCTTCATCGCTTCCTCCCCCCCTCCCCCCTGCCTTTCCCTCTCCTAAGTTTGGAATCCCCCCCTCCCTTCTTTCTGTGTTTCCTTCTTAGGTCTGGCACCCCTCATCTCCTTCCCCTCCTTCCCTCTGGCTTAGCTCCCCCTTTCCCTAATTTCCTTCCTCAAGTTTGCATGCCCCCTTCCCCTCCTTTGCTCCCTCCCTCCCTCCCTCCCTCCCTCCCTCCCTCCCTTCCTTCCATCCTTCCATCCTTCCTTCCTTCCATCCATCCTTCCTTCTGGCTTCCCTTGATCCCTTCGTTTAGTCTGGTTCCCGCCTGCATCCATTCCTACCTCCCCGCCATCGCTCTTGTCTGGCACCCCCCACCCTTTTCCCTCCTTCCCTCCCTCTTGGGCTCTGCATCTCCTACCTGTACATTTATATACCTTAATAAGTAGCCTAGACTCGGGCCTTTATGCCTCTGATGGGGAGAGAGAGAGAGAAAAAAAAAAGATTGGATGATGAATGTTGAATGTTCAATTACCAAAATTTCTCAAATACCTGGACTTGATAGACGTGTGAGTGAGCAGCGTGGGACTTATTATGATATTATTATTATTATTATTATTATTATTATTATTATTATTATTATTATTATTATTATTATACTCGTCTCTAGCGCCCAACAGAACCTGTTAAAATAGATAATAATATATTTCAGTACAGTAAGAGGATTCAAGGCGTAAGGAGCTTCATTCTGTGTGTGTGTGTGTGTGTGTGTGTGTGTGTGTGTGTGTGTGTGTGTGTGTGTGTGCAAATATCTTCAGACTTTCATCACTGCTTACTTATTCGTTTTCATGTAACCACTCCACGCCACCCTCCCTCCACGCCCATGTTCACCACCCTCCTGGTTGTACATTATTCACGCCGCCCCCACGCCTACATTATTCACTTCGTACACCGCGGTCCGCATCATTCATAACGTACATCGCGGTCCGCAGCTCGACAGGTACTCCATGTTTGATTCACTGTTAAGCTCATTTGCGTGTCATTATTTTAGCACGGATGTATACTGGCTGGCTGTGATGTGGAGAGAGAGGGAGAGGGAGAGGGAGAGAATGTGTGTGTGTGTGTGTTTGTGTGTGTGTGTGTGTGTGTGTTGGAATGAGGTGTTTACTGCTGGGGAATATGTGTGCTTTAGTGCTTATATCGGCCATATACCCTCATAAACCACCCACTAAACCCCCCTCTCCCTCCCCTCTTACTTCCCCTTCCTTACCCTCCTACTCCTCCTTCCCTACCCTCGTACTCCCCCCCCTCCTTACCCACCGGCCCCCCTCTCCCTAACCACCTACTCTCCCCCTTCTTATCCACGTTCTCCACCTTGTCACCCACATACTTCTCCCTTTCCTGCCCACCTCCTCTCCATCCCACACAACTACTCCCCCTTCCCCATATTCATGAAAAGTCTAAGCTGCAGTTGTGTATAAGATTGATTGCATGTAGGAGTACGTTTGCCTTTATCATTGTCTGTTGTTGATTGCATTCTAGAGGAGGATTATGACTTGAAATCAATCAGTCGTGTGCCTCAATGACCTTCGTTTAGTCGTTAGGCAAAATATAAACCTCCTTGTTAACTTAGAGAAGGACTTGCTCGAGATTCTGAAGCCTCCGATATCTAGTGTTCCTCTAAGATTAATATAATTTTATAGTGTAAGGATTTAATTAACAACTCAGATCCACCAATCGCAGTTAGAGTAGTTAAGTGTTTGATGTTGATTGAAGTGATGGCGATTCTTGATAATGATTATGCTGAAGTGATGGCTATTCATGATAACGATTATACCATGTTTGATTAATAGGGGTGTTTTTATGGCCAGTAGTTGAAGCCAGGTGTTATCGAAGTGAAATTCTTTGATACCCCCACTCCCAGCCCCTGTTTACCCATCCTTCCTTTGACACCCTTACCCTGACACCCCCACTCCCAGTCCCTACCCCACCCTCACCCTGACACCCCCTCCTCACAGCCCCTACCCCACCCTCTCCTGTGACACCCCCACCCCCCCTGTCCTTAGCACGTTCCTCTCCACCGACTCCATCATCCCATCTCTCCATCCATGTCCTCATCCCTCTTCCCCATTTCATACCCTCTTCCTCCACCCCCACTCCCTTAATCTCTTATCCCCTCCACCAATTCCTCTGCCTCCCTCCTCTTCCCCCACCCTTCCCTGACCTCCCTAGTCCCTATTTCCCCTCCCCTCCTCTATGATTCCTTTATCTCCTCCCGTCCCCCTACTCCCCTACCTTTCCCTTAGCAACCCCCCCCCTTTATCCCGTGCTGTATCCCATCCACTCACTCCCGTATCCCCCCCTCTCTCTCTCTCTCTCTCTCTCTCTCTCTCTCTCTCTCTCTCTCTCTCTCTCTCACCTTTCCTCTTCCTCCCACCATTTTAAGTTGCTGTGGAGACTATCATAAATTGGCTAAAACTCTTTATAAATACTCTCCCTGACCTTTCCTCCTGACCCCCCCTCCTCCTCCTCACTTCTCCCTTACCCCTCTCCTCTTCCTCCTCCTCCTCCTCCTCACTTCTCCCTGACCCCCTCTCCTCCTCCGCCAAACATCCCTCTGACCTCTATTTTGAACTTTGCAGCCGGAACTGTCAGCCTCCACCATGTCAGAGCTGAGGGCAGAGTTGCACACATTTATTTTTTATTTTTATTTTTTTTTTATTTTTTCGCATTCTGTGTCGATTTTTTTTTCATTTTTCACGCATTCTTTCTCGATTTTTTCATTTTTTCGTATTCTTACGATTTTTCATTTCGGATTCTTTCTCGATTTTTTCTTGTGTTGCCTCGTATGTGGTCTGTGGTTTATTTCGTTTTTTCTTGACCTACCCCTTTTTTGTCATTGCACTTTTTCCTTTACTATTGCATTTTTTTCAGTCATAGTTACACACATATACATTCTTTTCACTTTCTCTGTCTTCATAATCCTTTTTTTTTTATTTCGTTTTTCCTTATATCTTTCGTTTTACACTACATACCAAGTCGCGCAGGTTGAACAAGGCCCTCTCGAAGTGGCCAGAGTTAACTAAGAACTACCGTATGTCATAAGGAGGTAGGACAGTTAATATTTAAAACACGCTACCGTAGTGAATTATTTAACTACGTTCTTTTCTTAATGTAGCCCAGAGTTATATCCTTTTGCAGCTTATTTCATGTACCTGTAGCCCAGTGGCGGAATAAGACAATACTGTGACTCTACATCCCCTTCATAGCACTTCTTCTTGATTAGCACCATATCCGTGTGTTAGTCTTGATGTATCTCAGTATGAAAGATGAAGAGATGGCAGTGATAGGTCAGGTTAGAGTAAAACGGATATAGTCGGTATCCTGTGTTAAGTATTCTGAAGCAAGTTTTTGATGTGACGGAACCACGCAGAATAAACCCTGATGTCACCACCTAGCATCAGTTGTATTACTTCTTTCAGACGTTTTCATATAGGATGTTCTTGCTGCCTCGACAGGAAAGGGATTGCTGAAGGCATGATCTAACCCCTCCAGTACGAAAAATCTTCCCTAGACTTAGTAAAATCGTGTGAAGATTTTTTTTTTTTTTTTTTCAATAACAGACCAGAGGAAGGAAAAACAAAAGAGTAAAAAAAATCCACACACCTGATTACAGGCGTCTTCCATTCATAAAAAAATCTGTAACAGTTGGACAGACCCTCCTATGCTGAATAAAATCGTCTGTAGATAGCAAGAAGAAAACGTCCCCTAACTGAAGGTGTTAATATAGTCAGTTTTAGTAAGCCACGTAACTCTTTGGCAGCGGTGAGTGAAGAAGGGTTGTAAGGCGTTAGATCAGAAATGCAGATATTAAAGTGTGAAAATAGTTTGGTGCCAGTGAGGTCAGTAACCCTTTCATGGTCGGAGCAGCTCTAGTATTTTATTCCAGCTAACGCCAAACGATTTTATTAAGCTAAGTCATCGGTGCCTGAGAGTGTTAATGCTTTTACCAATGACGCTCTTTTGTGATGATAATGTGTGTCATTTTGTATATGTCAGTACAGTGGGACAGACTGGGCGCGAACACATGCTATTCCCCTTTCTCTCAACTTGGCCTAAAATTGCCGTCTCCACCATCAGTGCTGAGTTGTAGCGATGGATTAGCACGAGAATATGATGCTAGTCAAGAGGAGGTGCCGTGGAAAAGATGTAGAGTCGTGGTACCCTTTTTTCTGCCGCTGCTTTACGTGAAATAAGCTGCAGAAGGACGAAAATCTGACCCAAGTTAGAATAAAAATATGAAAGGATCTCTTGCAAGTATCCAAATTAAATGTCCGCCGTGATGTCAGCTCGTACCCTAGATTAAACACACACACACACACACACACACACACACACACACACACACACACACACACACACACACACACACACACACACACACACACACACACACACACGCTAACCTCCGACCCACCGCAGCTCCCTCATCGCACTATCATAATGTGGCACAAGGAAATCCCAGAATACCTCAAGTCTTTCTACCTTATGACATAATCTTTTGGCCGCAGGTGGTGTGTAGTCAGTTTTGGAGCAACACATCTGTCGTATACATCATTATAATGAGTTCGACTTTACCCTCAACCTGCTTACGTCTCTGGCACTCACACCTGGCTGCTCTCTCTCTCTCTCTCTCTCTCTCTCTCTCTCTCTCTCTCTCTCCCGTAGCAAATATCGATATCGTAAGTCATATTCTTAAAAAATAGCTTCGTTAGGAAGATGATATTGTTAGCGATTTTTTTCCCATTCACTCTATAGGGAGAGAGAGAGAGAGAGAGAGAGAGAGAGAGAGAGAGAATGTGTTTTTAAGTAAGTACAGTAGTCGTGTAAATGTACCCGGATGAATACCAGGTAACTCTTGCATTACAGAGTTGCTTAGAAAAAAAAAAAAAAGCTGATTGTTTGCCTTTGTTCTGTATCCTGGAAATTACGTTTCCCCCCCTTTCGGCGAATTCAACTCTCTTCTTAGATTTGTGCAGTACCCCTCTCCTTTCCTTCACACACACACACACACACACACACACACACACACACACACGCACGCACGCACGCACGCACGCACGCACGCACGCACACACACACACACACACACACACACACACACACACACACACACACACACACACACACACACACACACACACACACACACACACACACACACACACACACACACACACACTCTCTCTCTCTCTCTCTCTCTCTCTCCTCGTACCATCACGTTCGTTGGGTAAATAAAGGATCTTGAGCAGTTCCCCGTTCACTTCGTCCCCGTGTGTGTGTGTGTCTGTGTGTGTTTGTGAGAGAGAGAGAGAGAGAGAGAGAGGTTGTTTTCCACAGTGTCCCGGATGTGATTAAATTGCTCTCAAACTATCTGTGGTGTTGAGCCATTACTACGACTGGCAGACTTTAAATAATACTGCAACCCTTGTTATACAGCTACTTCTGCAAATATATATCCGTCATTTATCCATTTGTATCCTTTATTATGTATTTTACTGATTTATGGTCCATTCCTGTATATTTCCTTTATTTCCTTGGGTCAGAGAACGTATTTATGTTTTATTTATTCATGTATTTATTATTTTTTTATTTTACCTTTAGAGGATCGTATTTAGTCTCTCCTGTATCTCGTCCCCCCCCCTCCATCTCTCCCTCCTTTGGTGCCTGCTTCTCTCCCTCTTTCTGTCACCCTCTGTCCTTGCCTATCTGTTCTCTCCTTTCCTTTGTACTCCCTTCCCTCCCTTCCTTTGTACTCCCTTCCCTCCCTCCTCTGTCTTCATCTTTTCCCTTGTCGCTTTCTCTACTTTCCACGATGCTGATCTTCTCTCCTTTCCTCCTCTTCCAGTTTCTGTTCCATCCTTGCCTTTCCCTATCCTTTCCAGTTGATCACTTCCCCTTTGCATCCCTTCTTTCGTTCCCTTTGTCTCCTTCCCTACCTTTGCCTCTGTCTACCTCCTATTCCTCTCTTATTCTGCCATTCCCTTCTGTCCATCCTTCCTTCCTTCCTTCCTTCTTTGATGTCTCCTTCCCCCACTCTCCATCTCCCTGTCTCCCGTCCCTCCCTTCATCCCTCCCTTCCTTGTTGTCGCCTTCCCTCCCCCTCTCTATCTCCCTCTGTCCCACCCTGTCTGTTCCATCCCTTCCTCCCTGTCCCTTCCTCCTTGTATCCTTCCTACCCTCCCTTGTTTCCTCTCCGTTTCTTGTCCTCCATCCGTCCCTCCCTTTCTTGATGTCGTCCTCCTTCCCCCCTATCCCTCCCTCCCTTCTCCTTGTTTTCCTTCATCCCTCTCTGCCCTCCTTCAGTGCCCCTCTATCCTTTTTTTTTTTTTTTTTTTTTTTTTTTTACCTCTCTTCATACCTCCTTTCTTGCCTCCCATCCTCTTCCTGCCTCCCTCAATCCTTCCCTTCCCCCCTCTCTCTCCATATGTGCCTCCCTCCCTTCATTCTTTCTTACCTCCCTCTCTCTTTCCAAGCCTTCCAACTTCTCTTTCTCCCTCCCTCCCTCCCACTCAGTACCCTTGCTCCTCCCGTGCCTGCTTATCTCCCTCTCCATCCCTCCCTCCACCTTGCCTCCCTTCTCTTTGGTCTCCCAGCTTCTTTCTCCCTCCCTCATTACCTCCCTGTCTCCCTTCCTCCCTTCCCTCCCTCTCTTTCTTCTTACTTCCCTCCTTCCATACCTCCCTCCCTCTCTTTCTTCCTACTTCCCTTCTTACCTCCCTCCCTACCAGCGTTGCCACATCTCGCCAGACAATAACCCTCCAGTGTTGCCGTATAGTGATCATTGTTTTGGTCACTCCTTCCGTCTCTCTTCACTCTCTCATCATTGGCTCTTCATCTCCTCTTTATTGCTCTTTTTCGCGCGTTGCCTTCTGGTCCGGGTCTACAAAAAAGAGAATGGAGAGGTCATGGGTGAGAGAGAGAGAGAGAGAGAGAGAGAGGGGGGGGGAGGGAGGGAGGGATGAAAATGCAAGAAGAGAAAAAGTATGTGAGGAGAGAAGAGAAAGTGAGACAGAGAGGGGGAGGGGAGGAGGAAGATAAAAGAAAAAATGGAGAGGGAAGAAAAGAAAGCGAGGATAGGAGCGGATGGAGGGGGGGGGAGGGAGGGCGGTTTACCTCATAATTAGGGTATTCACGGATACTTATAGTCCATTCTCTCTCTCTCTCTCTCTCTCTCTCTCTCTCTCTCTCTCTCTCTCTCTCTCTCTCCCGCCCTCCCTCCCTCCCTCCCTCCCTCCCTCCCGCCCTCCCTCCCTCCCTCTCTCTCTCTCTCTCTCTCTCTCTCTCTCTCTCTCTCTCTCTCTCCATCCCTTCTATTCCATCCGTCTTTCGTCTGTCTTTCTCCTGTTTCCTTTTAATATTTTTCCTCTCACCCTCGTCTGCTTCTCCTATTTCCCTCCTCCTTTCCCTCCACTCTCGCTCTCTCTCTATCTCTTCTCATTCTTCTCCTTTGCTCTCCTCTCCTCTCCTCTCTGTCTACCCCTTTCCTCCAATCTCTCTCTTTTTAATCATACTTCTCCTCTCCCCTCCCCTCCCCTCCCCTCCCTGCCCTCATCCCTCCCTGCCCTCATCCCTCCCTTCTTGCTCTTCACTCTTCTCCCCACCTCTTGTCTTCTCTCTCTATTTCCCCTCCCCTCTCCTCTCTTTATTTTTCTCCTCCCCTCCTCTTCCCACTTTCTCCTCTTGGTACAATAATTTTGGAGGTAATCTGTGAGAGTGCACTTGTCCCTGGTGTGGATACCCCCCTCTCCTCTCTCTCTCTCTCTCTCTCTCTCTCTCTCTCTCTCGTATCGTCGTATATGTACGTATGTGTGTATATCTGTGTGTGTGTGTGTAAGTTATTTCTCTTTTTCAAAACCATACTCTGAAAAATGTAAAGAGGACGAAAGAAATAAAAATTTTAAAAAATCACAAAAGAAACTCAGCTCCATACGTAGCCAATGGAGGGTGAGAAAGTGACATTTGCTCCAGTCCAGTTACGGTCTTTATTAATACATTCTCATCTTTATTCACGTCCTTTAATACATTCTCTGTCTTCATTTGTACATTCTCGTCTTTGTTAATAAATTCTCTTTAATAATAATTTCTCGTCTTGTATTAGTTTATCATCGTCTTTTAGTAATACATTCTCGTCTTTTAGTAATACATTCTCGTCTTCTAGTAATATATTATTGTCTTGTATACATTCTCGACTTTTATTGATGCATTCTTGCCATTTCCAGACGATTTTATTCAGCTTGAGGGGGGGGGATTTAAGGAAGGCTGTGTATATCCCCGCCAGGTGTTAAAAATACCTTACCTGTGCCATGAATAACTTAAGAAAATAAATTAAGAAAAAGAAAATCGTCGTCTTTGTGAAGGTTGACGCCAGAGTGTGACATTTTTTTTTTTAATACTAGACATTTCTGTATTATTCAACTCAGAAATGGGAAAAGAAGATAGATGGATAGATAGATAGATAGGTATGTAGGAAGGTAGGTAATTACTAATGGATAGAAAGGTAGATGATAGAGTTGAGAGAGAGAGAGAGAGAGAGAGAGAGAGAGAGAGAGAGGGAGGGAGGGAGGGAGGGAGGGAGGGAGGAGGAGGGTCAGAGAAAGGAGGAAGGAGAGGAAACCAGAGACAAAGAGGAGACAGTGAGACAAAGGAGTGAGGGGAAAATAAATCGACTGAAAACTGTGACTAAGAAAAGCTGCAGAGGGAAGGGAAGAATTAGGAAAGAAACAATATATAAAAAATGAGGAGAGGAAAGAGGAGACAGAGAAGATAAAGAAATAGGGAAAATGATGGAAGATGTGAATGAGAAAAGAGGCAGAGAGAGAGAAAGAGAGGGGGGGGAATAGAAAGTTATTAAAGAGAAAGGAAGAGAGGAGGAGGATAAAACACAAAATAAAGAGTAAGAGACGAAAGCTAATAAAGAAAGAGAGAGGGAAGTGGAAGAAATAAAAGACACAGGAATGAAGGAAAAAGAGAAAGAATAATGAGAAAGTAGAGAGAGTGATGGGAAAGAAAGAGGAAGAGAGAAAGAGAAGAAAGGGGCAGTGAAGTAAAAGTAGAGAGGAGGTTGTGAAAGTGAGGGGAAGGAAAGAGAGAGGGATGAGAGAGGAGAGAAAACTTGGAGGGAGAAATGGAGGAAGGCAGTGGAGAATAAACGAAGGGAGAGGCAAAAGAGTGGAGAGAAAGGGAGGGAAGAGGGAAGGAGGGAGAAAGAAAGAGATAAAGAGGATAAGATTGTGAAGTGCTGAGCCAATTGAGGCTTTAAAATAACGAGAGAGAGAGAGAGAGAGAGGGAGGGAGAGAGAGGGAGAGAGGTATGAGAGGAGGACAGTAAAGAGTAAATGAAAGGAAAGGTGAAAGAATTAAGAGAAAGAGAGAAGAGGGGAGGAACAAAGGGAGATGAAGTGGCGGAGAGAAAAGAAGCTGAGAAATGTTGAACTAATGGAGGGCTAGAGAGAGAGAGAGAGAGAGAGAGAGAGAGTGTGTGCAAACGGTGAGGAAGAGAAAGCTCCCGAGAGAAAGTGGTAGGAGGGAGGGTTGAGTGACAGAGAGAGAGAAAAATACACTGATACAAGAGGTGTGTGTGTGTGTGTGTGTGTGTGTGTGTGTGTGTGTGTGTGTGTGTGTGTGTGTGTGTGTGTGTGTGTGTGTGTGTGAGTGACCATAATTTTGCTTGGAAATTTGAACTAATATAAATGCAAATACATGCGTGTGTGTGTGTGTGTGTTGTGTCAGTGCACTAACATTGATCCAAATACACACTATGACGTCACTGCCCTCCTCCCCCCATATCTCTCTCTCTCTTTCTCTCTCTCTCTCTCTCTCTCATGTACCGTCTTGTCGTAATAGGCAGTCTAATAGATCTGGCTAGTTAGAAGGATATAGAAATAGTGATAAGAAGACTGTTTTATTTATTTTTTTTTTTATCAGTCAGTTTGTGGACTGTATTTTCTCTGTGTTGTTAATGTTTTAGTTTATCAAGTACCGGTATTTTCCCATATTTTTTTTTAGTCTCTTGTTACACACTGTCCGGTATTCACTGCCAAGGGTTCATTTTTGTGGCCTCAGGTTCCAGTGAATGTGAACCCGATAGAGTGTTTGCTAAAGTTGCCCTTCTCCTGTAGTCCACTATGCTCCCTGCCCTTCTCCTGCAGTCCACTATGCTCCCTGCCCTTCTCCTGCAGTCCACTATTCTCACTGCCCTTCTCCTGCAGTCCACTATTCTCACTCTCCTCCTGTAGTCCACTATCCTGTTTTTGGGATAGGGGGTTACGTTTTGTATGCTCCGGCCAGTTATGTAGGTGCCACCACGTGAAGGCGTCAATCTCCAGCCTAAGATGCCTCAGTTCAGTATACAAGCATATTGTAAGAATTTATACCCGCATATTGGAAGAATGTATACCCGCATATTGGAAGAATGTATACCCGCATATTGAAGGTGTGTGTATTGAGAAGATGCAACAGTTTTAGCCCGATTTGAGCCCTCTTCTGGTCGGGTCGAGACTGCTTTATCTTCACATTAATTAAAGGAACAGTATATACTGTAGATATAATTTTCTCTCTTCAAACCATTCACAGTACGGCCTTTTCATCCATATTATCACAACCGCAAGCACCAGTGTAAAGAGAAACGCCCATATTTTGATGGCTGTAGGTGGGAGACTTACAAGGCTAAGATTGGTTGGCTTACACGTTATGTTTCAGAGATCAGGCAGCGTGGAGAACCGAAGCACATTTTATACCCGTCAGTAGAACTTACCTCCAGATATTGGAAGCTTGTCACTCTATCCATATTTTCAGTTTTAACCCCTCACGTACATAAATGGATTTTTTTCTTCTTCAAGCATACTATTTAATGCTACATAGAGGAGCTGTCTGGAAATGAGAGAGAGATTTTTTACTGCCTCCCTTATCTTCTTCCCCATCTCTCCATCTTCACCACTACCCTATCAATTCTCTGTCTTTCTACCTCTTCTTCATGTTTCATTATCACTATCTCCTCCTCCCCTCTTTGTCTTCCCAGCTTTCCTTTCCCTCCTTCTTCACAGACCCACCCTTCTCCTTCTCTCTGCCCCATCTCGTCTTTCTTTATCACTACCCCCTTCCCGCCTCTCTCTTTTTTCTCTTCACATATTTTCTCACCTCTCCCTCCTCTCCCTTTTTCTCTTCACATATTTTCTCACCTCCCTCTCCTTACTCACAAGCTCGTTCTTCCCCCCCACCTCCTCAATCCACCTTAAAATTCCACTCACCCACTTACACCAGCCTCACACCTGCCTCCACTTAGCACCACCACCACCACCACCATCACCATTTCTGACACATATCCACTAACATCCACCCATCTTCCTCATTTTTAATACTTTTCATTCATTCACTTTTCATTACTCTTCATTCATTCATCTTTCACAACTCTTCATACATTCATCTTTCACTGCTCTTCATTCATTCATCTTTCACAACTCTTCATTCATCTTTCACTCTTCATTCATTAATCTCTACAGTTTTCACCCATTTTACTCCTCAACCAGGTGCCACACATTTTACATTTTATTTTTGCTGGTGTCAGATGGGGGTTACATACAGCCTTCATTACACACACACACACACACACACACACACACACACACACACACACACACACACACACACACACACACACACACACACACACACACACACACACACACACACACACACACACACACACACACACACACACCATCATCATCATCATCATCCATCCATCAGCTAAACCCAACATGCGTGTGTACGAAAGTCATGTGAAACTGTGTGTGTGTGTGTGTTTGTCGTGTTTGAAAAGCGTGAGAGTGTGAAGTGTTCCCATTCGTCACACACACACACACACACACACACACACACACACACACACACATCCATAGCCAACATGCATACATTCTCTCTCTCTCTCTCTCTCTCTCTCTCTCTCTCTCTCTCTCTCTCTCCCTCTCTCTCTCTCCCTCTCTCTCTCAATTACTTCTCCCTCCATTCAGCCTATCCCTTTCCCTACTCTTTCATGCTGTTTCTCTTGTTAATATTCCTTCTTTAATGTTCCCTTTACCTTTCTCTCCATTATCATCTCCCCCGTTCCCCAGCCCTTTCCCTGCCAGCCCTTCATTTAAGTATTTCATTTACGCAAACGCCAGATGATTTTGCTAAGCTAAGAGTTATCCCAGCAGCTTGGATGTTAAAGATGTTTTTCTTAACCTTCTCATATATTTAAGTTATTCAGACTGACCCAGACGACTTTGTTCATATGAGAGGAAGTATAATAGCCAGGGAATTAATTGTCTCTCTGCGTTGACATATTTGATTGTTCTGGCAATCTCCAGACGATTTTAGTTAACGAAGTAAAGACCTTTGCTGTAGGGATATGAAGGACTATAACACACACACACACACACACACACACACACACACACACGTAAGCGTTTTGTATGTATGTGAGCATGTACCGGTATATGTAAGAAGTGTAGGCTATAGTAAGACAAAAGTTCGCCCATTATTTCACCTCTTGTACTTCTATCTTACGTTGGCTAATATTCCTACACTCCAAGAGGCTTGCTATGTTTCCACCTCTTGTACTTTTCACCATCGTACTCAGGCTAATATTCCAATGCCCAGAGAGGCTTGGCATGTAGCTCTTCCCACGATGATTCTCTTTATATGATGAGTTAGGCAGGAAGGCGACCCACATGCCAAGTAGCCACAGTGGAATACTAGGCCAAGTTTTCTCCTTGACTGTAAATGAGTCGTGTGCTGGTAGGTATGCATGGATTTGTATAGGTCTCTCCATTAGGTCCCTTAGCAGAACCGACCCTTTTCCGTGGAGGGAGAGTGATAGTCAGAATTAATCCTTTCCCAGGCTGGTGAAGTATGGATAGGGAAGGGAAGAGTGATGCATGTGAAAGTGTTTTAATAGCTGTGTGTGTGTGTGTTTGTGTGTGTGTGTGTGTGTGTGTGTGTGTGTGTGTGTGTGTGTGTGGTGTTCACACTGAAAGCTTTAACATCGACAGATGGACAATATGAGACCAACACACAATCACAAATAAACGAAACTTTTACACACACACACACACACACACACACACACACACACACACACACACACACACACACACACACACCATCCTCGTTATTAGTGGGTGGGTGGTGCGGCATTGGCAGGTATAGACAGACAGGCAGACAAACCCACCACAACTTTCACAGATCCCATCAACCTCACCATCACGAAGCCCAGATAGACAGACCCACAGACAGACAGACAGACACATAACTTCGACAACCTCCCCCCCCCTTTTTCTCATTGGGTGGGTGGGGCGGCATTGGGCAGGGACAGTGACGTCATAGAACTCGACGGTGTGGTGGCGGTGGTGGTGGTGGTGGTGGTACTGCTTGGCTGGGATCAATACCACACCACACAGAGGGGCGCCGTGGGGGTAGGGGCGGGGGCGCTAGAGAGGGGAGACGGGAGAGAGAGAGACGTAGTGGGGAGAGACATTTTGGAGTGTGGAGAGAGTGGGAAGAGAGACGCTATGTAGGGCCTCAGTGGGGAAGGGGAGAGACCTGGGAGTGTGTGTGTGTGTGTGTGTGTGTGTGTGTGTGTGTGGAGAGAGAGAGAAGATAAAGAGAATCGAGAGGAGAGAGAGGTTTGGAGGGGAAGAGACTTGGTGTGTGTGTGTGTGTGTGTGTGTGTGTGTGTGTGTGTGTGAGAGAGAGAGAGAGAGAGAGAGAGAGAGAGCTCATGGTAGTGGGGGGAAGGTGCTGCGTTGGGGTAACTGGGGGAAAGGAGGCGTGGTCAGTCCTTTATTCCAGGATGCAGCAGTGTGGGGTGCGTTGGACTAGGTTAGGACACAATAGGTTAGGATAGGTTAGGGCTGATTTGTCGGGGGAGCGAGGTTAGGGCAGTCTGGGTTGAGTTAGGTTAGGGAAGGGGAGTTTTTGATGGGTTAGGTTGGTTTAGATTAGGTTAGATTTGGTTTAGAATGATTTGTCTGGCAAGCAAGGTTATGGGAGGCTGGGTTCAGATAGATTAGGTTAAGTTAGATTAGAGTAGGTTATGATAGGAGAGGGTAAGGTTATATCGGGTAGGGGTGATAAGTTCAAGAGAGGTTAAGGTAGACTGGCGTATGGTAGGTTACAGAAGGGATGTGTGTGATCAGTGGGTTAGGTCAGTCACTCCCAAAGGATTTTCGCAGGCCAAGTTCATCACCCTAGCGAAACCCTATATGATGTTTCACTGTAGTGCAGGCCTGTATGGTCACAGTCGCTCCTGTCTAGTACTTCTATACGCATTAGGTAAAGCAAAATAGAATATGCCAATCCAGGATAATAATATGATAGGTTACAGACTTTTTATGAATGGAAGACACCTATAAGCTGGTGTGTGGATTATTTTTTTATTCGTTTGTTTTTCCTTCCCCTGTTCTGTTATTTTAAAAAAAGAAAGCCAGTATGGTAAAGTGTTAGAGGCCTGGTGTGTCGTCTGTTTGGAAGTTTACTGAGAGATGATAGGCTACACAAGATAATGCAATATTGGACATCAGACTGTGTTAGGTAAGGCAGAGGTGGATATATTACATTTAGGTGGCTTAAATTAGATTTATGAGGGATAATGACAAGGCCTCTGTACCAGGGCAGTGGAGTGGAAGATGAAGGTGGGTTGTGGCAGAGTGAGGTGAGGGGCGAGATTGAGTGGTGGGTGAAGTTGGGTTGAATTGTGTTTTAGTGTGGGTTGAGGTGGATTGGTGTGGTGAGATGTGGTGAAATGAGGTATGTTATGTGGTGGGATGAAGTAGTGTGGTGGGGTGATACTTTAGTGTGATAGTTGGGGTGGGGTAGTGTGATGGGGTGAGACTGAACAGTGAGGTGAGGTGAGGCCGAGTGCTGCGATGGGGTGAGGTTGGGTAGTGCTGTGGGGTTGGGAGGTTGAGGGGTTCTGAACAGTCCAGGGTAAGCGCTGGAACACAGGGTTTTATTAGGTTAGGTGACGCATGGCTAGGGTCTGTTAGGCACCGGGTGTTGGGTAGTATATTAGTATGAGGAGAGGGAGGCTGGGCGGAGTGGACTGGGTTAGGGTGGGGTGATGAATGGAGTGGGTTAGGGTGGGGTGATGAGTGGAGTGGGTTAGAGTGGGATAAACTGGGTTGGATTATGTTAGAATGGGTAGGGTAGGGATAGATTAGGTCAGAATTGGGTGTGTTTAGTTAGATTAAGTTAGATTCGGGTGGGAAAGGGTAGATTAGTGTAGTATATTGCTTACTATGAGGAGAAGGAGACTGGGTGGAGTGGAGTGGGGGAGGGTGGGATGAACCAGGTTAGATCAGGTTAGATTGGGGTGGGTAAGGCTTGATTAGATTAGGTTGGCTTGGCATGAATTAAGTTTGGTGTTATGGTTATTTCACAGAGGAGAGGAAAGCAGTATTTGTCCAGCAGTTTATGCGAGAGTTTATGATTTATGTCAGTTATTTTGCCAATCATAGGGGACATTTTCGCATTTCTTTATTATATTATCATCATCGCATTTCTTTATATTTGTAACCCATATCATTCTTCCTAGACGTTTTGGTTCTGATTTCCATTTGTTCAATTGTATGAATTTATGGTCTGTATTCTAGGTGGCATGCGAGGCTACTTAGCATGTTTTCCTAAGCGATTTAGTTTGCACATTACACCTTACAAAATCTCCGAAGCCACTTCCAATAGGACCTGTGTGTTTTCAATTCTCTGTACTATTGTTGTGGCCGGTTTGCTTTTCTCCTTGAAATACTTCACAAGATTCCAGTCACTCGAGAAAACGTCTAATAAGCATCAGTAAGAATTAGAGCGCCTGATCAAAACCTTTCAGGAGCTTCTGTCGATTTCTTTGCCGTTGTTTTAGTTGTCCTTTTGTGTCGCTCTTTCCATCCTCTACTTTGTTGCCAGATGGCCTTGTGGCTTGGCTCCAGGATGTTTAATCAGCCAATTTCAGGAGCTTCCACCTTGATATTGGACACGATTATTTAAGTTTCAGTAAGTCAAAGTGCCAAAACCAAACCTTTCAAGAGCTCCAACCTGGATGTACGGCAGTGGAAGCTACAGTACGGGATATTCGAAGCAATAGCTGGGACACAGGAGTGGGGAGCCAGCTGGGGGCATTTTGTCAGCGGCCTCTGTTTGGTGAGCTCACTGCCTTTGACTCGGCCTCACAGCCATGATTAAAGAACTATGATTGGAACCACCTGTGTTCTGCTTTTCATCATGCGCTGCGACTCCACATTGACCAACCTACAGATATGTATATTGTATTGCGTAGGAGTTTTGGCCGTGTAATTGGGTCATTCTGTGTTGTATTATGAACAAACTATGGGTGTATTCCAGTTGATAGAAAGCTTCGTAGCGCCTTTCCTGAGCGGTTTATTCTGCATATTACACCTTAACATTGCACTGGTATGCCATTTATATCGTTTTTATATCGTAGTTTGCATCAGTAACATACAAGGTGATAGGTGTACTGTGAACAATAAATCGCTAAGGAACAAGTTTTACGACATCAACTTAATAAGGTCCTTTGATCCATTTTTGTCAATAGCTCTTTCAGTGTTGTGTTAAGTTGGGTTACATTGGGTCATAGAAACTTGCGTACTAAGTAGGGGTTGGTAATGTGGTGTGGTGTGGTGATAGTGTGGTGGTATTGTAGTGATGGCGTGGTGTGGTGTGGTGATTAAGGTGTAATATGTGTGGTGGTGTTGTAGTGATGGTATGGTGTGGTGGTGGTGGTGAAATGGTAGTATGATGGTGTGGTAGTGTGGTAAAGAACAGTGTGTGGTTGACATGAGTTGGCCAAAATAATAATTCCTTTATTCCTTACCTTGTCACGTCTCGCCAGCCTCCCTCTCACACGCACTTCCCTCACGCTGTCACCTCCCTCTCTCACTATCCCCTCCCCTCCCCTTCATCACTTTCATCCCTCTCGCTTTTTCACATTCCCATCTCCCTTTCTCTCTCTCTCTCTCACACACACTCACCCCCTCAGTCACTGTCTTTATTTATCCATACAATCGCTACTGTAAATTTGGTAAAACTGGCAACACATTATTAGTAGACAGAGTTTTCCCGACCATGAGAAGGCTAACAGTGAGAGGTTTGATTTGGGCACAATAACAAAAACGTAAAAAGATCTAACGAGAACTCAGTTGACATTGGTGTAGTTTAGGTGTGGTTATGTGGCAGTCAGTGGTGCTCGAACCCATTCCAGACAGCCTTCCGAACATAAGGCCGGTACCAAACTGACCGTGCCACCGACTCCTCCTCCACCCTCCGCCTCCTTCTTCTTCCCCTGTCAACTCTCGCGCTAACTTTACCGTCACTTTTATGCTTCTGTTTTTTTTTTCCACATTCCACACTCCCTCCTATCCTCTTTTCTGCTATTTTCTCTCATACATTGGTTAGTATTCGTTAGATCTTAGTAGAATTAGCTTTTATTTCCAACATATAACATCGTCGTGGGCCAGTAGTCCTCCTCTTACCTGCTCTTCCTATGTACTTCCCTCCCCTCTCTCTCCCATCCCATTCTATACTCTCCCTTCCTCTCCCATCCCCTTCTCTCCATTCCTCTCCCCTTACCTTTTCGTTTCCTCCTCCCTCATCTCCCTTTTTTCCTTCCTCTCCTCTCCTCTCCCCTAATCATCAGTCCTCTTCCCTCTTCCATCCCCCCCCCTTCCCCTGCTCCTTTCCTTTCGCCTCCTCATCAGTCTTCCCCTCCCCCCTCCCCCCGGGCGCCCTCCCCAACTATCTCCCCCTCCCTCACCCTCCTCTCTCCATCTGTGACATCACCGCACTCCCATGAATGACCACCACCCTCCCTCCCTCCCTCAATGACTCCTTCCCTCCCTCCCTCCTTTGATGACTCCCTCCCTCTCTCTCCCTCCTGTCCTTCCTCCCTCCCTCCCTCCCTCCCTCCCTCCCTCCTTTCCTTCCTTCCTTCCTTCCTTCTTTCATTCCCTGGCTTTTACTCCTTTCCTTCCTTCCCTCCCGCCCTCCTTCCCTCGCAGGCTTGATGGTTCCCTCCCCACCTCCCTAACGATGATTTCCTCCCTCCCACCCTCCCTGGCAGGCTTCATGACTCCCTCCCTTCATCCCTGGCTCCCTACCTAACCTAATTACTCCCTCCCTTGCTCCCTTCGTAGCTTATGGTTCACTTGCTCCCTTCCTAACTTATGGTTCCCTCCCTCCCTCCCTCCCTTCCTACTTATATCTACCGTCTTGTCTATCTATCCATTTATCTATCTATCTGTCTACCTGTGTATCTACTTCTACCTACCAACCTATCAAAGTGTCTATTCCTACCTACTTACCTACCAGTCTACCTACTTACCTACGAAGATATCTTTCTGTCTTCTTATCTATCTGTCTATCTACCTACCTAACTACCTACCTACCTACCTATCTGTCCCTGTCTGTCTGTCTACTTACCTACCTACCTACCTGATGACTCCCTTCCTCCCTCACTGGCATATATATTTTTTCCACATATTAATACCACACTGGCCGTAAGATCCTCAGTCCGTTCCCTGAGTCACAAGAATCCTACATGACGCACGCCGTAACGTATGATTGCGGGGAACTTAGCCGGCTGGTGTGGCGTGTGAGGTGATGAGGTGAGGTGTGTCATGAAGGAGATGGTTGATTGTCAAACTGTTGTCCTGAGGGGAGAGAGAGAGAGAGAGAGAGAGAGAGAGACAGAGAGAGACAGAGAGAGAGACAGACAGACAGTTGAGAGATAGGAATGAGTGTCTAATGTAAATGGATAGACAGACAGACAGAGACAGACAGGTGAGATAGGAATGGATGTCTAAGAACAAATTGAGAGAGAGAGAGAGAGACAGACAGACAGACAGACAGTTGAGAGATAGGAATGAGTGTCTAATATAAATGGATAGACAGACAGACAGACAGAGACAGACAGGTGAGATAGGAATGGATGTCTAAGAACAAATTGAGAGAGAGAGAGAGAGAAAAGAGAGAGAGAGAGAGAGAGAGAGAGAGAGAGAGAGAGATGGGGACCTGAATAGACTGGGTATTTATAGAGTGTGGGGGAGGGTTGCTTACAGTGGCTTCAACTCGCCTACTCCTCGCTCACTTTCTCACTTTCTCTCATATATCTCTGCCCTGGGATTATAGTCGGTTTAGCTCCCTCTCTCACTCTCTCAGTTTTCTCTCTAACGTCGTCTCTTCTCTCTTACTTTCCCACTTTTCTCTCACTTTCTGTTTGGGTGACTGACGACTGGACAGGTTTGCTGGAGAGAGAGAGAGAGAGAGAGGAAGGTCTCGTGAAAAAGAGGAAGGTATTACACACACACACACACACACACACACACACACACACACACACACACACACACACACACACACACACACACGAGCACAAGCAACTATAACACTTGGCCTGAGAGCTTTGAAATTAAGTTAGTCACGTTGTAGAGTGTCACAACCCCCCCCCTCTCTCTCTCTCTCTCTCTCTCATTGCCTCTTCTCACTGGTCCTCCTCCTCCTCCCTTTCCCCTCCCCCTTTGTCTTTCACTCCCTCCTTTTTTCATTCTCCTCTTTGTTTTGTATTGTTCCTTCTCTCTTCTCTCCTCTCTTCCTTCCATTTCCTTCTCCATCCTTCACCTTCCACTTCCCTTCCTTCCTCCCTTTATTCCCCATCCATTTTCCGTCTCCTCCCTCCCCTCCTCTTACTTCCTCTTCATCCCTGTCCGTCTTTCTTTTCTCTTCATTTCCCCCTCCCTCTTTCTACACATCCTGCCTCTTCTGTCCTCTTCTTTTCATCTTCTCTTTCCTCGTCTTCACTCTCTCTCCTCTCCTTTCTCCTCCTTCTCCTTCTCCTCCTCTTCTTCACTCTCCTTTCCTTTCTCCTCCTCCTCCTCCTCCTACTCCTCCAGTATATCTGCTGATGGTCGAGTATATCACGCCTCCTCACAATAATCTCTTGCTCTTTGATTCTCCCCTCTCTCTCTCTCTCTCTCTCTCTCTCTCTCTCTCTCTCTCTCTCTCTCTCTCTCTCTCTCTCTCTCACCTTCGTCCCGTCAGACCGAGTAGCGTTTCCTTGGGTGTTTACAGAGAGAGACAAGTATTTTTTCAAAGTGACAATTACATAGTGGAAAAAACGAGCTATGTAAAACACGCACTGGTAGAGATAGCGTTTTCATTGTACATCTCCAGTTGTAAATTATCTTCAGACGGAACTAGGAAAATAGTTTATTCTTTTACTGTATAAATGATGGATCGCTGAATGATTTCTTTGAAAAACGAAAAAAAAAAAAAATGTTGCCCCAGGCCCATCTAAATTTATGGCTGTTTCGGAGACTGTGTAATAATAATAGTATTTGTAGTGGTAGTGGTATTAGTAAGTGTTGTGGTTGTGGTGGTAATAGTAGTGGTGGTGGTAGTAGTAGTAGTAGTTTCTCTGGTATAATATTAATAACCACTATATTGAAGCTTTAAATAATGATAATAATAATAATATTATCACTATTTCTTTTCCAGGTATGTGACGCACCGCAGTGCTTCATCAACTTTTGTGTGAGTACAATTTTTTTTTCCATTATCAATAACACACTTGTCAACTCCCAGTGGCTACTGTGATTTCTTTTCGTAGGAAGAACAAGGGGAGTGTAGATCTTCTTGTATCTCTTGGTGCAAAATGGGTCTTAGTTACAGAGGTAAATTGCATAGTTACGGGGGAAAATTGCCAATTTACCGGGTAAAATTGCCTAGTTACGGAGGAAATTGCTTAGTTACAAGAGAAAATTGCTTGATTACAGGAGAAAATTGTTTAGTTATGGGGAAAATTTTCATAGTTACTTGGGAAAATTGCTTAGTTACGGGAGGAAATTTTTCTTTCCTTGTCTCGGCCCAGATAATTGTCTTTTGCCATTTATTTCAGTTACCCGGTAGCTTAATGACAGAAAAAGGCAATTATATGACTCTGTAGCCTTTACCCAGCACTTCTTCATGACTAGCATCATATTTCATTGTTAATGGCACAAATCAGCATTGAAGAGGGAAAGAGTGAAATTTTAGCCTGTTCAAATAGTATATCCTTAGTGCATCTTCGTGACTAGCATCATATATCACCGTTAATCAAATGGCATAACTTAGCATTCAAGATGGAGACTAAATTTTTGTCTGAGATCAAGTAGTATATCCATAGCACTTCTTCGTGACCAGCATCATATATCACCGTTAATCTAATGGCACAACTTAGCAAGATAAATTATGAAGATTTTAGGCCAACTTAACATGAAAACAGTATAGTTATTTTTCAGAAGAAGGACGAGAAAAGATAAGTGTAAGATCTTCTCCCATGCCTTAGCTCTTCCTTCAAAAATTAATCACAGTGACGAGAAAGAATTGATAAGTGTGTAAATCCTCAGAAAAACTACTTAAAGGTGTACAGTATGTGTTGACTGGGAAGACTGGGTACTTTTGTCTGCGTGGTTTGAGGATAGGGATGGTGGGGAGGTCGTTAATGAGTAGGGATTTGTGTAGGGGGTTTGTGTGATTGTGTTTGTGTGTGGGTGGGTGGGTGGATGTTGGTGTGGGTGGTTTACAGGAATTGAGTTAGGCTTGTGTCGTCGTCTCCATACCTACATTTATTGTGTGTGTGTGTGTGTGTGTGTGTGTGTGTGTGTGTGTGTGTGTGTGTGTGTGTGTTGAAGGAGAGCTTTGATCTTATTCCCACTTCAGAACCTGCG
>NC_137034.1:5998867-6103867 GCF_032717465.1 Coenobita brevimanus
TAAGGAAAAAGCAGCGAGGAAAAGTGGATGGGATATAGGAATTGGGAAAGGAGTACAGAGTAGGCAGGGAACTGGAGGGGGTGAAGGGGTTAGGGAGGGAGGAAGGAAAGGGTAGGGGGAGGGAGCAGAGAAGGGGGTTAATGGGGGGGGGTCCATTATGGTTAGATTGCAGGGGTTTTGTGAGCATGTCTTGGATTATACTCTGCTGCATGCTACTAGTCACGCTCTCTCTCTCTCTCTCTCTCTCTCTCTCTCTCTCTCTCTCTCTCTCTCTCTCTCTCTCTCTCTCTCTCTCTCTGTCTCTCTCTCTCTCTCTCTCTCTCTCTCTCTCTCTCTCTCTCTCTCTCTCTCTCTCCTACTTTGTTGTAAGCGAATGGAATAAACTCCCTGGGAATGTGATTGAGAGTGGTACCATAAATATGTTTAAAAAGAGACTGGACATGTATCTCGATGCAATTGGTATCGTTTAGTTAGGATGGAACAATTATTGCATATTCGCGTGTGCATTCATGTGTCTGTTAGACACAGACAGTATTTTAGAATATATATATTAGATAAACATTCTGTTCATCTTTTGATAAAAAAAAAAAATTGCATGCATAGAGTAAGTATATGGCTGTATGCCCAAATTTTCCTTTTCCATATTATTCTACTTTCTGCCGATCCTATAAAATTCCTTCAGGTTTTTCAATCCTGCAAGGTATTACTTCCTCTCTTGTTTCCTGTACGGCAAATGCCGGAGGGTTTGGAGGGTGGGGGAGAGAGCCTTCTGCTGTGCTATCCTTTTCTCCTGCTCCTATGCACTATATTAGGATTAAGGCCGGACCACCTCGTAGGGACCGTAAGGTCTGTGTGGTCTGTGTATCTATGTAACACACACTCTCTCTCTCTCTCTCTCTCTCTCTCTCTCTCTCTCTCTCTCTCTCTCTCTCTCTCTCTCTTCCTTCTCTTCCTCCTCTTCTTCTTCTTCTTCTTCTTCTTCTTCTTCTTCTTCTTCCTCCTCCTCCTCCTCCTCCTCCTCCTCCTCCTCCTCCTCCTCCTCCTTTGTAACCTCATGATTATACTTGAGTCCTCCTGACCAGTCACGCAGCTCCCCTTCCTTCCTCCCTCCCGTCCATCCTTCCAGCTCTCCTTCCCCCTTCCTTCCTTCCTTCCTTATCTGGCCGTCTTTCCTTCCTTCCTTCCATCCATCACTCCATATCTTCATCCCTTCTTCATACCTTCATTCATTTCACTCTTCCATCTCTTTCCCTCCTCTTCCTCCCTTCCCTCACCTTCTCCCTCCCCTTCCTTACTTCCCTCCTTCTCTTTCTTCTTTTGTCCTTCAATTTCTTCTTCCCTCATTCCTTTCCTCCCTCTCATATCTTCTCTCTCATGGGCTTTCCCTCCCTCCTTCCCTTCCTCATTACTCCTCTACCCCTCCCTCTCCAGTCACGCGTCCTCCCCATCTCTCTCTCTCTCTCTCTCTCTCTCTCTCTCTCTCTCTCTCTCAACTCACGTATATCTTTTCTTATCGCAAGTTTATGACGTAATCAGAAGCTCAGGCGATGATTGGCTAATTCAGCTTATGACGTCACGACCAAAAATAGACTCTGATTGCCCAATTAATTTAGCCTTTCAGCACAGTGTATATTGGAGAGAGAGAGAGAGAGAGAGAGAGAGAGAGAGAGAGAGAGAGAGAGAGAGAGAGGGAGGGAGGGAGGGAGGAGGTAGCGCGCAATATGGCAGAGGTTGCAGAACAGCCTACATATGTTGCAGAGATATCACGATACTGTTATGTTATGGTGAGAGAGAGAGAGAGAGAGAGAGAGAGAGAGAGAGAGAGTTTTGTGGTTATTTTTTGTGGTAATTTTTTGTGGTAATATTTGCTGGGATTTATTGCTGTTTTTGGGGAGGTGATGTTGGTTTTTGTTGTGTGTGTGTGTGTGTGTGTGTGTGTGTGTGTGTGTGTGTGTGTGTGTGTGTGTGTGTGTGTGTGTGAACGTGAACCCAGTGGAGTGCAGACTGAAACTTCCCCTTTCCCTGTACCCCACACTCCTCCTTTTGAAAGATGGGGAGGAGTTGAGACATGTTTGTGGATCTGGCCAGAGGATTAGCTTAGTCACGTTGATGCCACCGCGTGAAGGAGGTCATCTCAAGCACTGATTCTGTTTTAGTATGTGGTATGAACGAGGTAGCCACGACTCACTACACCCAGGAACATTACAACCACTACACTCTTGACCAGTCCGCGGTTCGCATCCCTACTGCATACTTATACCCTGCCAAATGGTGCCAGACTGAAGGCCACAAGTGTGTGTGTGTGTGTGTGTGTGTGTGTGTGTGTGTGTGTGTGTGTGTGTGTGTGTGTGTGAGAGAGAGAGAGAGAGAGAGAGAGAGAGAGAGAGAGAGAGAGATCCGCATATATAACAGTTGAGAAGTACGATATACGAGTATTAACCCCAACTTTGGTACTGAGGTTAATCGATCATACATGAAACTTTTCCATATGATTCTTAAACTTTGTCACCGAAGACCATATCGTAGAATTCCTAAAATTACTGCCCACTGTCTCGTTATATATCGTAATGAAGTGAATCAATATTTATGTCCGCAGTTGTTCCCCGAAATTGTCATATCGCGTGACAGAGAGACGTATACAAGGAGAGACAAAATTTGAGCTTCTGTTCGATTGCGTTTACTTCACATTTAAGTAATATCCGTAATTTTCCTCCTGGCGCATCGTATCAGAGAGAAGGATGTGTGGGCAGAGAAACATACCAAGCCTCTCTCAGCTTAGGAATATTAGCGGGGAGAGGTAAATGAGAGGAGGAGAAAAATTTTGCCAGAGAAACTTACCAGGCTATTAGCTCAGGAATATTAACCAGTAGATGAAAGTAAGAAGCGGTAAAACAGTAATGATGATGATGATGATGATGGTGGTGGTGGTGGTGGTGGTGGTGGTAGGTAAACCTGTGCCTCTGATGGTAGGTAGGGATGGGTGGTAAATGCTAGTATGTGACATATTAATTGTGATACTGGCTGACAAAGGGATATGGCAGTGTTTACCTTAATCGCATAACAAAGTTAAAAGTACACAGAGGCTTTTATTAGTTATTTCACAGCCCATAACCATCCCATATATTCCCCTGCCTCATTAGCTTAGGGGCCCGGGGCCAGACTGCGGTGGTCTAGAACAATTAAGAGTAGATATAGAAATCAAATATAAACAGATACTCGTTTAAGTATATAGATTACCGTGTGACGTAGACTTTGGATAGGCTTTGGTCCAGTTAAGGTGCGAAATGGACAGGGTTTACTTATGGAAGTGGCATAAATTAGCCATCATGTGAGTCATCTAGGAGGGCTGGAAGGAAGGAAGGGAGGGAGCGAGGTAGGAAGGGAGGGAGGGAGCGAGGTAGGAGTAAGTCGAATTGAGGCTGGTGCTGCCATCCGTGTCTGGGCGTGGCCTTGTGACGTCACGGGCCACTCCATCACCCCAATCCCCCTGCACACTCCACTTTAATTGAACCGTTCACTTTCACCATCGCTGTATTTATTTATATATTTATTTATCTGCTTTATTTTTGCTTCCCCCAGACGATTTTATTCATCTTAAGTCCTTGTATCCAGTGACGTGCAGTCTCATATTTTTCTCCCTTACTCTTTGGCGATTTTATTTACTATAAATCCCCATGAATTCGGTGACGTACCCTCCCTTGTTTATTTTATTTATTTATTAATTGTGGGGGATTATTCTTTGTACAGGCAGACGATTTTATTACCAACCCTTTCACTCTCAGGATGTACTCGTGTGTGTTCTTGCCGCCACCAAACGATTGTATTATTATTATACGGCTTTTGGAACTAGAGGGTTTAGATGCAGCCTTCAGTAACCCCTTCACTACCAGACTTCAATCCTAGGTGGAGGAAAATTGTCTTAAAGTTGCCAGAATAAACTAAGAAAATACGATACGTCATCTAGGGGTCACTTGCATCAATCACTTTCGCATATTGACTTGTGCCGAAGCTTGTTTGGATGACAGGAGATGATCCATTACAAGTGGAATTGTTGAGAGAGAGAGAGAGAGAGAGAGAGAGAGAGATTGCTTTCATTATTTTCCCTAACGTTTCAGGCTACACAGAACCCTCCAAAGACTGGTTCTGTGTCTCCCGAATCGTTAGAGATAATAAAGAATTCAGACTCTAACCTTTGTCTCTCTCCCAGCCACCCATTTCCAGGACAGGATGTGATGCCATTGTCGTTTGTTTGAAGGACGAGTTGTGATGACGTGACATTAATTCTTTTATTTGGTGCTGTTTGTTTGAACGGACAAGAGAAGAGGAAAGAAGTGAAATGGAAGAGGGAGGGAAGGAGGGATGAAGAGGGAAAGGGAAGAGAGTGGAGAAAATCAGGGGTGGTGGAGGGAGAAAGTAAAAGGGGGAGGATGGAAGGAGAGGATTTATTTTATACGTTTTCTTCCAACTTCTAACGACGTTATTCATCTTAGGAGAGACTTTCCTACATGTAGGGATCAGATATAGCCTAAATAAACCCCTTCCATACGAGAGGCCTTTTATCATTCATGTGGTAGCAGTAAAAATAAGGTGACAATAATGACACGAATTTAAAAGATGAGGTGGAGGGATGGAGTTGAGAGGTATGTGGAAGGGATGGGGGGATGCGTTGGGGGAAGGACAGCGAAATTGCAGGGGACAAGGCGACATGGAGGCGATTTGTTTGTGGCCATCCCTTGTGGCATTTAGGCGTCTGGCTGTACATAGATATATTATGTGTTAAGAGGCATACGGATTGTGATGTCCTTGGTATTGGATTGTGGCACGTCCCTAATGAAATCGTTTATTTATATTAGGCCATTGTGTTGCGTATTTCCTCACGTTGTGGACGGTCCGCGGACATATTCTTGAATTTTACTCTGTTATTTGGTTTATGTTTTTTTCTTGGAGGGAACAGTCTTGTGGATTTTTGGCGTTTGATTCCTTCTTCCTTGCATTAAAAAAAATCTAGTTCGTAGAATGAGGGCCAGATCTGCAGTAAGTGACAAAGGAGGCTTCCCACGCGTTTGATTTTGCACAGTACATTTTTATGATCAAGAGCACTACTCTCGGGCATTGTCGCTACCAGAAACATAGGAAGGTAAAAGAGGATGAGGTAATATGCCTAATGGATTCATAAGAAAAGGGGGAATGGTGGCTGGGAGAGAGACACAGGGTAGAGCTAGATATCTTTATTTTCTCTAACTTTTTGGGCTACACACCGTTTGAGAAAATAAAGAAACGTTAGAGAAAATAAAGAATTCAAGCTCTAACCTTTCTCTCTCTCCCAGCCAACATTTCCGCATGTAATGGATCATCCACTTACACGAAAAGGTTGTTGTAAAATCCCTAAGGCTATCTAGAGTGCGGTCCTGAGTGCGTCGGTGCCCCAGACGTTATAATAAAGTGTGTGAGGTGAGGGCAGCCGGTCGGGGAAGAGGCCAGGACAAAATAGATTGAATACCAGGCGTGTTTTGGCAGCTTCGTCTATCTGCACTGCTGCTTCCTTCACTGCACGGACATTGCCGAGTTCTGACCACAAGGGGGACACTGTCTTTTACCATCTCAGCCATATCGTAAGAATCGTATTCATCATCATCATCATCTTCGTCATGTTCATCACCACCACCACCATCATCATCATCATCATCATCATCATCATCATCATCATCATCATCATCATCATCATCATCAGTATCATCATCATCATCATCATCATCATTACCATAAACTCAAAAGATCAGGTGCCTTTGGAGAATAATTAGTGAATATTGACGTGACAGAATAGGAAGAACAAAACGATGTGGCATTAACTTATGGATACTTGTTTATCGTAAAAATTAATTATCATCCTTTAATAAATACTGCCTTAAGTGACGAGGAGGCTTCGTAGCTCCCTTTGCTTAACGATTTATTTGATTATGACACCTTAACATACTCTTGGATGTTATTTTTATCTTTTTAATATCCACATACTCGTACTTTTCATCAGCAACATATAAGAGAATAATGAGAGGACGTCGGAGTAAATCATTAAGGAAGGGGATTTAGGTAAACTTCAAAATTCAACCTGGTGTGAAGTAGGCGGTTGAATATCAGGCTAACTTTTCTCCGTTATTGTACTCGTAGTGGCATCTCCCAGGTATTGCGTGAGTTTCCTCCACTATGGAAGGCCTGCGTGATATCCCCCATTCTAATAAGCCATTGTTGGGTCTTAAAATAGTTCATGCTGTTGGTGATATAAGGTCTTTAATTGTAGTGGCCGAGGGGTTGGGGTAGAGTTGCGTGCTGTAGGGTCCTTGGGTGCTGGAGAAGGACGCCCTCATGTGGTGGCACCAATATAACTGGGCGGCTCAGCTGCGTGGTTATATCCCTCAAAGTCTGTAATTTTAGCGGAAGACGGCTGAACTTTACGTTCTTGCTGTAGGGTCCATGGATAGGGGAGAGGGACGCCTTCATGTGGTTGCACGGATAGAAGGAGGTGGGTCCGTTGCATGGTTAGGCTACGCAGCGTCCCTCAGCTGTGTCCCTATCCCCCTAAAGGAGGATGGTGGTCTGCTGTAAAAGTCTCGTCACCCAACGTAGGGGATCGTATATATCATGTATTCTAACTACTTCACAGGATAAATACCTCCCTGAAGTTATTATTACAGCATTTATTTATCATTTTCATATTCACTCTTGATTGTGAAAGTGTTTGGTTGCATTGTGAGTGAAGACAGATTTGTATACTAGCATATATTTACACAGCCAAAGCTAGGTGGTGTGTGTGTGTGTGTGTGTGTGTGTGTGTGTGTGTGTGTGTGTGTGTGTGTGTGTGTGTGTGTGTGTGTGTGTGCTGCCAGACAAACCACCGCAGCCACAATACCGCAGTCTCGCACCATCCACCGGACCACACTCTACCACACAACATATTGCTTTTAACACCTCCAACCAGGCTGTGTAATATTTTGTTTTTGTTCGTATTACCTCCCGACGAAGGATAATAGAACAAACAACCATCGTACTAATTACCGTAAAGAAAAAAGGATGGAAGAAAGAATGCAAGGGAATGAAGGAAAGAAAGAAGGAGAGGAGGAAGGAAGGATATATAGGGGCCGGAATGAAGGACTTTATCTGTCACGGTCCTGAGTCTCTCTCTCTCTCTCTCTCTCTCTCTCTCTCTCCTTTCCCACTTCCTCCCCCCTCTTCATTATTCACCGCTCTTTCACTATCCTTCCCTCCCATTATCATTCCCAACGGTTGGAGTCACGTGTAACGGAGAGAGAGAGAGAGAGAGAGAGAGAGAGAGAGAGAGAGAGAGAGAGAGAGAGACGGGGGCGGAGGGGAGGGCAAGTGTTGAGAGAGGGGGAGGAGGAAGATAAGATACAGATGAAGGAGGGAGAAGGGGAGAGGGGGACGGAAGGGAAGGCGGGGAGAGGAGGAAAGGAAACGAAAGGAGAGGAGAGGAGATGGGAGGGAAAGGGAGGGGAGAAGTGTGAAGGAAAGGACCCCCCCCCCTACCGTGAGGATATTGAGCACAATGGCATGGTGCAAGCATTTCCGGAGAGAGAGAGAGAGAGAGAGAGAGAGAGAGAGAGAGAGAGAGAGCAGAAGACTGAGTGAATAAACAGAATAAGAGACGAATGAGTTAGTATTGTGAGTAAAGCAAAGAGCAAGAAGTAGTAAATGAGTGAATAGATGAATGAAGACTCAGTGAAGAACGGAATGATACGGAGAGAATGGGTAAATGAACAGAGTGAGTGGGAGTGAATGAAATGGGTGTGTGTGAGTGTGAATGGACGTTGAGTCATAGGAGTGGTGGACAAGAGTGGATGGTGATTTTGTGTGTGTGTGTGTGTGTGTGTGTGTGTGTGTGTGTGTGTGTGTGTGTGTGTGTGTGTGCGCGCCCAACTGTGAGCTATGATTTGAGTGTGTATAGCTGTTTTCGTGCATGTGTGTATGTATGTGTGCGTGTTTGTGTGTACCTAAGTGTCATGACGTGCGCGTGTATAGCCGTTTCCATGAATGTAGGTGTGAGCTGACGTGTATACATAGAGAGAGAGGGGGGGGGTGAGGGGAACACATTGAGGGTATTGCCATTATGTATGATTATCTTTATTTCCCTGTATCTATCTGTTTATCTATCTATATCTGTCAATCTGTTTCATCCTTGCATATCTCTCGCTCTTTTCCCTACTTTCCTACTTCCTTCTTTCCTTCCATCTCCCTCCCTCCATTTCTCCCCTTTCTTACCCCCATATCCTCCGTTCCACTCTGTTTTTCTCCCTCCCGTCTCTCCCCTCCCTTTCTCCCCTTTCTTACCCCTTTTCCTCCCCATGCACCCTGTTTTTCTCCCGTCTCTCTCCCTCCCCTCCCTCCCTCCCTCTTCCTCTAGTCTCACTCCCTCCTCCCCTTACCTCCCTCTCTCTGCCATTCCAAGCCCGGTGATTCAGACTTTGGCAGACACTTTACCTTATTCGGTCTTCCTCTCGTACTGTCCCCCACTCTCTCTCTCTCTCTCTCTCTCTTTTCTCTCTCTCTCTCTCTCTCTCTCTCTCTCTCTCTCTCTCTCTCTCTCTCTCTCCTCTCCTCTCTCTCTCTCTCCCTCCCTCCCTCCCTCCCTCCCTCCCTCCCTGTCTCTCTCTCTCTCTCTCTCTCTCTCTCTCTCTCTCTCCTGACTCATACCCAGTTCACCTCTCTCACACCTGTGGCTCTCACCTGTGCTCTTGACACGATCCACATGTGGCCTCTGTCTCTCACTCTCTTCCCCCCCCCCTCTCTCTCTCTCTCTCTCTCTCTCTCTCTCTCTGCATACCGGGCCATCCTGCTTTGCTATCCTCGTCTCTTTATCTCTTTCTTTTATTCACTCCATTCTTAATCTCTCTTTGTATTTTCTTCTCCGGTTCTCACTCTCTCCAATCACTGTCTCTCAGTCTATTTCCTCTCTGCTCTCACACTCTCCCTGTCTTACTATCTTTCATCCTTCCTTCACCCTTATCCATATCCCTCCCTGTCTTTCCTCACTTTTCTTCCTCTTCCACTGTCTCCCTCTCTATATATATCTCTTCTCTTCTGCCATGTGTTATAAATATTCCTTCTCTCTTCCATCTACAGTACTAATTTCTTTATACTAACTTTAACCTTTTCCATTACCTTCATAGCATTCTACTTACCGACCTACCTCCCCGCATATCCACCTGCTGACCTACCTACCTCGCTACGTACCTACCTTCCTAGATACCTACCAACCCCAACTTACCTACCCAACCTACCCACTTATCTTGCTACCCACCCACCCGCCTACCTACCTACGTACTTACCTACTTACCTTCTTTCCTACCTACCTAATTAGCTGTACCTCTCCTTTCTTCTGTTACCTTATCAGTCACTCTTCTTTAAAACTTATGTAAGGGAAAGCTATGGAGGGGTAGATTAAGGGGTGGAGGGGGTGGGTTGGTGGAAGGATGGAGGGTGAGGGGAAAGGGTATGCCGAGAGTGGGGTGTTCAGGGTCAGGGATGAGGGGAGGGAAACTAATGAAAGAGGGGTACTAGGGCAAGGAGGAGGAGGGGGAGGGGGAGGGCAGGGAGGGGGAAGGGGGAGGGAGTGAATTTGTAGACCTCTCCCCTCCCTTTATAAGCGTTAACTTTATTACCCAGAGGCCCTATATAGAGAAGCCAGGGAAGTGTGTGTGTGTGTGTGTGTGTGTGTGTGTGTGTGTGTGTGTGTGTGTGTGTGTGTGTGTGTGTGTGTGCCAGGTGTTTGAGGCTTGTGTGCGCGCCAGGTGTGGGGTGTATGATGAATATTAGGACACTTTTAATCAAGTCATAGAAAATGTAGCCAGTGTAGGTGTGGTGTGGTGTGGTGTGTACCTAGGTTGGTGTGGTTGGTATGGTGTGGTGTGAAGATGTGGGTGTAGTGTGGTGTTAGTGTTGTGTGTAGGGGGGTGTCGTGTGGTGTATGTAGGTGAGTGTGGTGTGCATAGGTGGATGTTGTATGGTGCATGAGTGTGGTGTGGTGTGGTGTGTAATAAGGTGGGTTGTGGGTGTAGGTGGTTTGTAGGTGTGTTTAGGTGGGTGTGGTGCGGGGAGTGTATCTGAGTGGTAGGTATAGGTGGAATGTAAATGGGTGTGGTAGGTGGGTGGTATATATAGGTGGGTGTCGGTGGGTTAGGCCAGCTGGCAGAGTTATGCTATTGCCAAGAAAAATAAGCGCAGAAATGTGTAGGAATTCTCCCTCTCTCTCTCAGCGCTGTCTTCTCCCCACTCCCACTCTCCCTTCCCTGTCTACGATGAGAGAGAGAGAGAGAGAGAGAGAGAGGACGAGCCGGATGTAATTTTAATTGAATATCTAATGAGGTGGTCATGTTTGGTTGTAGTTTCAGGCACGGATAACCCCCCCCCTTCCTCTCTCTCTCTCTCTCCCCTCAATCTGTTTACTCCTTTTCACTGTTCCTTCCCTTGCCTTTCCCTCTGCTCCCTACCCTTTCCTTACGTTCTATTCCATCACCTCTCCCCTTCCCCCTCCTCCTTCTCTACACTTCTTAATTTTCCTCCTCCACTTCCCTTTCCTTCTCTTCCCTTCCTTTTCCTATACCTCGCTCCCCTCCCCTTCCGTCCCCTTCCTAATCCCTCGCTTCCCTTCCTTCTTCCCTCACCTCCCCTCTTTCAGCTCCTTACACTCACCTCTATTCCCGGAGTATGTGTGGGTGTATGTGATGCGTGTATATTTGTGGAATGTGTGTGTGTGTGTGTGTGTGTGTGTGTGGGTGTGTGTGTGTGTGTAGTTGGTTATGCTTACCTCAACGTATTGGTCTGACTGTGCTTGTATGTGTAAGTATGGATAGGTGTGTGTCAGTGCTTTTTTGTGTGGATAAAAATTCTTGTGCGTGTGTGCAACGGTAAGACCTTAGTGACGTCATGCCACTATTGCCAACACCCACAGTCATTCCAAAACCTGTATTAGATATCTTTGCTTCCCATTCTTTTATCTTCTTTTCCTTTACCACCAAAAATAAAGTATAACACTGAGAAATGATGAATAGTGAATGATGATTTGGATAGTGGATGCTGTAGTCAGTGTGTGTGTGTGTGTGTGTGTGTGTGTGTGTGTGTGTGTAAGAGAGAGAGAGAGGGAGAACGATAATGAGGTGGGCAGTATGTGGGCAGGTGTCCTAGTTATGCCAAAGCAGGTGTGACGTGTCCAACACCCACACCATGAGAGAGAGAGAGAGAGAGAGAGAGAAACACACTCAGATTTCTACAGCACTTATAATCGTTTCACACACACACACACACACACACACACACACACACACACACACACACACACACACACACACACACACACACACACACACACACACACCAAGAAAGTATGACCTCACAAGCCAGAGAAATTCCCCCTGACGGTATTCAGAATCAGAGAAAATACCAAATATGATCAAGATCCCCAATGAGGCATCTCTCTCTCTCTCTCTCTCTCTCTCTCTCTCTCTCTCTCTCTCTCTCAATAATAACTGAGCGTGGTGAAGGAAGTCAAAACCAGTGATATATATTCCGTTAATTCATCCTTCTATTTATTTCTAACTCCTGATTAATTTGACCCACGTTTAGCATTTATCTTTACTGAATAAATTACTCCCTCTGTCAAGCATTCCTCACTGGCGCCTGTGACTCACTAAAAAAAATCGTCCTGTGTTGGATTAGGCCACATTACTAGAGCTGTCTTGATCATGAGAGGGTTGTAATAGTTGAAGTAAACGTATTTATATTTTTGTCATTTGTCTGGTCCAGTTTCCTTTTCATCTCTGTACTAGTTCGTGTATTATTTTGTTATCCCCTGTGTGTGTGTGTGTGTGTGTGTGTGTGTGTGTGTGTGTGTGTGTGTGTATGAGAGAGAGAGAGAGAGAGAGAGAGAGAGAGAGAGTCATCGTGAATCAAGGATCTGTTAGTCAGAGGAAGTGAGTGAGTCATAGGCAGTGTTTGAGTCAACGGAACTGAGTGGGAGAGGGACAGTGGGGGTGAGTGAGAATGTGAGTGAATTTGAGATAGTTTACGAGGTTAGAGAGAGATTGAGGAAAATAGTGTAAGTTAGAGTGAGTGAGAGATATGTAGTTTGGATGAATGTGTTAAATGAGGAGTATGGGTGAGAGAGTGATTGTGTGAGTGAATTAAAGAGAATGAGCTTGAGAATTTAGAGTGAGTGAGAGAGAGTTAGGTGTGTGAGTTAGAGTGAGTTCATGGAAAAGAGGGGTTGGAAATTAAAGAAAGTGAGCGAGTTTGTAGTCCCTCATATGTGATAAAATTTTGTATGAGGCACGCACTGAGAGATTAAGAGAGTGAGTCAGGATTGTGTGAGTCAGAATTTAATATAACTTTGAGTAAGATAGGGAGAGAGAGAGAGAGAGAGAGAGAGAGAGAGAGAGAGAGAGAGGGGTTCCAGTATCTCAGGTTAACCTATCTTTCTTTGTGATATTTCTCTCTCTCTCTCTCTCTCTCTCTCTCTCGTAATTAATGTTTGAACAGAGCAGCCAGCCCTCTCCTTTCTCCTCTCCTCTCCTTCATTTCTCACTCTCCCTCGCCCCTTCTCTCACTCACCATTTCCTCACTCACTTTCATTTCTCTTCATTTTCACGTCGTCCCCCTTGCACACTTCTCTCTCTCTCTCTCTCTCTCTCTCTCTCTCTCTCTCTGTATCGATTGTTGCTTGCAGTATTGTATCCCTTCACCCCTCCACCTCATCTCACACCCCCTCCCATTCCCCCCCACCACCCCACCACCTCCATTCCACCTGACTCCACCCCATTCCACCTTTCTTCCACCTTCACATCCCACATACCTTACCTCTTGTGCACTAACGTCGTATCATCAAGAGCTATATTTGGGTTACGTGGAAGGTTTCTTAGCGTCTGTACTTTTGCGATGTATTTTGTACGTTACGCTCTGTTTGTATATTGTGTTAGGTATAATTATTATATATTTTTTTTTATATACCACACACTACCCTACCCTATCTGACCCTACCCCACACCACCTTACATTACGCGACCTTACCCTTCTTTACCCCACCCTACCGTACCCTACCCTACCCTACCTTACCCTACCCAACACCACCTTACATAAGAACATAAGAAGAGAGGATAACTGCAGTAGGCCGGTTGGCCCATGCTAGGCAGCTCCTAGAGGAGTAACTAAACTACTAGAATGAGATAAGGATAGCAAAGAAGAAGGCTCTCCCCCGCCCTCCAAACCCTCCAGCCGAAGCCGGCAGGAAAAAGTCAGAAAGAACACCACGCCGTATAGAAAAACTGGCGTGGACATTTTACAGGAAAGTGTGAAAGGAGAATAGAGACTATCATAGTGTAACCTGAAAAGAAAAAATTTTTGAATTAGTATTGGTTATAAGATTTTCTTTATTCTATATCCACCCCTTATTTGTCATATGCTTATCTAGCCTACGCTTGAAACTCTCAATGGAAGAGGCAGCAACTACTTTACTAGGTAGCTTATTCCATTCGTCTACTACTCTATTACCAAACCAATTTCTACCTATTTCCTTATTGAAACATTACGCGACCTTACCCTTCCTTACCCCACCCTACCCTACCTTTCCTTACCTTACCCTTCCCTGCCTTACCCTACCCAACATCACCTTACATGACGCGACATTACCCTTCCTTACCCCACCCTACCCTACCTTTCCTTACCTTACCTTATCTTACCTTACCCTGTCCTCTCCTGCTTCACCCCTCCCCCCCCACGCCCCACCCCGTGTCTCTGGTCCAGCTTGCCACGCCCAGGCCTGAACTGTGCTTCTCTACTCACCCTTTTCTCACCCTACCCATTCCCCACCCAGCCTTACTCACACACACACACACACACACACACACACACACACACAGTACCCCGACCATGAACTTGTGCTGAGTCTGGAGGTTCAAGGGCTTCATGAAAGAGAGAGAGAGAGAGAGAGGGGGGGGGGACGAGGGGAGTAAAGAACCTGAAAATAGTGTAAATATTTCAGTCTCCCCGCCTCGTGCCACCCCTCACCCCACAGCCTCCCCTCACCCCACACCCACCCCTCACCCCACACCCACCCCTCACCCCACAACCATCCCTCACCCCACAACCATCCCTCACCCCACAGCCTCCCCTCACCCCACAACCATCCCTCACCCCACAGCCTCCCCTCACCCCACAACCATCCCTCACCCCACAGCCTCCCCTCACCCACCCCTTACCCCACACCCACCCCTCACCCCACAGCCTCCCCTCACCCCACACCCACCCCTCACCCCACAGCCTCCCCTCACCCCACACCCACCCTTCACCCCACAGCCACCCTTCACCCCACAGCCACCCCTCACCCCACAGCCTCCCCTCACCCCACAGCCTCCCCTCACCCCACAGCCTCCCCTCACCCCACAGCCTCCCCTCACCCCACACCCACCCTTCACCCCACAGCCTCCCCTCACCCCACAGCCTCCCCTCACCCCACAGCCACCCCTCACCCCACAGCCTCCCCTCACCCCACAGCCTCCCCTCACCCCACAGCCACCCCTCACCCCACAGCCTCCCCTCACCCCACAGCCTCCCCTCACCCCACAGCCACCCCTCACCCCACAACCTCCCCTCACCCCACAACCACCCCTCACCCCACAGCCTCCCCTCACCCCACAACCACCCCTCACCCCACAGCCTCCCCTCACCCCACAGCCACCCCTCACCCCACAGCCACCCCTCACCCCACAGCCTCCCCTCACCCCACATCCACCCCTCACCCCACAGCCTCCCCTCACCCCACAGCCACCCCTCACCCCACAGCCTCCCCTCACCCCACAGCCTCCCCTCACCCCACAGCCACCCCTCACCCCACAACCTCCCCTCACCCCACAGCCTCCCCTCACCCACAGCCTCCCCTCACCCCACAACCACCCCTCACCCCACAACCTCCCCTCACCCCACAACCACCCCTCACCCCACAACCTCCCCTCACCCCACAGCCACCCCTCACCCCGCGGCCAGCCCACACTCACCACCCACCCCACACCCACCGTCCAGTAAGGGTGAGGTGGACCTTTTACCTTTTACCTTGTCTGTGTTAGGCTAGGTTGGGTTTGGTTGCTTTAGGTTAGGGTAGGATAGGGTAAGTTTGGTTTCTTTTGGATAGGTTAGAGTAGGATAAGGCAAGTTGTTAGGTTTGGTTTGGGTAGGATAGGGTAGCATAGGGGAAGGGTTAGGTAGGATTAGGTAGGGCAGGGTAGTTTTTTTCACCACTAGAGGTCCTTCGTAACTTTATTAAAATCGTCTGCAAATATTAAGAATAAAATAACACCCTGATTACTTTAAAATCCTGTCAATTGATTAAAATCGTCTGGTGGTTGCAAGAATGAAACTCAGATTGCGTCCTTGGCCTGGATCGGTTAATTACTAAATGAATGGGATAATTAGTATTGTCAAAGAAGGCAATTAGAGGCGATTAGAGGCGTTAATGAAGATACTGTTTAATGATTCGAGGTCATTTCTAATAGTTTTTGGCTTCGTCCCTTTCTTCTCGTTCCTTCCTTCCCATTCTTCTCCCTTTCTCCCAGTCTCTCTTTCCTTTCCCTTTTGTCTCTCTCCCTTCGTCGTCGTCTTCCATTCCCCCTGTCTTTTTTTTTTCATTCTCTTCCGTCCTCCCTTTCCCCTTTCCTCCTTATTCACCCTTTTCTCCCTTCCTCCCTGTTCTCTCTCTTCTTCTCCCACCTTTCTTTTTCCCTCTCCCTCTCTTCACTTTCCATTCCCTTCTAGACCAGTGAACAAACTCATTAGTAGGAGAAAGATTCATGTACGATAGCCAACTTTATCCCGGAACTTCCTGAGAGAGAGAGAGAGAGAGAGAGAGAGAGAGAGAGAGAGAGAGAGAGGAGGCAAAGAAAACAGGGGAAGAGGAAAAAAGAGAAGGGGAGAGAAGAAAAGTGAAGGAGAGAAATGAGGTGTACAGAGGAAGGAGAGAAGGAAGAAAGAGGGAAAAGGGAGGAGGAATGCAGGTGGAGGAAACAACGGAGGAGGGAGGAGAGGAGGAAGGAGGGGAGGGGAGGAAAGAGGAAAGGCGGGAGGGAAAGAGGAAGACAAGGAATGCAAGAGGGTGAGGGAGCTAAGAGAACAGACAGAGGAGGGAGGGAAAGATGAAACAGGTATGGAGAGAGAGAGAGAGAGAGAGAGAGAGAGAGAGAGAGCTCAGTGAGGCGGGTTGGTAAACTTGTATTGATTGAACAACTGACTGGTTTAGGGGAGAGAGAGAGAGAGAATGACACACACACACACACACACACACACACAGAGCGTAGGGAAGGTAGCCATTGAGTAGTTTTTGGTCAAGAAGAAAAGAGCTGGAGGGGTTTGAGGAAGCTGCCACACTACCACAATTACCACCATCACTACCACAACCACTACCATCGCTACCACAATCACAACCTCAACCACCACAGCCGCCACCACTACCACCGATGCTGTGTGGTGTAGAGATGAGACGCCCGGCTAGGCTTATACTGCACATGTAGGTCAGGCAGGGGATAGGAGAGCAGACGGGCGGAGAGAGAGAGAGGGGGGGGAGGAGGGGTAAGAAAGATAGGCAGGGAGGTAGAGAGGTAAATACAGTAAGTGGGTAGGAGGATTGGCAGGGAGTCTAGTAAATCAGTAAGCAGATAGGTGAGATGGTAAGTAGATAGGCCAGGGATGAGGGGAGCCAGGCAGGTGAGGTGGTAGGTAGGTAAGACGATGGATGTGTTAGTAAGTAGGTAGGTAAGATCGTAGATAGGCGATTGGAAGGGAAGGAGGGAGGTTGTTATAGTAATTGCATAGGTGAGGCACATGGGTAAGCAAGTAGGTAGGTGTGATGATAGATAGGTAGGTGGGTCGAGGCAAGTAGGTAAATCAGGAGGTAGGTAGGCAGGTATGTAAGTAGGTAAGTAGGTGAGAGTGTAGATTGGCTGGTAAGGAGGCAGGTAGATAAGTAAGGAGGTGAAGAGGGTAGGTAGGTAGGTAGTATGGTAGGTAGATGAAAAGAGCAGGCAAGTGAGGTAACAAAATATAAGGAAACACGGAGCAAGCAGGGCAGGAGAGAGAGAGAGAGTGAAGGTGGTGGTGGTGGTGGTGGTGGCGGTGGTTGTGGTGATAATGGTAGTGAAGGTTGTATTTGTTATTTGTGGAGATTGTGATGGTGAGAGTTGCGGTGAGGAGGTTAACTGACCATGAGCATTCCTGTCTTTCCCAACCCTCGCTTTCCTTTCCTCCCTCCCCCCTCCCGTTACCTCCCTCCCTTCCCCCCACTCTTTACCTCCCTCCCTCATTAACCACTTCCCGCTTTTTCCTCCCTTCCTGTCTTCCTTTTCTCTCCCTCCATACCCTAATTTCTTGCAGTTCCTCCTTTCTTACTGACTCACCTGTCTTTTTCTATGTCTTTCCCTCTCTTCTTCCCCACCCCCCTCCCTTCCTCCTCCTCCTTGCCTTCACTCCCTCCCGTCCTTCTTCTCCCCCTCTTCCTCCTTCCCTTCCCTCCCTCCCTCCCTCCCTCTTCGCTTTCCTTCTCGATTTCCCTTCCCTTCCTCCCTCCCTCCCTCCCTCATCGCTTTCCTTCTCGATTTCCCTTCCTCCATCCTCTTTCTTCCTTTCTCCTGTATTCCTCCCTAACCTCTCTCTCTCTCTCTCTCTCTCTCTCTCTCCATCCATTTTTATTTTTTGTCTCCTGCCTTTTCTTCCTCCAGTCTCCTTTCCTATCGCTTTCCCTCTGTAACTACTTTTCCTCCACCCTCATTCCCTCTTTGTCTCCAGCCCCTCCCTCCCCTACTGGATATTGCCCAACTTTCCCTCCCTCCCACCTTCCTCTGCCTGCCTTCCCTCGCTCCTTCCTTCTCGCCCCATTCTTCCCTCCCTGCTTCCTTTGCTCCTTCTCTCCTCTTTCACTTCTTCCTTTATCACCTGTTCCCCCCTCTCTTCTTTCTCTTTTCTGTCTCTCCTTTCTTCCAGTTGTCTTCTCTTCTTCCCTCTTGCTTCTCTTTCCCTCCGTCCGTCATTCTCTCTCTCTCTCTCTCTCTCTCTCTCTCTCTCTCTCTCTCTCTCTCTCTCTCTCTCTCTCTCTCTCTTAACCTAGCCTCCCAGGTTGGGTGGATAGGATAGGATGAATGGTCAGAGAGTGAGTGGATGGTTTGCTACATGAGTGAATGGATAAACAAATGGGTCGTTGAATGAGAGGGTGGATAAGGGAAATAGGTGCATAGTTTATGTCCATGTGGGGAAATTGGTTCATTGGGGAATGTGTGCTTGGGAGATTCGGCCGAAATGCAAATGTAGGATCAGTGGATAAAAAAGGCCAGTGAAGGGACTAGAGTCATGGGTGGAGTCGGTATCTCTGTATGGGGAGAAAATAGGTCTGTGAGGAAAATAGATCAGTGAAGGGATCATAAGTCTGCTAGGGAAAATAAGGCCGTGGGAAAAAGTCCATGCGGAAACTCAGTGGGGAAAAAAATAGGTCCATTGGGAAAATAATTTCAAGGGGGAGAAAACTGGTGGGTGGGAGAATTACCCTGAATATATATATATATACCATTCTATGTTTATCATTGTGTTTATATTGTCGATTACTGCGTATGAGTTTTATTTATAGCAATATTTCTGCCTGATTACAATACATATGCTGTTTTATATATATGTTTTGTATGTATATTATAATTTTATGTACGTGCGCGTTATATCCATAACCAGAATACCGTATTATCTGTGTCAAGATGTCATTATATTTGTTTGTCTTTATGTTGGCGATGACTACGGTATACGGTATGTATTTATATAAAGCATTAGTCTATTTTTCGCTGGCTATTAATGTGTGTGTGTTTATCTCATTCTGCCCGTCCGCCCCGTCCAGTGCCCCCTTCCCCCAACACCCTCACGTATAAAGAGAGAACCTGTATTTTTACACAGGTAATTTCTCTGATGACCCTCACGTATAATTGAATCCTGGTTGAGCGGTGGGTCGCCCCCCCCCCCCTCTCTCAAAATAGTAAGTGTCGTCTGGTGGTGTTGGGACTCGCACGTGGGTAAGACGACATGCTACTTTCACACTTGGCACTCTTTTGGGGGGCGGTGGTCAAGTGGTTAGGGAAGCAGGCTACTGTTCAAAAAAGGCGAATTCTGTCCGACTAGTAAAAAGACGTACGTTACTTGTTACTAGCAGCCCATTATGCCATCCACCATTACATCAATTATCCCAAAAATTTACCCGCCGTACCAGCATCCGACCTAGCATCCCAACATCAGAACACCGGTCCCAGCATCCCACCCACCTTCCTTAAATCGCAGCTACAGTCCCCCCATCCTAGTCCCCACTAACCATCCCACTAACTTTCAGAGCATCCCATCTATCATCCTAGGATTCTTCTCTTGCCATCCACCATTCCATTATCTAGACCACCATTACAGCATTCCTTTTGAAATTCCAGCATTCCACCCACCATACCAGCTTCTCACCTTTCATACCAGCACCCCATATATCCCACTTACCATCCCAGCATCCAATCTCTCACCACTGCATCCCACCCACATTCCTAGTGTCTCACCTACTATTCCAGCATCCTACCCACAACCCCAGCATCCCATAATATTACCATCCCACCCACCATCCCACCAACCATCAGGTCTTCCATCCCTGAATCCTAACCGCTTTCCCTAGTATCCCACCTACCATCCCAGCTTCCGAGTTGCTATCCCAGCATCCCATTTCAAACATCCCACCCATTATTCCAGAATCCCACACATATTCCAACCACCTGTCCAGCATCCTATCTATCATCCCAACATTCCACTGACCATCCCAGCATCCTGTCTGCTGTCTCAGCATCCCATCCACCTTCCCAGCATCCAACCCACTATGCCAACCTCCCACCAGTCCCACCGTGGAAACATGCCATCCATCTCACCCACCATCCTATCCACCATCCAAGCATCTTGCCTACGATCCCACCATCTCAGCATCCCTCCCACCATCCCACCACCTACCATCCCACCACCCACCATCCTACCACCCATCATCCCAGCATCTCACCACCCCACCCACCATCCCACCTGCAACCCCAGCACTCTACGAACCATCCCAGCATCCAACCCACCATCCTAGCATCCCACCCACCATCCTACCTTTTACCCTACAATCTCAACATCCCACCACCTTCCATCCCACCCCACACCAACCCACCCCACACCAACCCACCCACCATCCCAGCATCTCACCACCCACCATTCCACTATCTACCATCCCACCAGCCACCATCCCACCACCTGCCATCCAAGCATCCCACCACCTGCCATCCAAGCATCCCACCACCTGTCATCCCTGAATCCCACCACCTATCATCCCAGCATCTCACCATCTTCCATCCCAGCATCCCACCATCTACCATGCCACCCACCATCCCAGCATCCCTCCACCTACCATCCCAGCATCCCTCCACCTACCATCCCACCCACCATCCATGCATTCCTCCACCTACCATCCCAGCATCCCTCCACCCACCATCCCACCACCTACCATCCCACCCACCATCCATGCATTCCTCCACCTACCATCCCAGCATCCCTCCACCCATCATCCATGCATCCCTCCACCTACCATCCCACCCACCATCCATGCATTCCTCCACCTACCATCCCAGCATCCCTCCACCCACCATACCACCCACCATTCATGCATCCCACAACGTACAATCACAGCATCCCAACCACCATCACAGCATCTCATCTACCATCCCATCACCATCCTTGCATCTCACCATCATCCCAGCATTCCACCATCTATCATTCCACTCAACATCCCAGTATTCCACCTACCATCCCACCACCTAACGTCCTAGTATCCCACCCACCATCCTACCACCTACCATCGCATCATCCCACCACTTAATTTCCTAGCATCCCACCATCTACCATCCCATCATCCCTCCACCTAATCTCCTAGCATCCCACCACCTACCATCCCATCATCCCACCACCTAATCTAGCATCCCACCACCTACCATCCCATCATCTCACCACCAACCATCCCGCCCACAATCACAGCTTCCCACCACCCACCATCCCACCCACTATTCCAGCATCTCACCATCCACCTTCCCATCCCAGTATCCCACCCACCATCCCATCCCAGCATCCCACCCACCATCCCATCCCAGCATCCCACCCACCATCCCAGCATCTCACCTGGCATTTGAGTCATCATCCGAACATATTGCCAACCATCCCAGTATCTCATCCACAATTCCACACACCATCCAATCTCAGCATGTGACCCACCATCCCATCCCAGCATCTCGCCCACTGTCCCAAGCTTCCCATCAACCATCCCAGCATCCCACCCACCATACCCCCTTGCTTGGATGGCAGGTGGTGGGATGGTGGCTGGTGGGATGGTAGATATTGGAATGGTGGGTGGTGAGATGCTGGGATGGTGGGTGGGTTGGTGTGTGGTGGGTTGGTGTGTGGTGGGATGGAAGGTGGTGGGATGTTGAGATTGTAGGGTAAAAGGTAGGATGGTGGGTGGGATGCTAGGATGGTGGGTTGGATGCTGGGATGGTTCGTAGAGTGCTGGGGTTGCAGGTGGGATGGTGGGTGGGGTGGTGAGATGCTGGGATGATGGGTGGTAGGATGGTGGGTGGTGGGATGGTAGGTGGTGGGATGGGAAGGAGACAACCTCCCTTGGGGGACAAGAGGGGAGGCAACTCTCCTTGGGGGTGCAAGAAGGGAGATAACCCCCACCCCCCCCTTTGGAGGTAGAGATGGGGTGAAACCCCTGGGGGGCAAGAGGAGGGGTGACTACCCTTCAGGGCAAGAGGGGGCAAATCCCCTTAGTGGAGCAAGAGGGGTGGGCAACCCCCTTTGGGGGAGCCAGAGGGGAGAGACCCCCCTTTAGGGTCTTGTCTCTTCAAGGGCAGTCACCCTTGAAGGGACAAGACAGGTAGTGACCCCTTGGGGGAACAAGAGGGGGGGGTGACCCTTTGGGGGGACAGCAAGGGATAATCGCCCCGTGGAGGGGCGAGTGGGGGGACAACCGCCCTTGGGAAGGCAAGAGGGTGACCCGCACTAGGGGTGACCCGCACCTTGGAGGGCAAGAGGGGTGATGCCCCCCATGTGGGGTAAGGGGGCAATCCCCTTTGGGGAGTAAGGGGGCAATCCCCCTTGGGGGTAAGGGGGGACCCCCCTTGGGAGGTAAGAGGGGGAACCAACCTCCATTGGGTTGTAAGGGGGAGGCAACCCTCCTTGGAGGGTAAGAGGGGACAACCCCCATTGGGGAGGTAAGAGGTGGTGACACTCTTCAGGGAGAGGGGGGCAACCCCCCTCTTACCCCCCAAGGGGGGTCACCCCTCTGACCCCTCAAGGAGGACACCCCCTCTTACCCTCAAGGGGGAAGCCCCCTCTGACTCCCCCAAGGGGGGTTGCCCCCTCTGACTCCCCCAAGGGGGATCACCCCCTCTTACTCCCCCAAGGGGGATCACCCCCTCTTACTCCCCAAGGGAGTAGCCCCCTCTAACTCCCAAGGGGGTAACACCCTTCTTACCCCCAAGGGGGTCACACCCCCACTTACCCAAGTAGGGTTGCCCCCATCTTACCCTCTGAAGGGGGGTCACCCCCCTTCTACCCTGCAAGTGGGGTCCCCCTCTTAACTCACAAGGGGTCACCTCCCCTCTTAACTTCCAAGGGGGTCATCCCCCCTCTTACCCCTAAGGGGAGTCACCCCCCTTTACCCTCTGGAGGAGGGTTGCCCCCCTCTTACCCCCAAGGAGAGTCACTCTCTCCCTCTTACTCTCCAAAGGGGGGTCACTCTCCCCTTATTACCCCCCAAGGGATGTCACCACCCCCCCTTATGCCCTCAGGGGGGTCATCCCCTCCTTTTACCACCACAAAGGGGGTCACCGTCCCCCTTCTTACCCCCACGAGAGGGGTTGCTGCTCCCTCTCTTACCCAAAGAGGGGAATCGCCACACCCACAATGGGGGTTGCTGCTCCCCCTCTTACCCCCCCAAGGGGGTCGCCACCTCCCACCCTTCCAAAGTTGGGAGAGTCGCCGCTCCTCGTACTCTCCCAAGGAGGGTCGCCACCCCCCCTTATGGCCTCAAGGGGGGTCGACATCCCCTCCTTTTACCACCACAAAGGGGGTCATGTCTCGCCTCTTACCCCCACAAGAGGAGTCACCGCTCCCTCTCTTACCCCCACGAGGGGGATCGCCACACCCATGAGGAGGGTTGCCGCCTCCCACTTACCCTCCCAAAGTTGGCAGGGTCCCTGCCAATTCCAAACTCTCCTATGGAGGGTCACCACCCCCCTTTTTACACCTAAGGGGGTACAATGCCCATCTCTTACCCCTGAATGGGGTTGCCCCCCTCACCCCCCAAGGAGGGTCATCCCCCATTCATTCCCTCAAGGAGGGTCACCTGTCCCCTTACCCCCCTAAGGGGGATCACCCTCCCCCTTACCCCAATGAAGCGGGTTGCCCTACCCGTTACCTCCAAGAGGGTCATTGCTCCCTGTCTTGCCCCTTCAAGGGTGGTCACCACCACCCCCATCCTGCCCCAACAAAGGGGGTTGCCACCCCCATTGTCCCCTACGGGGGGTTGCTTCTCCCCCCTTACCCTACCAAGGGGATTTGCCACCCCCTCGCTGCCCCAATGGGGTTGTCACACCCCGTTACCCCCACAAGGGAGTTGCCCCTCCCTTTTACCCCACAAAGGGGGGTTGCCCCTCTCTTACCCACCAAGAGGGTTACCACCTCCCCCAAGGGGGGAGCGCTATCCTCTCCAAGGGGGCAGCACCATCCTTCCCAAGGGGGCAGCGCTGCTACCCCCCCAAAGGGGAAGCACCACCCCTCCTTCCAAGGGGAAATGACAACCGACTCTTCGAAGGGGGGTGCTGCCCACAACCTCAGGGGTAAGTACTGTCATGCAAGGGGGGTGCCATACAGGGGGGACTACTCCCCACTCAAGGGGGATTGCCTTCCCCACGGAGGCACCTCTCCTCCCAAGGGGGATTACACCCCCTCATGAGGGGCAGTGCCCCACTCTAAAGGGGGGTGCTGCTCCCTTCCAGAGGGGAGCACTGCCCCCTTACACAGGGGGACACCCCACTTATGACAGGGGCACTGCTCCCCACTCTGGGAAGGGGCAGTGCCCAACATCTGTAACTAGGGGGTGGTGCCCCCTCCAAAAGTGGGGGGCAGTGCTCCCCCTCTTCTGTAAGGGTGGTGCCCCCCTCGGTAACAGAGGGGTGGCTCCCCTTCTGTAGGAGGAGCGTTGACCCCCTCTAAGGGGGGTGGCACCATCTTCTGTAAGGGGGCAGCTCCACCACTTTGAAAGGGGGCACCAACCCACTCTGAAGGGAGACCCCCCCCTCAGAAAGGGGGGGGGTGTCCTCTGGAGGGTGGGAGGCAATGCCCTCTATAAGGGTGATGGCACCCCCCTCTAGAGGGTGACCCCCCCCTCTGGAGGGGAATGGGGGGCAATGCCTCCCCTTCATAGGGAAATGGGGGGCAATGCTCCCCTTCATAGGGGAATGGGGGGCAATGCTCCCCTCCATAGGGGGATGGGAGGCAATGCTCCCCTCCATAGGGGAATGGGGGGCAATGCTCCCCCTCCAAAGGGGAATGGGGGGCAATGCTCCCCCTCCAAAGGGGAATGGGGCAGCACCCCCCTCCAATGGGCAATGGGGAGTGCACCCCCCTCCAATGGGCAATGGGGAGTGCACCCCCCTCCAAAGGGGAATAGGGGCAGTGTTCCCCTCCAATGCTTTGGGAGTGGGGGGGTGCCCTCCAAAGATTACAGGCAGTGCCCCCCCCCCTCTGAAGGGGGTGGGGGCAGTGTCTCCCCTCCAAAGGGGAGTGGGGGTGCCCTCAAAAGGGGATTAGGGGCAGTGCCCCCCCTCTGAAGGGGAATGGGGGGCAGTGTCCCCCATCTGAAGGGTGGCGGGCAGCACCCCCTCTAAAGGGAAATAGGGGCAGTGCTCTCTCTGAAAGGGGGGTGGGGGGTGGTGCCCCCCTCTGGAGGGGAATGGGGGCAGTGCCCTCTGTGAAAGGGGGCGTGGTCTGAAGGGGAATGGGGGCAGCACTCCCCCTCTGAAAGGGAATGGGGGATACCCTCTGAAGGGGAATGGGAGGTAGTGTTCCCTCTAAAAGGGGGGTGGGGGCAGTGCCCCCCTCTGAAGGGAAATGGGGGGGTGGTGCCCTCCTCTGAAGGGGAATGGGGGTGGTGGCCCCCTCTGAAGGGGAGTGGTACCCCCCTCTGAAGGGGATTGGGGGTGGCACCCCCCTCTGAAGGGGATTGGGGGGTGGCACCCCCTCTGAAGGGGATTGGGGGGTGGCACCCCCCTCTGAAGGGGAATGGGGCAGTGCCCCCCCTGAAGGGAAGTGGGGGATACCCTCCAAAGGGGAATATGGGGTGGTGCCCCCCCCTCAGAAGGGGAATGGGGGATACCCTCAGAAGGGGAATGGGGGATACCCTCAGAAGGGGAATAGGGAGGGTGGTGCTCCCCCTCTGAAGGGGAATGGGGGGTGGCACCCCCCCTCTGAGGGGTAATTGGGGGGCAGTGCTCCCCTCTGCAGGGAATGGGTGGTGGTGCCCCCCTCTGAAGGGGAGTGGGGGGCGCCGCCCCCCCTCAGAAGGGGTGGGGGATACCCTCTGCATAGGAATGGGGGGGGCAGTTCTGAAGGGGAATGGGGGGTGGTGCCCCCCTCTGAAGAGGAATGGGGGCACTGCCCCCCCCTCAGAAGGGGAGTGGAGGATACCCTCTGAAGGGGAATGGGGGGGTGCCCCCCCTCTGAAGGGGGATATCCTCTGAAGGGGAATGGGGGGTGGTGCCCCCCTGAAGGGAGGGGTGGGGCTGCACCCCTCTGAAGGGGGGTGGGGGCGGCGCCCCCCTCTAGGGGGGGAGTGGGGGTGCCGCCCCCCCAGAAGGGGAGTGGGGGATACCCTCTGAAGGGGAATGGGGGCAGTGCTCCTCGGAAGGGGTAGGGGGTGCTGCCCCCCCTCAGAAGGGGTGGGAGATATCCTCTGAAGGGGAATGGTGCCCCCCCTCTGCAGGGGGATATCCTCTGAAGGGGAATGGGGGGTGGTGCCCCCCCTCTGAAGGGGGGATATCCTCTGAAGGGGAATTGGGGTTGTGCTCCCTCTGAAGGAGAATGGGGGGCAGCACTCCCCTTTGAAGGGGAATGGGGGGCAGCGCCCCCCCTCTGAAGGGGAATGGGGGCAGTGCCCCCCCTGAGAAGGGGCATGGGGGAACACCCTCTGAAGGGGAATGGGGAGTGGTGCCCCCCTCTGAAGGGGGGATATCCTCTGAAGGGGAATGGGGGGTGGTGCCCCCCTCTAAAGGGGAAATATCCTAAGGGGAATGGGGGGCGGCGCCCCCCTCTGAAGGGGGGATGGGGTGCGCCGCCCCCTCTGGAGGGGGGTGGGGCCCCCTTCTGAAGGGATGGGGGGCGCCGCCCCCTCTGGAGGGGGGTGGGGGGCGCCGCCTCCCCTCAGAAGGGGAGTGGGGGATACCCTCTGGAGAATGGGGCAGTGCCCCCCCTGAAGGGGGGGTGCCACCCCCCTCAGAAGGGGAGTGAGGGATACTCTCTGAAGGGGAATGGGGCGTGGTGCCCCCCTCTGAAGGGGTTGGGGGGCGCCGCCCCCCCTCAGAAGGGGAGTGGGGATACCCTCCACATGGGAATGGGGGGTAGTGCCCCCCTCTGAAGGGGAATGGGGGTGGTGCCCCCCTTCAAGGGGGGTGAGGGGCAGCAAAGGGGAATAGGGGGCAGCACCCCTCCTCTGGAGGGGAATAGGGGGCAGCACCCCTCCTCTGGAGGAGAATGGGGGGCAGTGCTCCCCCTCTGAAGGGGATTGGGGGCGCCATCCCCCTCAGAAGAGTGAGGATACCCTCTGAAGGGATAGGGGGTAGTGCCCCCCCTCTGAAGGGGAATGGGGGGCAATGCCCCCCTCTGAAGGGGGGTGGGTGCAACACCCCCCCTCTCAAGGCGTGTGAAGACCCTGTCCCGTCATTAGAAGTTCCCCCCTTGTAAGTAGTTAGTGCCTCTTATGGGGTTGTAGCATCTTTGGAGTTAGTGCCTCTTATGGGGTTGTAGCATCTTTGGAAGGGAAGTCACCCCCCTCCTGCTCCCCCAGAGGGAGGTTGGCCCCTTCCTGCTACCCCCAATGGGGGTAACAGGGAGGGGGCGATCTCCCTTTGGGGGGCAAGAGAGAAGAATAGCTTAAGGGAGAGAGAAAGGAAATAAGGGAAAGTAGGGAAGTGTAAGTGAAGGAAAGTAAGGGAGTGAGAGGAGTAGCAGAGTAAAGGTAGGAAGATTGGATTAAGGGAGTGGGAAAGCAAGAGTTAAGGCACTAGTAAATGAGAGGAAAGATTACGGAGAGGGAAGTGGAGAGTAAGGGGAGAGGAAAGTATTGGAGAGTAAGCAAGATGGATGAGAAGACTAGATGAGAGGCAAGATCAGAATTGGGGGGAGGGGAGGGAAGCAATGATGATATAATTATGGGGAAGTGAGGTGTTGGGAAAGGGAGAGGGACTTGGAAAGTGCAGGGTAGAGGGGATATAGTTAAGTGGAAGAGTATATGGGAGAGGAGGCAATGCAAAGGGAGAGGAAAGGAATGGGAATGAGAAAAAAGGAACATGGAAGGGAGTTGGTGGTGGGGGGGGGAATAGGGGAGCAGAAAGGTTTGGGTAAGGGAGAGAGGTTAAGGCAGCATCTCTCAACCTAGGGTGCTGAAATCAAATTTAGTAGATTGGTAACGACTAGCCGAATGCAATGTCTGAATAACATCGTTGTGGTAATTATCTGCAGTAAAACGATGGTACTTTGACATGATGCATTCAGCCAATCATCATGAACCTGTGAAGTGCATCTTCGCCTCGGAAAAAAAAAAAAAATGGTTAGCACCCTTGTTTTTACAGAATGTATAAAATAAATCATCAAGAAGTATTTCACTTTATTTTATCCCTGTAGTAGTGTAGCAATTATAGTTCCAATAACCAGACGTAAGGAGGTACTGGAGTGAGACCGTGGGGTGCTAAGGTTGGAGAAGGTTTAGAAATGCTGGTTTGAGAGGGAGGGGGAAAATAAGGCAGACAGGGGAAAGGGAAGATGCAGGAAAAAGGAGACGGAGGGAAGGATATGGGCAAGAGAGGGTGGGGGGTAGATACTAGCGAGACGTGGGGGAAGGATATGAGCCGGAAAAGGTTTAGAAAAGCTGGGTTCAGCGAGAGAGGTAGGAAAGAGAAAGGGAGATGGAAAGGTAGGGATGTGAAACTGTGAAAGGTAAAGTAATGAAAAGTATAATGTGAAGAATGTGGATATAAAGGAGAGGGAAGGGGTGGGTGGATGGTGGAGAGAGAGAGAGAGAGAGAGAGAGAATTGAAAGCTAGGGTAGGGAATAGGAGATGGGAAAGGAGGGAAGGGAAAAGTGTGTGTGTGTGTATATATATATATATATATATATAGAAAGGTAAGGAAGGGAATGAGATAGTAAGGAAGGGAAGGGAAGGAGAGAGGAATAGGAGATGGAAAGGCAGGAAAGAGGACAGAGAGATGGAATGGTAGTAAAGGGAAGGGATGGGGAGATGGAAAGCAGTGAAGAGAGAGAGTCGGAAAATGTTCAGAAACGTTAGGTTGGGAGAGAATGGGAGGGGGAAGGGGGAGAAAGAGATGGAAAAGCATGAAAGGGGGAGATGGAAAGGAGAGAGAGAGGGGGAGGGAATAGATGGAAAAGCGGGAAATGGAAGGAGGGAGGGAGGGAACGGAATAGGGCCTGGAAAGGCAGGAGAGAGCCAGAGAAAGAATGGTATGAAAGGGAAGGGATGGGGAGGTGGAAAGGCAGTGAAGGAAAGGGAGAGTCGGAAAATGTTCAGAAATTCTGGTTTGGAAGAGAGGGGGAGAGGGGAAGCAAGGAAGGGAAGGGGAGATGAGGAGATAGAGATTAAAAGACAGGAAATGGAAGAGAGAGAGAGAGAGTCAGAAAATGGTCAGAAACTCTGGGAGAGAGAGAGAGAGAGAGAGACAGACAGACAGACAGACAGAGACAGAGCGTGGAAAGGTAGGGAAGAGATGGATATGCAGGAGAGAGGGAAGGGAATGGATGGATTGGCAGGAAAGGGACGGACAGATGGAATGGTAGGAAAGGGAAGGGATGGGGAGATAGAAAGGCAGTGAGTCAGAAATTCTGGGCTGGGATAGAGAGAGAGAGAAGGCAGGAAAGGGAAGGTTTGGGGAGATGGAAATGCAATCTGTCAAGGAGAGAGAGAAAAAAAAATGTTCAGAAACGCTGGGTTGACAAAGGGGGCGAGGTAGGGAAGGGATATATAAGAGAGGGGGGGGGGGAGTTGGGAAGGGAAGTGAAGTGGAGGTGGAAAGGCAGGGAAGGGAAGGGGAAAGGGAAAGGTGGGGAAAGGAAGGAAAGTGAAAAATCTCGGAGGAAAGGGAAAGGTGGGGAAAGGAAGGAAAGTGAAAAATCTCGGAGGAAAGGGAAAGGTGGGGAAAGGAAGGAAAGTGAAAAATCTCGGAGAAGGGAAGATGAATGTGGAGATACAGGAGAGGGATTGGAGGGTAAAGAAGGAATAGAGGAAAGGGAAGAATGAAGGGAAAGGGTAGATAGGGATGAGGGAAGGAAGATGGTATGAGTATGGAAGGTGAGGATATGAAGAGAGGGAAGGGGTGAGGAGGGAAAATGTGGAGAGAGAGAGAGAGTAATGAGTACAGAGGACATGGCAGAGACTAATTAAAAACTAAAGAGAGGATTTGACTAGGCGAAGGATATAATTTGTGGAAACAACATAAATTAATCTGCAGAAATGCTGGAACTCACCATTATCTTCCATGACAGGGATGAGGACGAAGCTGTTAGAACTGGTAAAGCAGTGGCGCCAGCAGTTGCATAATTTGTACAATCTAAAAGGGTATGTGAAACTGAAAGGGGTACATCACAGGTAGAGCGAGGAGGAGCTCCATTGAATTTTAAACAAGAGTGAGATAAGTACGACCAATACGTAAATGGGCTAGCGCAGTTTCCCGTCATCTCAATCATTACATGGAATATGTCAAGGGGAAATGGACTGTTTTGCTGTTAATGGGTGGTAGAACGACAGGGTAGGGCAGAGCAGGAAAGGGGGGGGGGGAGAAAGTAGGGATGGGAAGGGAAGTTAGACCGGCTAGGAAGGGAAGGAGAGTCAGTAAATGTTCAGAAACACTGGGTTGAGACGGGGGGGGGGGAGGTAGGGAAGGGAATATATATATATATATATATATTAGGATGGGTTGAATACATATCAACTTAGAGTTGTTGGTTTGAAACATAGTGGAAACGATGCTCCTTCACGATCACTGCAACACTGCGCAAACAGTTTTTTATATTATGTACACTCACTACAGCAACTTTCACTCGAAAATCATGGAAAAAACAAAAATGAAGAATTTGAACGATTCATGTTAGAGGATTTCTCGCATGATTTAGCTTTGAATGAACCATAAAATCATCTGCTTACCAGTATTCAATTTACACAAACAGTATTCTGCCAATATAAACAAAACACTACATCACAGATATCTATGAAACACCAAACAGTGACAAACAACATAACACATTTCCGATCTACTTCATAAGGAAGAGTAATCATGAACCGTACACATATGTTCCAATCAGAAGTCTTTTTTTACTCTCACGCTTCGGGAAATCTCTGCGAGACTGCTTACATAGCAGAAACATGCCATGTTGCACCTGGTGCCTGTAGACTTTCTGCATGATCAATGTTACATCTTTGATGCAGTGCTCCACACCTTGAGAGTGACAAGGATAGCATTGGTCCAAGATTATGTGTTGGCTGTCTTCCATTGTGATAATCTTAAAAAGTGGAGGGTCTGTGACACACGATTTGTGTAACTGTACCAGTTTGGTGTAGTTCTTGGCCTCAAAATCTTCAAATCTTCAAAGCAGAATTGTCAAACACTCTGACAACATTGTTGTTGTTCTCCCGTGCTTGCTGAATGAGAGCAACAGCCATGACATCACTGCTGTCGTTCTCCCGTGCTTGCTGAATGAGAGCAACAGCCATGCAACGTACATGTGGATCTTCATCAGCAACAGCCGACAGTAGGATATTTTCAGGGTGACAGAAGTAACTGTTATTGCTGAGTACTGGGCAAATAATGCCCTGATCTTCAGGTGGCAATTCTCACAACAGATCCACCCTGCCTAGGCAAACTCTTTCGCCTTTGTCTGTCAACTTGTACCTTTCCTTCTTGCTGGAAGTTTGCTCTCATTCAGCCAGTCCCACAGAAGGGTGACCACTCCCAACCCTCCAACTATCGTCCAATTGCTTTAACGTCCTGTATTTCAAAAGTTTTTGAGTCAATTCTCAATTGAAAAATTTTAAGGCATCTTTCCTATCACAACCTTTCCGATTGTCAGTACGGGTTCCATCAGGGACGCTCCACTGGCGATCTTCTCACCTACCTTTCAGACTCCTGGTCATCCTCCTTTCGGGACTTTGGCAAAAGCTTTGCCATTGCACTTGACATCTCAAAGGCTTTCGATCGAGTCTGGCATAAATCTTTAATTTCCAAACTGCCCTCCTACGGTTTCTATCCTTCTATCTGTGCCTTCATCGCTAGCTTCCTTTCTGGTCGTTCTATAGCCGCTGTTGTAGACGGCCATCGTTCTTCTCCTAGATCTATCAACAGTGGTGTTCCTCAGGGCTCTGTCCTATCACCAACTCTCTTCCTTTTATTCATCAATGATCTTCTAAGCTGTACATCTAACCCTATCCACTCATACGCTGATGACTCCACCCTTCACCTTTCCATTCGGTTCCCGCAACGCCCATCTCAACAGCTACTTCAGCAAACAAGGGATGAGGCTATGGCACACCTAATGTATGACTTGGCTCGTATCTCTGACAGGGGTAAAAATAATATGGTTGTTTTTAATGCATCTAAGACTCAGTTCTTACACCTATCAACCCGACAAAATCTTCCACAGATATACTCACTAATGTTTAATAATATTCAGCTTAATCCTGCATCATCCTTGAACATGCTTGGGGTTTCATTTACTCGGGACTTATCTTGGAAAGATCATATTACATCTCTTGTAAAATCTGCTTCCAAGAGATTGGGTGTGCTAAGCCGACTCCGCTCTTTCTTTACCCCTGCACAATTGTTGACTCTATACAGGGGTTTTATCCACCCCTGTGTGGAGTACAACTCTCATGTGTGGGGAGGCTCCCCACATACAGCTCTTCTCAATAAGGTGGAGTCAAAGGCTTTTCGTCTCATTAACTCTCCTCCTCTTACTGACTCCCTTCAATCTCTGTCTCTTTGCCGCACTGTTGCATCTTTATCTCTTTTCTATCGCTACTTTAATGGTCACTGCGCCTCTGAACTCTCTGCTTGCATTCCTCCACCTCTACGACAGGCATGTAGCGCCCGTCTGGCAGCAAACTCTCATCCCTTTTCTGTCCAACTCTCTAATGCAAGAGTTAACCGTTACTCCCAGTCTTTCATTTATGCAACAGGTCAGCTCTGGAACTGTCTCCCTCTGTCTGTGTTTCCTGCTGCCTATGATCTCCAGTCTTTCAAACACAGTGTGTCCAGGAATCTCAAAATGATCGGATCTTGAATTTGGCTCTCTATTGTATTTTGTTTTTCTCTTGGAGGGAACTGTTACTGCGGGCTCATGGCCTTTGGTTCCTTCTTCCTCGCATAAAAAAAAAAAAAAAACAAGAAATTCTTGGTGCCATCATGACACAATCTGTTCGCTCTCACTTTGAGCGAAGCTGGCATGTAAAAGTTGAGAATGAATGAAACAAGTCGTTTCAATACTGGAGATGGCTCTTCTGATGACATGTATAGCCGCAGTGTACGGCCGGCTTTAGTTAACCATCTGGCATGGTTCAGTGGCCCTGGGTGTGCAGATGGTTTCAAAACTACACCTTCAGCTCCGACTTGCACTGCCAGACATGCGCGGTGCAAGTATCGCTGATCTTTGCCAAGATCCTTTTCGTATACATCTGGTAGAGTGCTGTTCATCTTTGCCGAGATCCTTCTCATATACATCTGGTAGAGTGCTGTTCCTTCTCATCTTCATCTGGTAGAATGCAAGTTTTTCCACACACCCGTTCATAGTCTACAATTGTCAGATCCTTTGGATCGAACTCAAGGGATGTACCCACTTCCCCTCTCGAGCCAGTTGGACCTGTCGTTGCAACGTCAATGGCTTCAAAATACCATCTGAAAGTTACTTCAATGAGATGTAACAAACAGTCAAGCGACTGTAATGGTTTCTTCACCTGGATTTCCAGCACACGAATCACCCCATTCTTCTTGCCAGTGTTTACATTCGTGGCATTGCAAACAATAGCTTGCAGTGATTCTGCTGAATCGGTCTCATGGACAACCAACATGACCTCCTTGGCAATATCCACTGCTTTTCCAATTTCAGGAGCGACATGATCTATGTAACCAGCATCAGGGAAACCAATTAATGAGTTGTGGTCTTCCTTGATGATGACCCTCTCACCATGAGGGGTTTTACTCAGAGTCTTGTCAATTTTACCACCAAAACGAAGACAAACTACCTTTGTCATGGCACTTTGATGCTGCTGAATGGCAACATCCCTCCACTATCTTCTTTGATGCCAAAGTCTGCTGGGATCAAATTTGTTTTCCTCAGCAGGAATACCTATGTCCTTCAGTGCAGCACTGACCATGGAGCATATATCTCTGTTGCTCATTTGGCATCAGTCTGATACACAACACAGTTCAGGATATGCCAATCCATTCTGACCCTGCTTGCTTCTCTGAACTTCTTCAGTACCATCATCATCATATTCATATGATACATTACAACTAGTATTATCAATATCATCCCTACATGCTGTTCCTACATCTTCTTTTTCATGCACGGCTTCCTGAACTGACTTTTCATGGAGCTTTCTTTTCTCATTTTTCACTGTCTTTTGCTTGTCTGCTTTGCTGATGTACATTTTCCTACAATTGTTCTGGTCCACTCAAAAAGGCCACTCTTCAGGAGGTATCTTGAGAGGCATGGCGCAACGAGACTCAGACCTCTCTCGAGCATCAACATTTTTGTAGCATTTACAACAGCAGATGTCAAATAGCACATCAAATCTGGCCAACTTCTCCAAGCAGGTGCTTGAAGTCCTCTTGTTTGCAGAGTATTTTCTTACCTCCTGAGCTTTATTTTTCAAGCTTTTCACACAGATGACATTGTTCGTCAATTACAGGAATCGATGCCTTCTCATATATTTTTACTACTTGGTCAGCAAAATTTTCAACGTGGGCTTGCATGTTTGTAATGGAACTGTTACTTTTGTTCCCAAGCATTCTCTAATGACATCTCTGCATGTAAATAGCTTATGCACTGGCAGAGTATGAGGTAAACCAAATAGGGAATCTTTGACCTTTTCCCTCATACTGCAGGTAGCCATCATTCCAACGCAGGGTGTCAATGAATGCAAAAAGTTAAAAATAACTACTAACAAGCACAGTTGGTTTGTGTAACCAGTAACAATCAATCAATCAATCATTTCCTGTGGCACCCTCGGGGATGCATAGGGCCTCGATGAACTCACACCACCACATCCTATCTTGTGCTAACTCCTCAAGATCTCCCCAACACTCATCTCCAGCTTCCCGTCTCATTGTCCTCACCCACGTTTCTTTTGGCCTTCCTCTACCTCTCCTACCAAGTGCCACCCACCCTGGTGTACCTCGTACTATTCCCTGTCTCCTATACACAGGTCCTAGCCACTTCCATCGTGAGAATCTAACATATTCATCGATCGGCTGCACTCCCGTTATTTGTCTAATTCTACTATTTGGTATCCTTTCCCACCACTTAACTCCTAATATTCTTCTAAGTGCTTTATTTTCAAACACCAAGAATTTATTTTCCATAGTCACTGTGCTGTACCAAGACTCGTGTCCATAAATTAAGATACTCCTAACCATTACCTTATAAAGTTTGATTTTTGTATGCACAGAGAAATTGTTATTATTCCAAATATTTTTAAGCATTCCCATTGCCTGATTAGCCTTCTTTAACCTTTCCTCGAATTCAAAGTTCAAAGAACCATCCTTGGCTAAATAAGTACCTAAATATTTAAACCTATCAACTTGCTTTACAACCATACCTCCAATTACACATTCCTGCGCATTTTCCATATTCATATTATTTCAGTTTTTCCACAATTAATAACCAAACCCACCTTGCGACCTTCACTCACCAAACAGTCCAACACTCTCTGCATCTCTTCTGGCCCATCACAAATCAAAAATATATCATCTGCATAATCTAAATCCAAAAGTTTCCTGTTCTCTCCCCAAAGTATACCTGCACCGGTTTCTGTTCCAACGCATTTCATAATGTAATCAATGACCAATATAAATAGTAAAGGCGATAGAACACCACCTTGAATTACTCCGGACTTGACTTCAAACGAATCACTCAGACAACCATCAACCATCACTTTACAAAATGTGTCCTCATGCATGTTCATAATGACCCTCACAAACTCCTCTGGTATTCCATAATGTCTCATGATCTTCCCCATAGTCTCTCTTGAAACACTATCAAAAGCCTTTTCAAAATCAACAAAACAAAGACTTAACGGTACTCTCATCTCATTAACTTGCTGCATCAAATGCCTAACTATAAAGATCTGATCATTGCAACCACGTCCCTTTCTAAAACCAGCCTGTTCATCCCTCAGAATACCCTCAACCACTGGCTCCAACCTATTTAACAACACTCTACTGAAAACTTTCAAAGCTATCGGTGACAAAGAGATTCCCCTCCAATTACCACATTCACTCAAAGAGATTCCCCTCCAATTACCACATTCACTCAGGTCTCCCTTCTTCGGAACTTTAACAATTACACCATTCTTCCAAACTGATGGTAGTAACCCCGTCACCCATATCTAATTGAATAGCTTGGTCAAGATCATTATTAATCTATCCCCCTTCACTTTAAACATTTCCGGAAGTAAACCATCCTCCCCTGGTGCTTTATTATTCTTTAACTGTTTTACTGCTTTCTCCACTTCTGCAAGCCTCAACTCTCCTGTTTCTATATTTAAATCTTCCTGAGCAGACGGTATATCCTCTTCTGGTGGTATTGGTCTATTAAGAACTGTCTCAAAATGCTCTTTCCATCTATTTTTAATATCTCCATCTTTGGTCAATAAATTTCCGTCCCTGTCTCTAACTGGTATTTCCTTGCGTTTACCTGCATTACCACTCAGTTCTCTAATCGATTCATATGCTATTCTTTGACTCTGTCCTTCATTTTTGTTTATTAAGATTTCAGTCTCTGCAACCTTTTCATCCACACATCTTCTTTTATCTCTCCTAGCTAACCTTCTTACTTCTGAATTCAAACTCCAGTACGCAGCTCTTGCTAATTCAATCTCTTGTTCATCAACGAATTGCATCTCACTCCTCAATTTAGCCTCACCTCTCTTTTTTTATCATATCCCACGTTTCCTCTGATATCCATTTCTTTCTCCTGAAGCTATGTCTCCTTCCAATCGTACATTCAGCAGTCTCATGCAAAACTTTGTTCACATCCTCCCACATCTCATCTACACTTCTCTCCCCCTCTTCCAACGTTTCCAACACCAAAAACCTATTTCTGCATTCTAATCTGAATTCCTCCTTTTCTTCTCCTTCCCTTCTAAGCTTAACAATATCGTATCTACCAACACCAGATTTTTCCTTCTTCTGATTTTTAAGTTTAAAACTTATTTTTGCAATGCTGAGTTGATGGTCACTACCAATATCCGCTCCCCGTTTAACATGAACATCTAGCAGAGAACTTCTATGCCTCCTACTGATAGCGATGTGATCAATCTGATTTTTATATTTTCCACATGGCGACACCCAAGTTGTCTTGTGTATATTGCAATGCTGAAAGAGTGTGCCCCCGATGACTAAGTCATTTGCTAGACAGAAGCTTCCAAACCTCACTCCGTTTTCACTCATCCTACTACCAACTCCCATCTTACCCATACATGCCTCAAATCCCTCATTTGAACAGCCCATTACTGCATTAAAGTCTCCAACGCAGATCAAAACATCATGTCTAGGTACCCTTCCTACTCCTTCTTGCAACTTTTCATAAAATGTGTCTTTCCTTTCATCGAGTGCATCATTAGTAGGTGCATAACACACAAACAGACTGATGCTGCCATGATTTGATTTAAACCGTGCATATAACAATCGCTCATCTATAGGATCCCACTCACATAAAGCCTTATTTGCCTTACAACCCAGCAACAATCCTACTCCCTGATAATGCATTCCGTCCTGTCGACCAGATATCAATAAACGTATACCATCCTCCAAATCCAACTTATCGACTCCAGTTAATCTAGTTTCTGTCAGAGCACAAATATCAAGTCCGTAATTTTGAAAAACCTTCACTAACTCATCGATTTTACCGTCATGATTTAGCGTTCTCACATTCCAGTTACCAATTTTAATTGTATTTTTTGCATTGACAAAGGAATTAGATTGTAATTGAGGCAACCGAGAGATTCTTAGCACCCCCGGCCCATTTAAGGGCTGCACGGGACTGGGGGCCATTATTGTTCTTTCCGAGTCCATCAAGGTTTCTTTGGCTAACTTCCTGAACACCTCGCCATTGTGTTGCAGTCGCAGTAGGCAGCTAACTTGCCTGATTGCCCACACCCGAAAGACCCAGCTATGCTGTAAACAGTCACGTGCCGGCATGCTTCCCAGCCATTTCACTCTCAAGGAGTTCCTCTGCCTGAGAAAGCAACCACCCCCCTGCTCCCGAGGGCTTTTGATCTGTGTAGGTAGAGGGCGATCACTCCCTCACTAGCCATATACAGTGTATAGGCTACACTCACCAGTAACAAAGCCATCAAAATCAGTATCGTCACTGTCAAAGCTGCCAAAGTTTGTATTATCGCTAAATTATTACTGCCCTCATTCGGTGCAAGCCATGGTTGGAAAAAAGTGTGTCATAAATGATTTATGACACGACAGTGATTTAAATCATGTAATAAATGTCGTGTCATAAACGTCACAAATTCATAAAGCCACAAATTTACAAAAATAAAAATAAAATCCTATACATTTGAAAAACCATGAAAAACTGTCAGTATATAAAGTTCTATTTCATGCTTTCCCACAATACTGCAGGTACAATATAAATGTCAGATAAGACCAAATAAAACTAAAATGTACTGAGTTTTCAAAGATCAAGAATTCACTACAATCTGACAAGACTAAATGAAAGAACTACAACAATCATCAGTTTTAGAGGCTGCTCCTTATAAGATAAAATGAAATAAGATTCTTCCTGATTTGACAGAGCAATAATCAAGTAAATTAATAGGTAGTGCTGCCAAATTTGTCCTAATATAATTTCCCATTCAATTTTTAAACTAAAAATAAAATTATACTTATAAAATTATCTGCTGATATTCCTGAAGATTTTAAAAGGAAAGAAATAAACGTTAAATCTATGGTACTGTAATTTTTTCTTAATTCCTGACATTTCGAAATTATTTTATCAGAGTCTTTTTTTCTTCCAGTAACTGTACAGCCACAACTGCTACGGTATGGTCAATTGGTTATGTATTGCAGTTAACTTTCTTTTGTTTCTTATATACATCACTGTACTAATGTCATTGGTTTAGATGTTTGAAAATACAGTAGTGATCAACTTTCCTGCCTTTTCATTTCCAAGAACATTTCACACATCTGTATGGACAAGACCAAATGCTGAAAAGATTCACTCAACCCTTGCAGAAGAGGCAACAGCAGTATGCAGCTGTTGTGCTGTGTTTAGTGCATCTTATTCAATTTACCCTGCAAAACTCTGCCACCATGCAAATTAATAAATAAATTAAAACTGCATGTGAAATTACGCATTTTTGACATTTATGACATGTTTAATGTGTCAAAAATTACTGATTTAAAGTATGTTTTAAATTATTGTTTTAAATCACTTGATATAAATCAGGCCAACCCTGGTGCAAGCATATAATAAAGTTGCTGGAGGAGTGTTGGCCATTTTTCAATAATACAGTACAGTTATATTATGTGACTGGTGTTTCGGGCATCAAAATATCCATGTTTCGTTGAATTTAAATTTTTCGACCCACCCTCAGGGGGGGGGGGGGGAGAAAGAGAGAGAGAGGGGGGGGAGGGGCAAGTGAATGAAATCCAAGTGGCAGACAGCAAATATCATGGGCACTATTTTATTATTTGAAGAAACATTAAGGAGTACAAAGGACATGGCAGTGACTAATTTAATACTAAAAGGAGGATTTTAGACTAGGTGAAGGATACAATTTGTGGAAACACAATTTAATCTGAAGAAAACAGCTGGAACTCACCGTTATCTTGTACGACAGGGATGAGGACGAAGCTGTTAGAACTGGTAAAGCAGTGGCGCCAGCAGTTGCATAATTTGTGCAGTCTAAAAGGATATGTGAAACTGAAAAAGGTACATTACAGGCAGAGTAAGGAGGAGGAGCTCCACTGGATTTTAAACAAGAGTGAGATAAGTACGACCATTAAGTAACTGGGTTAGTGCAGTTTCCCATCGTCTCAATCATTACATGGAATATGTCAAGAGGAAATGGACTGTTTTGCTGTTCAAAGTTTATTAGTTGATATTTCAGACCCAAAGACAACTTGAAGTTAGAAAAGAAATGATATAGGGAGGTAACCCGAGGCCAGAATGACATGAAGATGACAATTCCCCAAGAACACTGCAGAACAAGCTAAAGAATCCTGTTCATTTCCAGGTACCCCTCCATGACTAGGGACCCAGCAGAAATGTAGGTTTTTCTTCCTAAAAGATAAACGAAAAAGCCATTCATGAATCTCACAAACAAGGAGAAAGTGACAAAAGAGAAAGTGCATTAAAGTGAGTCAGCGAAAACAACAATTATGAATAGTAAGGCATACATCACAAAGCAAAACATCGCGTAGAGCTCCACTGTGAGTACGCTAGGAACAGATGGTAAACTCACAGAATCTATCTATCTATTGCCAGACGCCACAATCCCGTAAGGGGTGGCCATTGACTTTGAGTTATTTGTTTTACGGGGAGGGGCACTAACCCTCCACCAACGCACTTGCTGACACGTAGGGAGCACGTATGGTTTGGTTATATGGTTACCACCCAGCGTTGTAAATGGTTTCTTGGCTTACAGGAAACCATTTGGCTTGTCACTCAATGTAATGCCACCTGTAAAAAAAAAAAAAAAAAAAAAAAAAAAAAGGCTAAAGTAGGCAGCACTACATCAAGTGAGTGGATGATGGTCGCCACCACCCACCACTAACTCAAGAGGGAAAAAGTATTGCAAATCTTGTGCTGTCTGAAGTTTCAGACCCATCAGTGTAAAAACAAGTGGCAAAAGAATGTGCAGATGCTTGAGAAAATAGGAATGAAGGGCAAGGGGTGAGATAGAGGATTTGGAGTATGGACTGAAAGAGGAGCAAATAGGAGTGGGAGGTAAGAGCAGTGGGGGGGGGGGGATTGGTAAAGGAAGAATGGGAGAGCAGAAGTTGTATATGAATGGGAAAGGGAGGGTGTCAGTTTGGGCAGGAAACATTTGTTAGTGTGAGAGGGATGGTAAGTCTCTGGGAAGGTGTTTGATGGAGTTTGGCTAAGCATCAGAAAAACAAAAGAGCACATTGTCAGAAGAGAGTGGGTAGACCCAACTCACCACAGAGGCTTTCATTTGAAGATTACATGCAGCAAGAGCTAATTGTAGACCTGGAGGATGAACTTCAATCATGTTTGGACACAAGGGAAGGAGAGGCAAAGGAACAGGCATATGGCAGCCATATTCAAATATGGAAACAACCAGTACTGTGAAATTGGAGAAGAGTTTGGCAATCAGCTCCCCTTGTGATAAGGGAGAGTTTGGAGGAGGCATAGGCATTGTACGGCAGATATTGTTATAGAGGAAATATGTTCTTTCCAAGTAAGATGAGAATAAAAAGATTAGACCATGGCATTTTCCAGAGATTCAATATTATAAGGTGGTGTTGTAAAGGAGGAGAGGGTGTAAAACTACCCTTATGCAGGAAAAAGCATTGTGTATGATTTAGTTGTTGAGAACTGAAAATCATGTTAGAGGTATAACAGGAAATATATCAAAGAAACTAAAAAATACATCTGAAAAATATAACTAGCATAATACCACACTTGTGGTATAACTAAAATATACCAAAAGAAGCAATATGAGGTATGAGACAAAATATATCTGAAAAATATAACAAGCATAATACCGGAATTGTGGTATAACAATACACCAAAAGAAGCGATATGAGGTATAACAAGGCAACATATATCATAAAATTTTAATACAAGCATTATACCAGAATTGTGGTATAACAGGGAATATACCAGAAGCATGTATGTGGTATATGTGGTATAACGTCAAAATATACATGAAAAATATAACAAGCATTATACTGGCCTTGCAGTATAACAGATACTACCAAAATGAAGCAATATGAGGTATAATTAGACCAAATACTGTACCTTCACACTGACCTATGAAGTCCACCTGAAACACATACATATAAAATACAGTATTATTACACTATGCTTTGTTGTACATTAAATTTTCTTTTTTTTTATTAAACTTTTTTCTTGAATGAAACTGACTTTCTTTAGGATGCCGCCATTATTTTATATGTCACCAAACCACAAAGTAACCCAAGTACCTCTTATCACTAAACCTCCAAGTAACATCACCAAACCTTACCTTTCTACCAGTCACTAAGCATTTATGTTAATGTCACCAAGCATACAGTTTAACCAAGAAAATAGTTTAATGTCACCAAGCATATGGTTTACCCAACCATATTGTTTAATGTCACCAAGCATATATTTTAATGCTAACAGCCATATTTTAATGCCACTAAGTAACTGTGTGTTATTACACAGACTTTGTCAATAAATTGCAGCTTTCAGCTAGAGTGATCTTCATTCATGTGCTTCTAGTAGCTATAATATATGGTCGTGATAAGGGTCACCTTCATGTGATGGTGCTGATATAACCGGGTGCTTCTCCTGCCCACCTACACAAACATCCCTCGACTCATCTCCCAAACGAAAGTCATGGGCTGCTGGACAATTTCAACATCCCTCAACTCATCTCCCAAACAAGAGTTGCGGGCTGCAGGAGGGCAATTTCGGGCTGCAATCCACGGGGTTCATATTTCTAACAAACCTGGAGCCACAGCAACAATACATACATGAAGATCACTCTACCCAGGTCCACCACGAGGAGGTAAGCTGCTCGGACCCACACCATGCCCGTCCCAACCACCCTTCCATTGGACATGCTGCCACCATCATCACTGCATAGGCCTTGCAGTTTTACATGTTAGTCTGTCTCTGTGTTGACTGATGGCAGTAAACTTGTTGACTGATGACAGTAAACCTGTTGATTGATGGCAGTAAGCGTACTGACTGATGGCAGTAAACTTTTTACTGATGCCAGTAAACTTGTTGACTGATGGCAGAAAACTTGACTGATGGCAGAAAACTTGTTGACTGATAGCAGAAAACTTGTTGACTGATGGCAGTAAATATTTGATTTTAGGAGAAATGTTTCAAACTGGAAGCATTAAATATGGCCTTCAATTTCTTCTTGATCTTCATCTTGGTCTTGATCTTCTTTGGAACACATCAAGAACAGGACTGGTGTGTATGAGAAAACACAACAGGAACTGGTGTGTGTGAGAAAACACACCAACAGGAACTGATGTGTGTGAGAAAACACACCAACAGGAACTGGTGTGTGTGTGTGTGAGGACAAAACAAACCAACAGGAACTGGTGTGTGTGAGGAGGAGAAAACACACCAAGAATTGGTGTGTGTGTGGAGAAAACACACCAACAAGAACTGGTGTAAGTGACAAAGAAAACACACCAAGAACAGGAGCTGGTGTGCGTGTGGAGAAAACACACCAATAGGAACTGGTGTGCGTTACAGAGAAAACACACCAAGAACAGGAGCTGGTGTGTATGGAATGGTGAGCTCACGCTGAGAACAGGATTGAATGCCAGCCGCAAACAAATTTTTAGTCGCGCACACATAGCACCTTCCGCTCAACTAATCTACATCGAGGGTTCTTCTAAGCGAATCATGCCAGCCATATCACGGCCTCTGCGCAGATACTTTTGTAAGGTGTAGCTTGGTGACATTTTGGTGACATCGTACTTTTCTAATACAGAAAAGTTCGTCCAATCTGGAAACCTTATCGTTAGGTGACATAAGTAGGATGTAGGATGTTTTATATTATATATAATATAAAACATATTTTGGTGACATCTTACTTTTCTAACATAGAAAAGTTCGTCCATTTGGTGACATAATTTAAGTAGGATGCAGGATGTTTTATATTATAATATAAAACAATTTCACCCATTTAGAAACCTAACAGAATGGAGGCACCCTAAGATTATGATGTACAATATTCAGGTGCTGTATGTAGATGTGACCGAAAAAGATCTAAATCACGACAGGTGGTTGGGGTTCTTGCCTACCTAGGCAATGGTGCGTGAAGACTGAGAGGATGAGAAATATGTATCAGCGTCCCACGTATGACATTCAGATAAGTGCTGGTGCCCTGATTAACGAGCAACACATCGGCCCAGACTATACTCAGTTCAACAAGTCCGACACCATCAGGAATGACATCAGTGCCTCAGATGTTGATGACCTCACAGATATGGTGCCAGGCAGGGTGAAAATGGCATATAACCTGGTTGTTTGCTGTACCCAAGGATTATGGCCTCAAAAGCGTCCTCTCAGGTACATCCAACACCCACACGGCATATAATAAACATTTTAGATAAAAATTATTAAAATCAAAATTGAAAAGACATTATTCAATGGAAAAAAATATAAAACAAGCAACCACGTGATTGTCACACGCAAGGGCCGAGTGCATGTGATGGCCGGAACGTCCTCCCTTTGTGACATCTCGCCGCTCACCTTACGTGCCTGTTGTGGGTTCGCACAGTACATCCTAGGGCCAGGGCATCACATTTAAGACCCCTTCTTAGCGACCCCCTGGTAAGAAGACCATCCCCACACAACAAGCAAGCATGGCGAAACGACATCAATTTGACAGAAACTGGGAGGATATGTATGTGTGGACTATTCTAAGTACCCAGCCACCCAGACTTCACACGAAGAGAGACAGTGAGAGAGAGATAAGGGGGAGGGAAGAGGGGGACATTTACTTAATTTTGCCAGTGAAAACACCTGAAATTCAGTACACTAAACGATACGGCAATGAACCATAACGTGCCAGGGTTTTGCAAATTTTTACAGCCGGATACCCAATCCTGACACCAACCCTCCCCAATTTATCCGGGCTTGGGACCGGCATTGAGTTGAGCTGGCTTCCTCCTGGGATCAAACGCAACTCAATGGCTGGGTTAAAATGTCATATGCTCCATTCAATCTAACTTGGCCTAAAACTGCACTTTTACTTCCATCCATCCATAAACAATCAGAGAACTTGGACATAACTTCAATAAATTTCAAGAAGAGTACACGAGGCAAAAAGAGGAAATGTACCATGAAATTTATGACAGAAACGAAGGGAAGGAAAAAATCCATGGAGAGATTACTTAAATGCCTCCATCTCCGAAGACTCTCATTCTGACGACAAGGATTTAACTTAGATTTTGATGAAGGAAATGCATGAACAGCAACACCTCAACAAGTGCACGAGTGGCAACATCTCAACAATAACAACATGAAGCTTGATTGCAGGAAATGGAAGTTTAATATGAATAGTAACAAAGAAGATTCTAAAGCCTGACTGCAGGAAATAGAAGTTTGATTTGACTCATAACCAAGGAGATTCTACAGTAAGACTGCACGAAAGCGGTTTGATCTGACTAGTAACCAAGGAGATTCTAAAGCTTGATTGCAGGAAATAGAACTTGTATTTGACTCATAACCATGGATATTCTCAAGCTTGTGTGCAAGAACTAGAAGTCTGATCTGACTAGTAACCATGGAGATTCTTGAGTATGATAGCAGGAAAGGTATGATTTGACAAGCAATCAAAGATATTCTGAAGTAAAAGTGAGCAGATGGAGAGAACACTTTAAGGAATTGTTGAACGTAGAGGATGGAAGTAATGCGAGTATAAGTGGCTGGGGAATGGCTGGGAGAAGGAGGGAGGTGAGAAGACAGGAAGAAATTAGTAGGATAGAAGTTGTGGAAGCAATGAAGAAAGTTAAATCGGGGAAAGCCCCAGGAATTGATGGAGTGTGTGGTGAAATGCTGAAGCATGGGGGAGAGATAGTAGTAGAATGGATGTGGAAGATGTGCAGATTGGCCTGGGAGGAAGGTAGAGTCCCGGAGGATTGGAAGTCAGGTATAATTATTCCCTTGTACAAAGGAAAAGGGGAAAAAGAAGTGTGTGGTAACCATAGGGGCATTTGTCTTCTTAGTATAATAGGAAAAGTGTATGGTAGGATACTTATAGACAGAGTAAGAGAAAGAACAGAGAAATTAGTTGGAGAAGAACAGGGAGGCTTTAGGAAGGGAAGAGGTTGTGTAGATCAGATATTCATTCTTAGATCTTTAGTGGAAAAGTTTCTAGAGAAGGGAAAGAAGTTGTATGCGGCTTTCATGGATTTGGAGAAAGCATATGACAGGGTGGATAGACAAGGATTGTGGAAAGTGTTAAGAATATATGGAGTAGATGGGAAGTTGTTGAATGCTGTGAAGAGTATGTACGATGGTGCGAAGGCTGCAGTGCGTGTGGATGGTGAACTAAGTGAATTTTTCTCTTTGAAAGTTGGGTTGAAACAGGGATGTGTCATGTCTCCATGGTTGTTCAATCTGTACATGGATGGGGTAATAAAAGAGGTACAAGGTAGGGTAGTGGATGTTGGAGTGGCCCTGGTGAGAGAGGATAGTGTTTGGAAACTCCCTGTACTGTTGTTTGCAGATGATACTGTGTTGTTGAGTGAAGACGAAGGGGAGCTGCAAGGCTTGGTGGATGAGTTTGAGAGAGTGTGTAAGAAACGGAACCTAAAGGTGAATGTAGGGAAGAGTAAAGTGATGGTCTTTGAGAGAGGTGAAGTCAGTGAATGTACAGCGAGGTTGGATGGTGAGGAATTGGAAAATGTGAGTACGTTTAAGTATTTGGGTAGTGTGATGAGTAAGGATGGAGGTTTGGAGGGTGAAGTGCTTGAAAGGGTACAGCAGGGAAGAAAGGTTGCTGGTTCCTTGAAAGCAGTGATAGGAAACAGGGAAGTGAGCATGGAAGTAAAAAAGTTACTACATGACAGTATTGTGATACCAACTCTAACGTACGGAAGTGAAGCTTGGACATTGTTGGAAGGACACAAGTCAAGAGTGAGAGCAGTGGAAATGAGTTATTTAAGAGGAGCCTGTGGAGTCACGTGGAGAGACAGGCTGACGAATGAGGATATAAAGGAACGTTGTGGTGTGGATGTGGATGTGATAGGAAGCGTTGTGAGGAACACACTGAGGTGGTTTGGCCATGTGGAGAGGATGGAGGGTGAAAGACTGACAAAGAGAGTGTATGTGAGTGAGGTGGAGGGTGGAAGAGGGAGGGGGAGACCGAGGATGAGATGGAGGGATGGGGTGGAGAGGTATATGAGAGAGGGGGGTGTGAGTTGGGAGCAGGGCAGTGAAATGGCGGGGGACAGGGCGACTTGGAGGCGATTTGTTTGTGGCCACCCCAAACGGGATTGAGGCGTCAGGCAATAGATAGATAGATAGATAATAGCAGGGAAGAGGTATGATTTTACTCTTATACCGGGAGAGGTATGACCTGACTTGCAGCCAAGGAGATCCTAACATTTTAACAGCAGGATATAGACAAACTGAAGGCCTGATATGAGTAAGTGAATAGTTTTAGAGTGAAATGTACTCAACTAATAAGATTAATTTTTAGGGAATTTGCATTCTGTTATAACATCAAATGGTCACGTAACATATCAATAGGACTGTCTTGTCTCTAGACAAAGTATTATCACCAAGGTACTACAGGGTGTTTGTAAGAGGCTAAATGAATGTCTGAACCCAGTCATTTCAAAAGTAATTCTAAAGCACCATCATTGCAGCATGACTATATTTTCGTGTACCATAACACATATTAGTGTATATAATTTCATGATGATGTGGTGACTGATTCACTGTAATGTGCATGAAGCAGCTAGATAGTACAAAATATCGGCCAGTGGAACAAAAAGTTGCTAACAAACTACATGCATGAAAGCAATTCTTTTAATCATTTACATAAATACACACCCTTGAAATCCGACAGGAAAAACTGAAATGTTAAGAGAGAGAGAGAGTTCCCCGGAGACTTCGGCATGGTGAAACAGGTGCGGAGTCACCTCTCTCTCAAGTAATACAGAATTGACATGAGATGGTATTGGTGATGACGGCAGTGGTGGTGACAGAGAAAGCGAGTCACCTGATCCCAGGTGTAGACAGAACAAAAAGTAGTATCAGTCATATTCTGGGGGTGCAGTAAGCAACAAATAAGCACATTATTTGAATGTTTACACTGTGCTCTCTTCAACTTTTGCCTCCCTTCCCTCTACCTACTTTTACCCCCTCCCCCTCATCTCTCTTCTTTTCCCCACTCCCCCTCTATGTGTACCTTCCCCTCCCTCCTTCCTTTCCTCCTACCCCATTCTCCTTTCCCTACTCCCCCTCTCAATCACCCCTCCAACCTTCTCCGAGCCTCGCATTCCCTTCTCCTCCCTCCCTAACCAAGTCGTGTGTGTACTTTCCCTTTCCTCGCCTATGATAGTGTGTTCCAGTACTGTACTGTACTTTCTAGTAGCCAACTTTCCTTTCTCTCTCTCTCTTATGCACAAACACAAATGCACACAACACAGAGAGAGAGAGAGAGAGAGAGAGTGTGTGTGTGTGTGTGTGTGTGTGTGTGTGTGTGTGTGAGAGAGAGAGAGAGAGAGAGAGAGAGAGAGAGAGAGAGAGAGAGAGAGTTTTCACCCACATTTTAACCCCATTTTTCCAGCATCTCCCACCACCATATGCTTCCTCCCACACCTCCATAATTCTCTCTTTCTCTCTCTTCTCCCAGTGCTGGCTCCTGTCTACCTGCTTTCCCTCCATTCGTCTCTTTCCCTCCCTAACACCTGGTCCCCTACATTCTTGACTCATGTCTCTGTGGAATATTCGTAGCATATTTTCCTTACCTATTTATTTTGCCTATTACATCCATTTATCCTCTTGTCCATTAGTGAGGAAAAGGAAAGCTGCAGAAGGGCAACTTAAGATGACAGTCCACCAGGATATGTTTGAGATGAACCTGGAGCTACAACAATATAATAATCAATAGTACACAAGAAGATGCAGGGGTTTAAAAAAGGTAATAAGTGCTCGGGAAGACTTGTAACAATATCTTAACATTCCTTATATGTCCTATTAATAACAAACTGAGGAAAATTTGACAAATCTCTAACGAAATCGAGCTCAACCCCCTCCCCTCTCTGGTTCACAACTGAAAAACAGTGTTGTTGATCTTAATTTTTATTTATTTATTTATTTTTTTTTCAAGCCTTGCAAAATGACCACTGTGTCACATTCCAGGGATATCGGTTGAAATGGACACACACACACACACAGAATGCAAGAGAGAGAGAGAGAGAGAGAGAGGGGGGGGGGACATGGAAGAGATGTAGGAGTTTAGGAGAAAAGACGTAAGGATGGGGAAGGGGAGTACAAGAAAACCTAGTCTTCTATGTGCATAGATATCTATGCCTATTAATGAATATTAAGTGTAAATAACATCGTATCTATCAAGTGATGTATATAAAAATTTTCAAGGTTCATCGTGTACAATGTATCTATTATGTGAGCACCATTACGCCCTATGAACATTATCTATCTATTGGCATGTCATATGGGGAGTGGACTGCTTTTTCTAATATCAGTTTTTTTTTCTCTTTGCAGATGGCAGCGAAGGCTCAAAATTCAGGTTCAACTTCTTCCGTGGGTTCTGGCGACGTAAACAGTACTCCTTTGACAACAAGGTGTAGAGTTACCCACACTCAGTTCTCAGTCAAATGCAGCCAGTCCCCAGTGAAAGGTTCCCACAGCCAGTCCTTAGCAAAAAGTCTTCAAACCCAGCCATCTGTTAATCCAAGACAGCCTTCAGTTGAATGCAGCCAGTCCTCATTCAAAAACAACCAACGCTCTACCACTGGTCCGTGCAGCCAGACCCCATTTAAATACAGTAAGCCCTCCATTAAAGGTTTCCAAAGTCAGTCCTCAGTTAAAGGTTCCCACAGCAAGCCCCCATTTAAAAACAGCAAGCCCTCTGCCCTTGGTTCCCACGATCAGCCCTTAGATACAAATCAAACCCAAGTTAAATGCAGTCAACCCTCAGTCAGAAGTTCTCATACCCAGCCCTCAGTTAAACATAACCAATTCAAAGTCAAAGATCCACATAACCAGTCCTCATTCAAATGTTGTACCAGTCAGTCCTTATTTAACTGCAGGCAGCCCACAGTCAAAGATCCCCAAACCCGGCCCTCACTCAAAAACAGGCAGCCCTCAGCTAAAAGCCTCCACAAACAGCCCTTAGTCAAAAGTCCCCACAGCCAGCCCAGAATCAAAAGCCCCCACAGCCAGCCCAGAGTCAAAAGCCCCCACAGCCAGCCCAGAATCAAAAGCCCCCACAGCCAGCCCAGAGTCAAAAGCCCCCGCAGCCAGCCCAGAGTCAAAAGCCCCCACAGCCAGCCCAGAGTCAAAAGCCCCCACAGCCAGCCCAGAGTCAAAAGCCCCCACAGCCAGCCCAGAGTCAAAAGCCCCCACAGCCGGCCCTTAGTCAAAAGCCCCCACAGCTGGCCCTTAGTCAAAAGCCCCCACAGCCGGCCCTTAGTCAAAAGCCCCCACAGCCATCCCTTAGTCTAAAGCCCCCACAGCCAGCCCTTATCTAACAGCTTTGACAACAAGCCCATCGTCAAGCCCCCTTAGCCAGCATTTATCTTACAGTTTCAACAACCAGCCCATATGCCACAAACAGCCATTAGTCAATAGCAGCCAGCCATTAGTCAATAGCAGCCAGCCCTTAGGCAAAAGTCCCTGCAAACCTAATACAATTAGAAAACCAGTAGCCAGCATCTGTCCCACCTGACCTTGCTTTCCTATTACCCCTTGACAATTTTATTCAACCTGAGAGAGACTAATTATTATGGTAAGAGGTTCGATATAGTTTTCTCCAAGCTCTTCACTAGAAAAAGGAGTCCCCACGAATAAAATCATCTGGATGTTGCAATAATAAACTAATGATATACGTCCTCTGATGCCAGGGATTAACTGCGTTTTCTTGAACATCAGTCACCCAGAATAGCAACCCTTATCCCTCTCTCTCTCTTTCTCTCTCTCTCTCTCACACACACACACACACAGTCTGCCCCCTCCCTCCCTCTCTGACATCACAGCCCCACCCCCATCCAGCCAGAGTATAACCCACGCCAGTGCCGGAAGAATAGTGCCTCAGCTACATATTGGGTGTGCTTGAGCTACGCAATTCACCCACAGATATACATTTATTTCTGTAAGTTGGAAGTGATAATCATTTGTACAGTTGCAGACAAATACATTCACTTCATTATGACAAATAACAAGACAATCTTGACATTTCCATAACAAAGCTGTACTGTCCAGTTTGATATGTTTCCTGCAAAAAATCGATTGGATGTAGCCAGCATGAATTGAATATTACATCACTGGATTCAACTGACTAACCTTGACATCCCCAGCCCCACCTAAACTTGACATCCATGGCCAAGCATAATTTATACCTAGCTTTCAACAGCCAGCTCAAACCTAGCTGAACTATAATCTGACATCTGCATCACTGAAATCCCACCCATGATATCCTCTGCCATAACAGTGACAGTCCTATATGCCCACATTAAGCTAACCTAACCTTGACACCTGCAGCTGACTTTAACCTAGCTTAACCTTGAGTGGCGATGTGGCTTGTGTGGTGGGGTGGGGTGCATGAGTGGAAGTGAAGCCATGTAGGAGCACCAGCATGAGTTACTTCCTGCCCTCTACACATCTATACTCTTTTAATTCTAACTTGGCCTAAAATTGCCATCTCTCTCTATACAGACTGCTGTGCTGTAAGTGCACATCAGTACTACTGTAACTTGGCCTAAAATTACTACGGTATCTCCCCATCTTGAATTCTGAAATGTACCAGTGCTAGTCACAAAAAAGTGCTATGTTAAGATAAAAGCCCAGGATACTGTCTTATTGGGCCACTGAGCTATGAACCTGCAGAAGGATGAAAATATCTGCCAATTTAAGGTGAAAAGAATATAATGCACCTAATCCTCATACTGTTATCTTTTTAAACATCCTTTATTGTAGGGAATGACATAATGCTATTTATTTGGGGGCTGGCATGCTCAAAAGAAATGAGCTGAAAATGAAATACTTAGTTGTAAGTAAATGTAATGTTACCATATGAGGGAACTGCATACACAGAGAAAATTAATTATTGACGTTTCAAATGCAAGGAAAATGAAAGTAATGATACATATATATTTTAGGGACTGGCTTGTTTATAGTAACTTAACAAATGAATCTGTTTCTAATGAGTAAAGTAACTACTGTAAATCCGGATTGGCTCGCACATAGAAAATGAAGAACTAAAATGTTTCAGTAAAGAACTTAGCGGGATTGTAAAGTTGCAGTCAATGGTTGCTTTACAGTCAGAAAATCATATAAAACCCTAAACAGATCTCTTGGCCAAACAAATCTTGAATCTAGTTCAAGGATTCAGGATTTCATTTCATGAGTTCAGTCTCACATCCCCATCAGTTTAGGCATCTCATTTCCTTAATTTGGAGTCTCTGTTAATGAAATCAGAACTTCATATCCAAAACTCGTTTTTATTGTTTTGGCATTTCATTCCATCATTTCCGAATCTCTTTTCATCAGTTCAGAATCTCACACCTTTTCATTTTAATCTTGCTTCATGAGTTGAGAATCTTACCTCATAAATTCAGAATCTCACTTCACTGATTTTCATGGGTTCAAATTCTCTCATAAGTAGTACTGAGCCCTTGACATGTGAAGGAGCCATTGACTGTGTTTGTAAAACAGATACTCTTAAGGTCATACGTATCTCAAGAGGGCAGGGTCATTCACTCTCCCTCCCCTTCTCTAGGATAAGCAGTTGGGACAAAAGTTGGTTGAACGTTTCACCTCTTCTACTGCTGTTACCTCTGCTGGCTAATATTCCTACATAGAGAGAGGCTTTGAACTCTTTGCCCAGAGTTGGCCAAATATTTTACCTCTTCTGCTACTGTACTTAGTTACCTCTACTGGCTAATATGCCTAAGCTGAGAGAAGCTTGGTATGTACTCTTTGATTTGATGGATCAGCAAGGAAAGTGGCTTACATGCCTTAAGTGTGAAGTAGACATGGTGGATCAGTAAGCAAACATTTGTCCCTCACTGTACCTGGAAGGGCACGTGTATACTTTTAAGTCCATCCTCAACCTCTCAATTTGCATTACTATTAAGGATTTTTTTGTATGATGTGTGCAACCTTTATTTTATCAACATAGATGCCCCAGAAACCCAAGCAGTGTTGTGCAGTAATAACGATCACTTATATGATTTTATTTTGAGGGAGTTTGTGTGTAAATGGTCAGATATTCCTCCCTATTTTCCCTACATGTACAGACTGCACAAAAGAGGAAGTCAGCAGCATTTTAAAAAGTTCTGAATTGACTTCCCCCCCCTCCCCCCATGTACAGTGCCCCTCAAATAAATAAAATTTTATACAGTACACATCTGCATTGAGTTTTCATGCATTAGTTGCTCTCACCCATGTGCGGATTACCAGACTTGAGGAATTAACCAAATTTTATACTGTATAAGACAAGTATAGCTCTAGGATGAGTTTCCCAATAGTAGCCTTTCCTTCCACCCTGTGTGTACAGATCCCAAAACTTGACAGATTAGAAAAATTTTATACAATGCAAACTTTAAGTTCAGTACCCATGTAGTTGCCTCTATACCTAACACATATAGTTCCCATATTTTATACAATGCAGTCAAAGTTCAGTTTCCTGTGGTACCATAGTGTATATAGCTTATACTGCCACCCCCCAACCCCAGAAAGAACTCCCGCCCATAGCCACTTGCGCCTTGTTTTGATACATTCATAGCCATGCAGCAGGCCACCTCGAGCTTAGCATGATTTAACATGTCCTGCCTTAATGGGTTCTGTTTACACCACCACCTGTCTCACTACACCCACCTCCAGACTTAACTATCACGAAAAAGCAAAGATTCTACTATACACTATTAAAAAACAAACATGGAAAAACACAGATATACTGGTGTGGTTTCAAGATGCTGAATGCATTCAAATTATAACACAAGTTTCATTCCTGAGGTTCAGTGATACTGAACCATAGGTGATTCTCAACGTTTACGTGTGAAGGCAAGGTTCCTGGTAATTCATGAGTAACTAAACACTGTGTATTCGTTTTGTGGAAATATATTTACACAACATACAAATTAAACCAAAAGCCAACCTAACAACAAATGCCAAATTTTTCACTGCAAACCTTGGCAAAACCTTGTTTAAACCTTCTAAAATGTGAAGACGACTCCATTCCAAATTATTTATTAATCCAGAATCTGAAATTCATTATGCAAAGATTTATTAATTCAGAATTAGAAATTCATTATGCAATGGAGTCAATGTTGCATCTGGGCAAGAACAAACTAATACGAGGGAAGTTATCATTGTATCAGAGTAACAGCACACAAATCCCAGTGACATAGTTTCCCCTATTTTGGTACGTCCCAACAACGGAAACAAGGGACCTATCACAGGTCTACTTATATGCAAGGAGGTTTGGGCTAATCATATCTCTGTGCAGTGATGTGTAAAGTCAACCACCACCTTGAACGTAGACCTCTGAATAGTTCACCTGCACTCAAATGGTTCATCCAGAGAGGTTTCCATCCAACTCCTCAATCTGGATTTTGATCTTACATTCTGATGAAGAAAACTGTGTAACTGTGTAGCTGTTTAATGACTGAATGAAATACATGTACTAGCAAATTTAAGATTTGAGACTATTTTTAGAAATTGTAGGCAAAAGTGTTAGAAAACATTACTGTCCACTAGAAACTGCAATGTAAGTGTCCTAGTAGGATTCTTTTGACACAAGTATTAGGGTTTACAGTATTAATTTTGCTGCATGGTTCAAAATACCTCAGAGTGCACTTCTTTGATGCCATCTGAAACCTTTTGACGAAAGTAAAATCATCTGAGTATTTCTGGAGGAGTCTTGAAGATCAGGCAGTTGTACAGAGGCGAAGGGAGGGTTCCGTGTGTCTGAGATGGTTTAAATGATCATGACTAAGAATACGAATGCATTTATTTTGATAAATTATTTATTTATTGCATTAAAACTGCAATGTGTTCAGCTAAACCTTCAAGTGCATTTTATTGAACTGCTTCATCTTTGTATGTTCCTGTAAAGCTTTTAAAATTTATTGAGTGACAATGTGATGTGACTGCCCACTTGTGACTTGGGGTTTCTATCTGCGACAACATCAAAATCAGCAAATCAAAACATTAATATTTCCAAGGAGGGAAGTCAGGCAAATATTTTAAAAGTTATATTGTGTAAATAAAGTTAACAGCCTCGAAGATGCAATAGGTGGCAAATATATATTATCAAATTATATTAATATGTATCTCATTAGCCACTCATTACTAAGAACACATTTATTATCAAATATTTGCTACAGAGCGTTTTATTCAGCAGACAAAGATAAATAAAATAAAAGGAACCATTTAGGTATTTCAGATGTGCTACAGCCAGACTATAGTAAGTGCTGCATTCAGCTTATAGTATTCTTATCAATCAAAGAATTAAAACTTATAACATTCCCATGACTTGACAATATGGATGTATATATTTATGCTGGGGGTTTCTGCACCACTGGGGCTGAAGGGCTGTACTAAAAGTTGCTTCGGAGATTCTTAATGCCTATTTCTAAAGAATTTATTTTGTCTGTTACATCATTTTATCCAGTTGTATGTTACTGATGGAAAGCACATCAATACTAAATCTATATAAATAATGGGAGAGATTATTAAGAAGAAATACGCATTAGAAATTACAGAGAAATAAGTGCTACAAAGTCTCCAATCTCACCTATAATACAGCCCAAGGTCATAAGACAGGGTAGCAGTGACATGACCCCAAAGGCCACTTCTAAGATTTTGTACATAGGTTTGTTCTGTCCTTGTATATACAGAAGTGTGTTCCTCAGGCCCTTAAAGCCAAAAGAACATTCGTCACTACAGTGAGGTCCTAGATGTAAGGTACTCGCAAAGTGTTCTAACTAAGGCATGTTCATGTGCTGGTTGATGCTGGATTGATCTGGCATATTTCCCATGCACCAGAATGTACCGTACTGTCCAAGTATGGTACTGTGCATGGGAAAGCATACATATTAATAAAACTGAGACTTGAAAGGTAAGGAAAACCCATGTTTATGATTGGACTGCATGTGTAGACATTAATATCACAAACTGAAAACTTGAAAGAAAATCTCTTATTTATGTCCATCATGTTTTTACAAAAATATGGCGGTGGAATGTGAATGGCCACTACCTTTTGGCCTGAACATGCAATAAACTGATACTGGGTCAAGTTCATGAGGGTCTACGTCAGTGTGGGTTAATCCAACCCCTCGTCCCTTCTAGACAGGGAGTGTAGTGGTGCACATAAACAACTGTCTGTCTGTAGGCTACCTTGTCATGCGGCCAGAGACAAGTCATAAAAACAGGGTGGGAAATAGATGAACTCACACTCACACAGATCCCCATGAACTTTTATGAGCAACAGTACACCTGCCCACCCATGAAGACAATGTGTGTAAGATGGCCTCTACTAAACAGTCATGCATTCAAAAATTCACATCATCTAGCACCTCATATGTATATAGTTATATATACTGACAACACACTGCACTAAAATATTTCCCTTGAAAATTAAGGGCATTCCAATACCCTCTTGCTCTCAGTTTTAAAAATATAGGTGATTATTTCTTGTAATCTTACACAATGGAGTAATGTACCTCAATGCAACCAGATCATGTTTACATATTCATCTTACTAACCTGACCCTTAAACTTATGACTAGATGCATTTTCTGTGCTCCTGCTAAGAACTGGAAGTACTAACTTTTATCCTTACTTAGAAGTTCCTTAACCAACTTGGAAAATCTGCATAATCTTTTGTAAATTGATAATTCATCATCTCTGCAAGAAGATCTGATCTTAAAAATGGCAGCTGTGGTTAACCCCAAGAGTCAATGTCATTTCCTTCTACTCTTGCCACCATCAGAAGATTTTATTTAACTTAGAAAGGTCTCTTATTAAAAGGGGTATACTGAGGGTATATCTCGAGTCTATCCTAAACTGGATAAAATTGTCAGAGATGGCAAACAAAATTAAAAACGCTATCCTCAGTCCTAATGGGTTAAAGGGTTAGGTCCTTGTATGTAGAGTATATAAAGGCATATTAGTGGACCATAGAAACTGTACATTGCTTTAGGATACCGTTAGTTCACACGAGGACTAGAGGAGTTTGTATCATTACCTAAGTGGTCCTTGATTGACTGTGACGTCACCACTTCCTGTGCGTCCCAGCCACTAACTTGTACTCATACTTTTATTTTAATAATTCCTTTCATTGCTGATTTTTATTAACATGTAAATCACTTGAATAAATATTACACTAGAATCTTGTTTATTCATCCCAATACTTGAATGAATGATTATTATGAGTTTTGAGTGTACACAGTAACATAAGTGCACCGCTGTGTGACTATTTTGACTAGGAGGAAATAAAAGGCAACAACCTCTAATTCGAACTGTGCATGACCTAGAAAATAATCATCGCCAAGTGATCCATGCTTCTGACAGTGAGTTTTTGCCACTCATTTTTTCTGAGGGTAAGTACTGTTTTTATTAATGGATAGTGAATTTCATGTTATGTAAAGTTATTCAATAAGCTCCACAAAGAGGAACAGTACATACAAACATCCATGAGAAGTTGCAGAAGTGTATTTTCAAATATTTCACTGACTGATTCAGAACACAGAAACAGACAAGCATAGATAATTTTTCAACTGACCGTACTTGGAAAACTTGGGACTCAAAAAATGGGAATCAAATGGGGTGTCAAAAACTGAAATTAACAAGAAACTGAGTCATAAATGTGGTATATAAAGGAAGAAGAATTAGTAGTATTGTTGAATTAAAAGATCAATAAATAAATGGTACGATTTTATACCGTACACAAACAGTAGTGAAGCAGGCTTAAGTTTTGTCTATCCCCAAACGGGATTGAGGCGTCTGGCAATAGATAGATAGATAGAATTTAACGGGGTTCATAAAGTAAGCGTCAGATTTTTCAAAGCTTGGATGCATGGTGGTAGGGTTTCTGGGTCAGAATGCACTGTGTCCTAAGAGTTATTATTTGAAGTCCATTTTGAAGTCCCAATTACATAAATCCTACCAAGGGCATGGGTCAGTCTCCCAACCTTATTAGCTCTTAACTATGACAAGCTAGCCTTAGGCCTACCCTATGCTCCTGAGGGAAAAATGAGGTTAACAATTACTCTATACTAAGGTTTTGTTCTATTTGCATCTATTCACATTCCCAACTATACTGCTGCTAAACAGGTACAAGGTCCAAGAATTCAATCTGATTCTTTTTGCAAACTAGATGTGTAACCAATGCATTATGGGTTCCCCCTTCCTAGCATTTGAGGTTAAACTGCGATCACAAAAGTCCTACTATGTTGCAATATCTACTTCACACTTCGGGTATGTTCATCACTTCCCTCATTGGTGCGCCACATCAATGCAAATCATTTATGGGAAACATACTCAAATCTCCCTCAGTTTAGGAATATTAGCCAACAGAGTTACGTGAGAAGAGGAAAAGATGAAATATTACTCTAAACATGGACAAAGACATACCTGGCCTCTCAGGAATGTTACCCAGCAAAGGAAAGTAACTCAGTACTGTACATGAGGCAAAATCAATGTGTGTGTGTGTGGGGGGGGGGGACAACCAAGCCCACCTCAGATTAGGAATACAGTGTCAGCTTAGCTGAAGAAAGTGAGCAATATAAGGTGTGAAATATTAGCAAACTTTTGTCCATGACTGTACCTTTGCCCACCCTACATTCCTACAATCCAGTGACTTATTTTCTTACTTTAACATGGCTAAGACTATTTTATTCTACCTAATTTGGGAGAGAGTTCTACCAGTGAAAGGTTAATGAGGGCAATACCTAATTTCTCCATATTGAAAAGCCTCTCACAAGCTGAATAAATTAATAAACGCCTCTGAAAGTAGCAAAAACTGAATCAAATGCATAACCACTGTGAAGGGGTCAACTCCATCAATAGCATTTTTTTTCTTGCTATCTCCAGATGACATTACTTAGGAATAATCTCAGTTAATAGAGGAGTTAATGAAGGCTGTATCTTACCGTTCCAAATAATAATAATTAATAATAATAATAATGATGATGATAATAATAATCATCATCATCATCATCTATTATCCAAATCTATGTCGCCCCATAAGGAGTGTAGGAACCCAGGGCTAGGCAAGTTGGTCCTGATATTTAAGAACAGAGTGATCAGCCTCACTCATCCCTGAGTGGCATTATGAGAGCAATAAACCCCAACCACTCCTTGGATATAAACCTTAATTACCCGCTAAACCATCAGGTGCCATAATTAGGTTTTATGGTTACCACCCAGAGTAGTAAATGGTTTCCTGGTGTACAGGAAAACATTTGGCTTGTCACTCATTGTAGAGTCACCCATAGGCAGAAGGAAGAGAAAAGAATGAAGGAAAGAAAGACAGAAGTGGGAAGGGTAAAGTCACCCGTAGGCAGAAGAAAGAGGAAAGAAAGAAAAGAAAGACAGAAGAGGAAGAATGGAAGAGAGGAATGGGCAGACACCCGAAGCAGCTCTACACTGAGCAAGTGGATTGTGAGTGCCCCCACCTACCACAAAATAATAATAATAATAATAATGTCATTATAGTGAAGGGATTATGCCCACTCAACCGGACAATGTCAGCAAGTGCAATTTCATACTTGACTAAGCACGAAATTGTTCTAATTTTAAATTTGTACCCTGGTGAACGCCATGGCAAAAACTCCCTCATAATCACAACAACTCTACTATTATTGACAGTCCTGAGTTGTTGTGTAGGTGACTTTATTCAACCGAGTCACATGAACCAAGTGCTAATGTTGTCACTTGTAACTCATGCATGACTAGGAAAACTTTGCTATTTTATTAGTTGATTTCATTCACCAGGTAGTCATAAGACCTTCAATGTGTTAATACTGTCTATTAACTTAAAGACATGACTAGTATTTTATTCCAACTAACATTAACAATTTTATTAAGCCAAGTGATTCATAAGAGCCTGAAACTTGCTTATTCTTTCACCACTCTCATGACCTCAACTTTATTACTGTAGAGGACTTTAACTTTCGCTAATGTTAGGGGTTTAGCTGAATCCCATAACAACCAGATGGCTGATGTTACCAATAACTCTCATAATTCAGGATACTTCTTATTTTATTAACCTAACTCTATGTCACTGCAGCAAAGTGGTTAGCCTCTTTCATATTAAGACATTCTCTGTAGTGTCATCTGTAAATATCACTGCACTAGAAACTCATTCATCTGAGAGCATCTCATGTGTTGTGGTGATGGCTCTGTTGGTATGGGTATGGCAGTGTCAGACAGAAATCAGGAAATGATGGAGGATGGACAATACTTTATGACTCATCCCCAAAACATCTCCAGTGGAGTGGGAGAGAAGTATTTTATATGGCTCACCCTATATATTACCTTGCTTCCAACTGGCAACATTTACTCAACCAAGGAGTGCTGTACAGTATATTGTGATGGGATCTAACTGCCAGTTTGAGAAATTTGTGGAAGAAAGATTGGGAAGGTATGAGCTAGAGCAGATGGAAGGGGTGGAAGACGTATGTAAGATATTCACGGAAGAGATAGGCGCAGCGTGTGAGGCGGTTTGTGGAGTGAGGAGATGCAAGGGTGTGCAAGGGACAGCATGGTGGAATGATGAGGTGAAACGAGCTGTGGAACAAACGAAGAAGGCATATGGTGAATGGTTGGCGAGTAGAGGTAGGGGAGAAGATGAGAGAGAGAAGAGAGAGGTATATGTGAGCAGGAGGTGGGAGGTTAACCCCTTAACCGCGGGGCGTCACTTTCGTGACGCTTGGGAGCAAGGGATCATACCGCGGGGTGTCGCTTTTGTGATTCTGTGTTATTTTGAATTCACCCGGGCTTCCAAGTGGGGGCTTGTATCATCTATCAGTACTGCCAATGTCCAACACTAGTCAGCACTCCTAATCTCATCTGTACTCCCATCCATTGTTGACAATTTAGCCATTTCTCCCCGTTCTTGACTCCCCTCCCTACCCCCCCTCCATTACCCTATCCTCTCGCCTGCCCGGCCGTGCTACGCTAAGTAAATCTTCCCTGAAATTTTTCACTGATTTCATCCGTTGAAATAAGCCCTATGTCCTATTCTTATACCAAATAATATATACAAGAAAGAAATAAGGTAAGTGAGAGTGCCATACACCTGGAACTGGCTAATTATCACCTGACAACACCTCACGTGCACTCGTTCGCTAATTTTCGCTGTTTTTTTCCCCTTGAAATATGCCGTATAATCTAGTTTCGTAATAAATATACATGTAAGGAGGGAAGGGAGAAGCCTAAGTGATATTTACATTCACCTGGAACTACCTAATTTATAATGTATTGTCTAGATTTCCTGCCAATCATTTCAGTGCTAGACAAAGCTGTTTCAAGATCTAACATTGGTAGCTCTGAATATATATCTCCTAAGTAGGCCTCTAATCTATTTTCGTAATAAATATACATGTAAGGAGGGAAGGGAGAAGCCTAAGTGATATTTACATTCACCTGGAACTACCAAATTTATAATGTATTGTCTAGATTTCCTGCCAATCATTTCAGTGCTAGACTTATCTGTTTCAAGAACTAATATTGGTAACTCTGAATAACCCCTAAGCAGGCCTCCACGCTGGCCCTCCGTTATCAGTTTACTCTCATCTTCCGAAGCGGTACGTATGTTTCTTCTTGCTGACTTCAAGGCTTTTTTTCACCCCCATGCAAATGGCCCTGTGACCTTTACCCCCTACTAAACCTCGTGTGGAAAGAGGTAAAGGGCTGACAATTGATAAAAGAGTGACTATGATCTTTCTATTGAGTAAAACAGTGCAAGTGGAATTGTAAATAATGTGTAAATAATGTGTAAACAGCAAGTGAAAGTAATGAATGTAAATATACGTGAACAATGGAAAATAGTTTTATAAGTTATTTCAAGTGACAGTGCACAACACAGTGTAAATAAAATAGAAATGTAAATAACGTAAATAAAATAGAGAACGTAAATAGAAATGTAAATGAGCAGTATTATAAGAATACGAGTATATACCCTAGGAGTAATGAAAGTGAAAGTTTCACTCTAGCATGTCTGAATGCTATGAGTTATGAGAGTGAAGATGAAAGTGACATTCACTCTCAATGCCAGTATACAGAACGAGAAAGTGAATGCTACGTATTTTACTGAAAGAAATTGAATCCCTACAGTGACAATAAACTAATACTACTGAAGGAAACTTATGGATAAAGACTGTAGATATATATAAGTGTTATATAGTAATAGAAGTATAAAGTGTGAGGGGTTTTAAGAATAATAAATGACAGAGTACCAAGAGCGAACTAGTGCCAGTGCGACGATCAGACGCGCTCGTAATTTCCATTGCTTTCACAGTGTTTTTTTTTTTTTTTGAGTATGGATCCCAAACTACTTGAAAATTGTAGAATAGTGTTTATAGTGTTTGTACCTGGCTGTGGTAATCATATTACGGGTTGTCACGAAGTGTAAAGTGGAGACTTCGTTACCTAACTTCAGATGTCTCCACAAGTCCTACGGTAACCGACGAAGGCTCAACAATCATTCCAGGAGAAAGCTGAAGGTATGTGCCATAAGCATATGTAATTTTATTATTCTAGGACTAATAACTGATTTTTGGCAAATATTTTTTGAGAGTCTGTCGGAGCCCAAATAACCCCGCGGGACACGCAAGTCATTGGTAAACAAGCCCGCGGTGTAGGGGTTAAGAGACTGGTGAGGGAGAGTAAGAAGAAAGTGGATGAAGAGTTTGGGAGGAATCTGAGTGTGAAATGGAGGGAGAGTAAGAAATTGTTTTGGAAGGAGGTAAAGAAAGTAAGGCAGTGTGAAAGGGGAAATAGTAGGGGAGTGAAAGATAGGAATAATAGATTGTTGGTGGAGGAGAGAGAGAAATTGAGGAGATGGAAGGAGCATTTTGAGGATTTGTTGAATGTTGAGAGTGAGAGCAGTGTGAGTATAAGTGGTTGGGGAATGGCTGGGAGAAGAAGAGATGAGAGGAGGGAGGAAGAGATCAGTAGGGCGGAAGTAGTGGAAGCGATGAAGAAGATTAAGCTGGGAAAGGCCCCAGGAATTGATGGAGTGTGTGGTGAAATGCTTAGGTATGGAGGTGAGATTGTTGTGGAGTGGATATGGAAGTTGTGTAGATTGGCTTGGGAAGAGGGAAGGGTTCCAGAGGACTGGAAATCAGGTATAATTGTTCCTCTGTACAAAGGAAAAGGGGAGAGAGAAGTATGTGGTAACCATAGGGGTATTTGCCTTCTTAGTGTGACTGGTAAAATGTATGGTAGAATACTCATTGATTGGGTTAGGCATATGACAGAGGAGCTAGTTGGAGAAGAACAAGGGGGATTTAGGAAGGGAAAAGGGTGTGTAGATCAGATATTTGTTCTAAGATGTTTAGTGGAGAAGTATCTAGAGAAGGGAAGGAAAGTGTATGCTGCCTTCATGGACTTGGAGAAAGCTTATAACAGAATAGATAGGCAAGGTATGTGGAAGGTATTAAGAATATATGGAGTGGAGGGGAAATTGTTCAGTGCTGTGAAGAGTATTGACGAGGGAGCTAGGGCTACGGTGTGAGTGGATGGTGAGCTGAGTGAGTTCTTTGATCTCAATGTGGGACTGAAACAGGGATGTGTGATGTCTCCATGGCTGTTTAACCCCTTAACCGCGGGGCGTCACTTTCGTGACGCTCGGCCACAATGGATCATACCGCGGGGCGTCACTTTTGTGATTCTGTGTTATTTTGAATTATCCCGGGCTCTCAAGTGGTGGCTTGTATCATCTATCAGTACTGCCAATGTCCAACACTAGTCAGCACTCCAAATCTCATCTGTACTCCCATCCATTGTTGACATTTTAGCGATTTTACCCCCTTCGTGACTCCCCTCCCTACCTGCCCTCCATTACCCTCTCCTCTCACCTCCCACACCGCGCTGCGCTATGGAAATTTCCCCCTGATTTTTCCACAGATTTCATCCATTGAAATAAGCCCTATGCCCTATACTTATACCAAATAATATATACCAAAAAAAAAAAACAGGTAAGTGATAGTGTTATACACCAGAAATTGGCTAATTTTCACCTGACAAAACCTCACGTGCATTCATTGGCTACATTACCACGGTAATTTCCCCTTTGATTTATGCCTTGTAATCGATGTCTGCAATAAAAATATATATCAGAAAGGAAGGGAGAATCCTAACTGACATTTACATTCACCTGGAACTACCTATTTCTTTATTTATTGCTAAGATTTTCTACCTATAAAAAAATTAGCCTGTAAGTTAGCAGCAGTCAGCCTAAAGTGTCATTGTCAACTCTTCTCTTCTCCGATAAGCCGCGGCATTTAGTTCCTTGTCCTCCGCTGTAGAGAAACCATGTCACACTCGTGCCCCGCCATTCCTGCCGCTTCTGCGCCCATTGCAAAGGGCCCCGTGACCTCTACTCCTAAGACAAGTGGTGAGGCAAGCAGGAAAGGCCTTAGTGACTCTGCAGTGGCACGTGAACTGGCAGAACTGTCCATGATAATGATGGACAGTGACTATGACGATTCGGGTGAATCATGTGATGAGCCGGGTGAGGTTATCGCACCAGAAACAGCAACAACGAGTGCTACAATAAGTGAATCAGTGTCTAGCTCCAAGGGAAAGGAGCCTTTAGTGCAGGAAGGACAAGAATTTGGGAAGGGAGTGAAAAGGCGGCGTGTTAGCCCCAGAACAATGCCCCCACGTGACCCTGCCCGCCATGAGTCACGAGTGCATTCACCTCCCCGTTCCCCAAGCCCCGCTTTACTCATCTCTTCATCATTGTCGGCTGAGTTATCTCCGGAGTCTTCGTCGTCGGAGTCACCACCAGCATCAACAGTGAAGGCAGGCCGTAGAGGTAGAGGTAAATCTAGGAGAGGGAAAGTAGTGTAGCTAGTAGGGTAAGGGCTGCTAGTGCTGTACGGCAACCTAGGGTCAGTGAGAGTGACCTTGACAGAGATAAACCTCCCTCACAGCCAATCTCCACCACCACCACCCGCCCTACACCGCCACGACAGGAAATCCTGGACGCCTTCGCGTGGACGGAAGGGTCAGATTTTGTCCCCGAAAATCTTGTTTTTGATGAGAGCTCCTCAGGAGTTCAGCCTGCCTTCACTATGGACAAAAATGCTGAGTGTGTTGACTACCTTTTGGCCTTCCTAGATGACGAAGTCATGCTGCACATATGTGATGAGACCAACAGGTATGAATCACAACGTGCTGCAAGTGGTACAGGTGCAGCCAAGATGCAACAGTGGTTCATGCTGGGAGTGCAGGAGCTGTATGTGTTCTTTGCCCTCATGCTTCTCATGCCACACTCCAAGAAGCATGAGTTGGAAGAATACTGGTCCATGGACCCCTTACTACCCTCACCCACCTTCAATAAGTACATGGCAAGAGATCGCTTCCGGAACATCATGGGAAACCTGCACTTTGCCGACAACGATGTACCTTCCCAAACCGACCCACTCTGGAAGATCCGGGAGATTCTGAGCAGAATGAAGGATAAGTTCATGTCATTCTTCCACCCCTTTCAGAAGGCTGTCATTGATGAATCCTTGGTTTTGTTCAGAGGACGTCTTCGGTTTGTTCAGTACATTCCAAGCAAACGCCATCGCTTTGGAATTAAGTTCTTTGTACTGTGCGACTGTAACACGGGGTACATCCTTGACTTCGTCATATATTCAGCCAGCACTGTCGATCTCGATAAAACACACCCCCTTGGCTTCTCAGGCTGTGTAGTGAAAGTGCTCCTAGAAAAGTATTTTGGTGGGAATCATGTGCTGTATACAGACAACTACTATACAGCACCGAAACTTGCCAAATACCTTTCTGAGCACAGCATTGGCTCCTGCGGCACTGTGAAAAGTAATCGTGCCAACTTCCCCAAATTCCCAGAGGCAGGAACCTCGCAGCGAGGAGACGTGCACCTACGCAAATGTGAGAAGATGCTGGCAATACGGTGGCATGACAAGAGGGTCGTGCACATGCCCACCACCGTACATAAGGGGGAGATGAGAGACAGTGGGAAGGTCGACCGTAGGACAGGCGAACCTGTGATGAAACCTGATGCTGTGTTGGACTATAATAACATGCGGCTGGTGGACAAGTCCGACATGATGATTGGTGAGATCGACTGCCTCAGGAAGAACACTAGGTGGTACAGGAAAGTTTTTCTGCATCTCATAGATATGACGATGCTGAACGCCTTCATCCTGTACAAGATGAAGGTCAAGCCACCCAAGTCCTTCTCCCTGAGGTTGTTTGCCAGGACTTGTGTCCAGCAGCTGCTGGAAAGATATGGTAAGATGCAAGCAGCAACTCCAAGGCGCCATCCAGTAACACTTCCCGACCGACTTGAGCAGAGGACGTATATGGATCGGCACAGACTTGAGCTAATGCCTGCCACAGAGAAAAGGAAGGCTGCGATTCGCAGGTGTCAGGTATGTGCGCATACCACACGCCGCACACCTGAGCATAAACGCACCTCTTGGCAGTGCGCTGAGTGCCAGGTTCCCCTCTGTGTTACCTGCTTCTTCGATTATTACCACAGCCAGAAGCAGTTCTAACAGTGCAAGTGTGGAAGCAGAATTATTTGGAAATAATGTGTAAATAATGTGTAAATAGCAGGTGAAAGCAATGGATGTTCAGTTCATATGATAGAACAGTGTATTATAGTTTTATCTTACTGAAAGTGACAGTGAATAACATAGTGTAAGTAAAATAGCAGGGTAAATATTGAAAATAGAATAGAAAATGTAAATAGCAATGTAAGTAATTAGTAATATAAGAATACGAGTACAAATAATTTATGTTATAACAGTGAAAGTGAATCCGTGGCTCTCTACGTATTTTACTGAATGAAAAATTCAATGACTTCAGTGACAACAAACTAATACGACTGAAGGAAACTTATGGAGAAAGACTCCAGATATATATAAGTGTGATATAGTACTAGAAATATAAAGTGTGAAGGGTTTTATGAATAATAAATGACAGAGTGCCTAGAGCGAACTAGTGCAAGTGCAATGATCAGACGCGCTCGTAATTTCCATTGCTTTCACAGTGTTTTTTTTTTTTTTGAGTATGGATCCCAAACTACTTGAAAATTGTAGAATAGTGTTTATAGTGTTTGTACCTGGCTGTGGTAATCATATTACGGGTTGTCGCGAAGTGTAAAGTGGAAACTTCGTTACCCTACTTCAGAGGTCTCCACAAGTCCTACGGTAACCGACGAAGGCTCAACAATCATTCCAGGAGAAAGCTGAAGGTATGTGCCATAAGCATATGTAATTTTATTATTCTAGGACTAATAACTGATTTTTGGCAAATATTTTTTGAGAGTCTGTCGGAGCCCAAATAACCCCGCGGGACACGCAAGTCATTGGTAAACAAGCCCGCGGTGTAGGGGTTAATATATATATGGATGGGGTTGTAAAGGAGGTGCAAGGTAGGGCAGTGGATGTGGGGCTGGCCCTAATGAATGAGGGTGAGATTTGGAAGCTTCCAGTGTTGCTGTTTGCTGATGATACAGTATTGTTGAGTGAAGATGAATGGGAGTTGCAAGGTTTGGTGAATGAATTTGGGACAGTGTGTAGGAGGAGGAAGCTGAAAGTTAATGTAAACAAAAATAAAGTTATGGTGTTTGAGAGGAAGGAAGTCACAGAGTGTGCAGTGAGGTTGGATGGTGAGGATATGGAGAATGTGAGTGCATTCAAGTACTTGGGTAGTGTGATGAGTAAAGATGGAACTTTGGGGGATGAAGTACGTGAAAGGGTATAGCAGGGAAGGAAGGTAGTTGGTACACTGAAAGCAGTGATGAGAAATAGGGAGGTGAGTATGGAAGTTGAGAAGTCACTGCATGATGGTATTGTGATCCCTACCCTGACGTATGGAAGCGAGGCGTGGACCTTGCAAGAGGGGAACAAGTCAAGAGTGAGAGCAGTGGAAATGAGTTACTTGAGAGGAGCATGTGGAGTGACATGGAGGGACAGGTTGACGAATGAAGAAGTGAAGGAACGTTGTGGGGTAGATGTGGATGTGGTTGAGAAGATTAAGAGAAATACACTGAGGTGGTTTGGACATGTGGAGAGAATGGAGAATGAAAGACTGACTAAGAGGGTGTATGTAGGTGAGGTGGAGGGAGGGAGAGGGAGGGGTAGACCGAGGATGAGGTGGAGGGATGGAGTTGAGAGGTATATGAGGGAGGGGGGGGTGAGTTGGGGGGAGGGTAGTCAAATGGTGGGTGACAGAGTGACTTGGAGGCGTTTTGACTGCGGCCACCCTTTGCGGGATCAGGGCGTCGGGCTATAGATAGATAGATACAAAAATAAAAATTTGCCATAGTAAAGGGTTTTGCCTCTTAGCCCAAAATACATCACTATTATTATTGCAACTGCCATGATTTTTACCTCCACCAAGGAAATCACTGGAGTGTTTTCAGTTCAGTTTGTCTGCCTGTCTCTCTGTCAGCAACATTATGGAAAACTATTGGACAGAATCTAACCAAACTTGGAATAATTACTAAGGATTTACAGAGGAACACGTGATGCGCAAAATGTCAAAGGTTACAAAAAACAAGACAGAGAGAGGGTGCTGCTCTGGCAGATGTATATATGCACTGTCTGAGTGCGCTGAAGAGATAGTTTTTTAGTGTTACAGTCCCCACTAACCTCTTCACATGCTGATGTCTCTCATTGAGCAAAATTATCAGTGGGAAGCATGACAAAAAAACACATCACTTACGGTAACTAAAGGAGTTACTATTTTCATTCCTCAAGTTTTGACATTATTCTCCATAACTCCAAATCCCTCCAGTATCAGATTTTTAAGCTGCATATAACTGTCTGGCTGCAGTAACAATATAAAGTGAAAATCTAGTAGTGTTCCCTCTAACATACAACTTCTTATAAAATATAGTCTGATTATCAACTAACAAGCTTAAAATGTTTCTGGGAAATGTGTAGTTTTGATTATCAATTACAATCCTTATCATTCTTATAATCACAAAAACAACTGGCTTGGGTAACTCTATTACTGTAATATGTGAAACATTACTAAGGAACTAGTGTCACAAAGCCACTCTTGCTACCTCGAATATGATCCTTAACTGTTGCAGTTCAACCTACTGTATATCACTACTGAAGGGCATGAGGGGAGGATAATATTGAGCACATGTCACAACCTGTACATATTTTTTTTCTTGTTTCATTACTTAATCGAGGCACAGGGAGGTTTCTACAAGTCATTTTCCCACAAATCAGTAATAAAATACACTTACTGACAAGATCACTGACAACATGTCTGAGGGCTCCATCTTCCATTTTGGGGTAGGGCTTCAGTTAGTTTCACTCTCATGTAAGGTTAGGCATAGGTTTATGTTTAATTCACATTAAATTTTGTCAGATCAGATTAAATTAGTAATTAGCCCCTTAGAAATACTTGTCTGTATTCACTAGCAATGGCTGCCATGTTACTGCTACAGGTTTCCCTTTATTTCCTTATGTCTTCATAACTCTGTGAATAGCTATGCATCAGTAGCAAAATTACCACAGAAGAAATCCATCAAATTTTATCATAAACACAACTATTCAAAAGAAAGCATATAAGCTGCATCAAAAACACTCAACAGTAAATAAACAAATATCAGACACGTTCATGTGAAGCTAGAGAATGTGGTAAATGGTGTTGGCGTATCAGACAGAGCCAGAATTCTGGGGGCTCGTTTATGAGTAAATGGAAGCGTGGCTCATTAGACTGGCAAACTTGGGCTGCCCGGACATTGTTACTCCCCATCCTGCCCTACGATGGGAAAGGAGGTCCAGATGATGATGATGAAAGGTATTGGAATCACATTCATTGGACTTCTTTATGTATTTTAAAACATTTACAAGAAACTGCAAGTAGAAAGGTAATGTACTTCTAAACTTTCAATATTTTATTAACTATCTATTGCCAAACGCCTTAATCCCATAAGAGGTGGCCACAAACAAATCACCTCCATGTCGCCCTGTCCCCCGCCATTTCACTGCCCTGCTCCCAACTCACACGCCCCCCTCTTTCATATACCTCTCCACTCCATCCCTCCATCTCATCCTCGGCCTCCCCCTCCCTCTCACCCCCCTCCACCTCACTCACATACACTCTCCTCATCAGTCTCTCACCCTCCATCCTCTCCACATGGCCAAACCACCTCAGTGTGTTCCTCCAACACTTATCACCTCCACATCCACATCCACACCACAATGCTCCTTTATATCCTCATTTGTCAGCCTGTCTCTCCATGTGACTCCACAGGCTCCTCTTACATAACTCATTTCCACTGCTCCCACTCTTGACTTTTGTCCTTCCAACAACGTCCAAGCTTCACTTCCATACATTAGAGTTGGTATCACAATACCGTCATGTAGTAACTTTTTCACTTCCATGCTCACTTCCCTGTTACTTATCACTGCTTTCAAGGAACAAGCAACCCTTCTTCCTTGTTGTACCCTTTCAAGCACTTCACATTCCAAACTTCCATCCTAACTCATCGCACTACCCAAGTACTTAATCGTACTCACATTTTCCATTTCCTCACCATCCAACCACACTGTACATTCACTGACTTCACCTCTCTCAAAGACCATCACTTTACTCTTCCTTACATTCACCTTTAGATTCCATTTCTTACACACTCCCAAACTCATCCACCAAGCCTTGCGGCTCCCCTTCGTCTTCACTTTACAACACAGTATCATCTGCAAACAACAGTACAGGGAGTTTCCAAACACTACCCTCTCTCACTAGGGCCACTCCAACATCCACTGCCCTACCATGTACCACTTTTATTACCCAATCCATGTACAGAACAACCATGGAGACATGACACATCCCTGTTTCAACCCAACATTCAAAGAGAAAAATTCACTCAGTTCACTTCTAACATTCCTAATTCACTTCTAACGCTTCTAAATAATGCCACTCAGTGAGAACTGTGTTGAGTTTGTATGTTTAAAAAAAAGTTTAATGTCTGCAATATTAGCACAATGCTGTGCTTACATCCATGGCTGTACTTTTACTGCTCTGGGTAGCTATGAACTTTATTTCTGGCTGCTTCAACACTCAGAATTATATCTATAGAATTTAGGTGCTGAATTTCATAATGTTGAATATCTTTGTTAATACTGTACTGATACTTTCAACATGTGCAAGAGGATCTCTCCCACATTTTGTCTGCTGGTAAGTAAATACTAGTGAACAGGAAGTGTTACCGTAATGAGTTTGCTTACATGCCCCATTCGCTGTTTTCCTACGTTGAACACACTCATCTGGCAGTAACAAAAATCAGTAAATAAATGTATCATCACCACAGAAGTTAACCATGTCACACTCACCCCTTAATACCTTCAAGAGGTAAATTTACATACATGACCCAACTGACTGATGAATGTTTTAGTTTTATCTGAAAAACACCCCCCCAAAGTATGCTTTTATTGTCAATCATCACACCATGGACTTCTGAAACATTCGCTCTGTTACAAACTCAAAAAATCAAACTGAAACGATAAAACTATGACTACCTTTATGCAGTATAAATACAGAAAAACATCTAAGTGAATACAGTACTCTATGGACTCAGTCTTGTCAAGCTGAAATTTTGCTAATTTGTTTAATTTTTGAAGGCTTCAACATGCTTGCATGCGTCAGCCTTGGTCACCTGATGACAGCTTCCCTATTCATTCCCTTATCCCTGAGGTCATACTCAATGACTTCGTCCCAGGTCTTTTTCGGTCTACCTCTCACAACCCAACATCTACAAACACTTCTCACTTTCTGCACCCAATTATCATCCCCCATCCTCTCCACATGCCCAAACCATCTCAATCTACCTTTCTTCATCACAACACCAATACACTGCAGTCCCATCCTACCCCTCAACTCTTCCAACCTAAACCTAGCTCCCTCAGGCCTCACACTCAGGGACGCACTGCATATCCACCTAATCACTGTCATTTCTGTTATGTTTGGGCCTGCGAATACCCTCCTCTCTTACTGCCCAGGTCTCATTACCATACAACATTACACTCCTATCACATGCTGCATACAAAGATCCTTCGCACAGAGGGAGAGCCCTCTCAATGCCGGGAGAGACAACAGCTCCCTGAACTTCTTCAGATCACTCCTCACTCTAGCCACAGAGCTAGATCCAGTCCTACCTCCAGCATATAACATGTCTCCCAAATAAAATTCTTCCATGCACTCAAAGAAACTCACCTCCACCTGCTCTCCCCAACACACCACACACATGAAATCAACATTATTTCACAATCTACCTCTAATACCATTACATCTCTCTTCTTCTTCTTTTTTTTTTTTTTTTTTTTTTTATAAATGCTAGGAAGAAGGAACCAAAGGCCACAAGCCTGTAATAACTGTTCCTTCCAAGAGAAAAACAAAATACAAGAGAGCCAAATTCCAAGATCCGATCATTTCGAAATGCCTGGTCACACTGCATTTGAAAGACTGGAAATCAGAGCTAGCAGGAAATACAGACAGAGGGAGACAGTTCCAGGGTTAACCTGCTGCATAAATGAACGACTGGGAGTAACGGTTAACTCTTGCATTAGAGAGCTGGACAGAAAAGGGATGAATGTTTGTTGCCAGACAGGTGCTATGCACCCGTCGCAGAGGTGGAGGAATGCAAGCAGACAGTTCAGAGGAGCAGTGACCATTGAAGTAGCGATAGAAAAAAGATAAAGATGCAATAGTGCGGCGAAGAGACAGAGGTTGAAGGGAGCCAGTAAGAGGAGGAGAGTTAATGAAAAGAAAAGCCTTTGACTCCACCCTCTTGAGAAGAGCTCTAGGTGGGGAGCCTCCCCACACGTGAAAGTTGTACTCTACACAGGGGCGGATAAAAACCGTGTACAGAGTCAACAACTGTGCAGCGGTAATGAAGAAACGGAGTCGGCTTAGCACACACAATCTCTTGGAAGCAGATTTTACAAGAGATGTAATATGATCTTTCCAAGTCCCGAGTGAATGTAACCCCAAGCATGTTCAAGGATGATGCAGGATTAAGCTGAATATTATTAAACATTAGTGGGTACACCTGTGGAAGATTTTGTCAGGTTGATGAGTGTAATAACTGAGTCTTTGATGCATTAAAAACAAGATTATTTTTACCCCGGTCAGTGATACGAGGGTCATTGATGAATAAAAGGAAGAGAGTTGGTGATAGGACAGAGCCCTTAGGAACACCACAGTTGACAGTTCCTATCTCTTCTATTCCATCATTCTGCCTATACTGTCTCCCACCTTGCCAACTTGTACCCTTAGTTCTCATCCCTCCTGTTACACCTACCCTTCACCAATCTACCTATGCTAACCCTTTCTCAATTCCATGTCCTCCCACCTTCCCAAACCGTACCCTACCAGAGACCTCATGTGCCAAACCCACAAATGAATCCATTCACCTCCAACCTTCACTTCTGACAACCAGCCCATGCCCTTTTCAGCTGGAGCAATAGAGCACCAGTCACACTTATAAAATTGTGAGTAGTAATGGGTGAATAAACCCCTCATTTTACAACAATGTCTGAAGTATATCAAACCTTTCTTAACGGTTGCTGACTGCACTCTATAATACATCCACTATAGCTATAGATATTACTGTCAAACTGTGATTCAGTGACTGTGCATTAGCGATTAGTTGAGTATTTATACTGTATATAGCTAGACACCTTAACCCCTAAGGGCTGGGCGTCAGTATGGGCTGACGCAAATGGGGTGGACAGACACTGCTGGGTGCCGGTAGGAACCGCAATTGTAATCCCACCACAGTTTGAAGGGACCGCCACTTGATCTCATCACCAATGGGCAGGGAGAGACTCCTGCCACCTGATGCAAGCGTACCTCAGTCTTCTCTGTGACTTAGCCAGGTGCTGAACGATGTTTTCTAAAACCTACTCGTCTGATTCTATTCCCACCTCACGCAGACCTCTTGCCTCATCCACCCCTGCCAAGCCTCTACCCAAAGCAGAGTTGTTATGATTTAAATCAATTTAAATCAGAGTGAAAAAAAAAAAATCATTATTTAAATCAAAATGGATTTTTTTATATACAGTAAAAATAAAGAAGACACAATGTGATGGATGTGTATTGTACAGATGCATGAAGTCTGCTTGGCCTGTATTCTTCCTGTACTGATCTTGATCAAGTCAGGCACCAGTGGCTGCCTTGTGTTACAAGGCAAATATTAAAAAACAGAGGAAAGAAGGCTCTTTGATAATAATAAATGTGATTATACTCACTGTTAACATATGAACTAAACTCTTCTTTGAATACACAGTACTGGTAACATGATTCAATCTACTGACTATGATCCTAACTTGACAAAATATAAAAGACAAGTTGGCAACTTTCTTCATTTTCCGACAGTGTTAGTAACCTTCCCCATACCAAGAAGTGCCAGCCTGTGGTGCACTGCCTTACTCCCACTTCCCATTCACATTACTGTATTATTTTTCAATTTAGTCATCATCATTATCCGGACCTCCTTTCCCACCCAAGGGCAGGGTGAGGAGTAGCAATGTCCAAACAGTCCAAAATTGCCCAATCCAATGAGCCACGTTTCCATTCACTCATCATTAAAGCCTGCGGAATCCTGGCTCTATCGGATATGCCAAAAACATTCACCACGTACTGTTGCTTCACATAAACGTATCCCCTACACGCCGGGGGTTTTCCAATGACACACGCTCTTCCCTACAGGGGATATCATGATTTTGGAAAAAATGTCCTTATTTCAAACCCTAATATCTGCCAAACTATAACAGCTAGAGAAACAATTAATGATACATAAGATTCATCAACTCTTCCTCTTTCACATGAAAGTATTCCCACATCTTCAGGTGGTTCCGTCGATGAGTAAGGATATGTTAATGTTCAAAGGGTGGCAGGAAAATGTTTGTGGCTATACACGTCAACCAACATTGCTCCATGCCCAAAATCGTGATGGCTATACATGTCAACCGGCGCATACAGGTTAAACAGCCAATCCATTTCTTCACAGTTATGACACATGGCAACGACAACAAAGATTCTTCCAAACACAATAACCCTGATTACAGCACCAATAACATTTGACAATTATGAAACTAGCTCATTCATCCTAATCATACTTTACTCTAAGTGCTGACAGGAGGTTGGTTCCAAACTACAGCTTCTAATATCCAACAAGGCACTAAATGCTTGTGACAATTTACCCTTAGCTGAATCAGAATATAAAGTAATGTTATGCATGTCCTATTTCACTGGAATGGGATGAAAAGCTAACACTCAACAGGTCAGAGTGGAAAAACATGGAGGCCTTTGTCCTGCAGTGGACTGACTGGGGATGAAAATAACAATGATGACGATGGAAAAAAAGACAACAAAACTACTATCGATAAAAAACAGGATGCCAAACTGCATCTTTAGTACTGACATCTAATACAATGAATTATGAACTCCTACGTTCTGATCTCAGAACCCAAACCTGCCCTTCTACTAAAATGGTTAATAAAATGCAGACAACATAATTATAGGCACACTTTTACAGGTTTCAGCTAGTTCTGCCCAGTTGGGATTGGTCCTATGGCAGTGGACACAAGACTGGGTAATACTCTTAACCCTTTAACCGCGGATGTCATTCCAGAATGACATTGCAAAAACTGGACCAAACCGCGGGTGTCATTCTCGAATGTCTGTGAATATTTTGAATACCCCGCGTTTTTTCCGTGCGCCAATTGTTTCAAGGGAGAGTAGCTATTAAGTTCTTTCACTCCAGCCGACCCCCACCTCCCTCCCTCCTCCCCTGGGGTCCCACCTCCCACCCCCTGGGCCCCCCACCCCACCCCGGACCAAACACACATCAGTATCTGTCCAGCTGTGTGAGTGAGAACACTGCTGATGTGGCAGTGAAGTGCAGGCAATTACAGTGCCTTTTACCTGCCTCAGTGAACACAGAGTGGGTGTTTATCGTATGTGCAGTGTTCATATATGTTTATAGTATTATTATCAGAATGAGGTTGGCATTTGGTAATGGTTTGTGAGCAAAAAATAGTGATTACAACACCGCTGATATGGCAGTGAAGTGCGGGCAATTACAGTGCCTTTTACCTGCCTCAGTGAACACAGAGTGGGTGTTTATCGTATGTGCAGTGTTCATATATGTTTATAGTATTATTATCAGAATGAGGTTGGCATTTGGTAATGGTGTATGAGCGAAGGTAATGATGTGTGAGCGAAAAATAGTGATTTTAGATCGCTCACTTCTAATGGCACTACCCATCCAGTGATAGTCAATGAAATCACGAAACCTACATCATTGCAAAGCCGAAGGTTAGTACTTTCTAATGGTACCTTATTTTTCGCTCTAGATTTATTCTGTGCAGAGTTATAAAGGTTTAAAGTTTGTTTACATTTTGGTCGAAACCCCCGCGGGAGGCCAGTCGGGGCAAAACAATGCCCGCGGTTAAAGGGTTAATACACAAGGCCTGATCTGTAATAACGTTATCCCATACACAGTTTTCAATGATACCAGCCAAAAAGAACAACCCTCATCTGGTCATCGGAAAATTGAAGCTTAGGGCACTCACAATGCTGCTCAGGAGGTACTTTTCTTTCTTTTTTTTTTTATGCAAGGAAGGAACCAAAGGCCGGAGCCTCCCTCATCTTAAATATCCAGACTTACTGGTAATAGCTTTGCCCTGAGTCCCTATGCTCATGAAGAGAAGACATATGACTGGATGATGGTTACAGATAATGCATTAAAAAAAATATATATGTAACTACTAAAAAAAAAGGTACATATTATAATTACTGTAAAAAAAAGTACATATTACCATTAAAACGGTACATATATTAAAAAAGTACATACATCATTTTAAAAACATATTTTATTAGTTATATAATTAAAAAGTACATACAGTATATCATTTAAGAGGTACATATATCATTAAAAAGATATATCATTAAAAGAGTACATATTACCAAACATAAAGGGAAAAAGAATAGAAAAAAAAGTGCACATTATCAGAAAAACTATCAGAACAAAATATATGCAAGCTCCCATTCCCAGATGCTAAAGTTTATGACAAGGATAATGCAAAGTTTCATCACCAAGTAATTTATGTCAGCCAATACCTGTGGAAATACCGTAACTGATACTTATGATATCGAGGTTAGGATCAGAGAATACTGCTTTATAATTGTGTTGGGGCTTGTATGGCAAATTTGTTGTTCTATTATCTTCAAAACTATGTCTTTCTGCAACTTTATATGCCAATTACTTTGATAATAGGGCTAGAATTGAGAAAAAACTATTACGTTGGCTACTGCATGAATGGGAAAATTTTTGTATAATGTGAATGGATGCTCTCACAATATTTCGTTGAATATAATGATCAATGCTACCAACACTTCTACCATTGAAGTAATCAGGATGCAAAATTTCCCAAAATGTCATCTAAATATTCTGCCATGACTAAAAATATTGCTACGGTCTTTAAAAAGTAATAATATCTTACTATCTTACTAGCTAAGTACCGAACTATCCATCTTACATTGGCTTAAAATTGCAGTTTCTAATATAGCTAATTATACGCCATGCTGTATTAAGATATAACTAACAAAATATACTGCGTCACTAAAATTCTGTAAAATTAATATAATTTATCGATACTGGGGCGTAACTATGAATATTTAAGAATTTATTATTTTACCTTCCCTATAGTAGTAGGCCAAGCTAATAAGGGTTTGGCATCCCCTTTATCTCAATTATTCTAGTGACTTATATCAACCAAAAATCGTTTCCATAATACCTGTAGGAAGTGAAGAACATTAATAGGCTGTAGCATACGCAATATACATGTGTAAAGTAATGTTTATCTCGGGTTGGCTGGCGCAGATCAGGGACATAATCCGTACGTCCACCTGTATGATACACCCCTAGTATCATCTTAATCTACCATTAACCGCAATCATCTAAGTATCAAAATGGCCACAATTTCACCAAATTTAGGTGGACAAACTAAAAATTGGATCTACTCACAGATGGAAGGCATTTTTTCAGATGAAATATGTAGGATACACAGCACTTTCAAAATGGCTACTACAACATTCAACCGACGCTCATTCAAAAGATTGGGAGATTCGGCTCCAATTATTTGTGCCTGATGCTTCGTTTTGGCTTTATGAAGACCTATTTCTTTATACATTATTTACTTATTTTTGGCACATCATTACTGTTGTAAATGGACGCACTTCTGTATTTTATGCAAGCTAAAGCCACATAATTTTCTCTGACCGACGGAAGTCCTAGTGATACAAATGATTAATCAAGATAAGTTCCAGTATTTTTACTAATAGGAAGTCCCAAGATGAATACAACAATCCAGTGGAGGCCTGTAAAAAAAATATATATATATCAACCCTCCCTTGAAGCCGAAAATGATGAACTTCCAACAACAAGCAGGTCGCTGCACATCTACAACAAACCGGGAAATTTAAATTTGTTAGTCTTGAAATGAACAGAGTAGGTTGGGTTAGGAACGGCAAAGGGAGAGTAAACCAACATTTATTAACCCGAGATTAAGATTTAGTTTTTCAGTACTATATTTATTGCATGTAGCATTTACGGATACGATGGTTTGTGGTGTTACAGTCGATTTACCTTATCTTGGCTGATTTTTGTCCTGCAGTTTATTTCACGTAGTTCAATGGAAGAATAAGATAATACCGTGGCCCTGCATCCTTTCCACAGCACTTTTTTGTGACTAGCATCATATCCTAATGTAAACCTATTGTTACAACTCAATACTCAAGATGGAGATGGCAATATTAGGCAGTTACGTGTAAAAAGGGCATAGTCTACCTTGATTCTCCTCCCAGCAGTCCAGAGGGTTAACAGAGATCTTTTTCAGCCTTTTGACTACTAGAATATCCCTTGCCTGAACAAATAATCTTGTGGTTGGCACACCTGTACAAGAACTTCCTAGCATGGACCACCTGAGCGACTGTAGCTATCCTCTTTCTTATCTCGCCCCTAACCAATTCAGTCCAGTGACAGTTTACATTTTATTCTAGCTACCTTTAGACTTTTAAACTGGTGGAGTCAGACATAGCCTTTATTAACAGGGGGAAGAGGAAGTCACAAGATGAATGATACCGTCTGGATGAAGCAAGAATAAACTGAGACCAATGGATGCAATGGGTTATGACAATTGAGCCCATTTCCGTGACAACAAGCTTGATTTTCGTAGTTGAGAGGCTGTAGGCACTGTAAAACTTGTTCCTAATTCAATATATATGAAAATTTTATGCAATACATGCATCTGCATGGCTGAAGGGGAGTCACTTCATTACGACGAAGAGTTTATATTTTATTCTTCCAACCGGGTGCTGGTGTGGGATGACTCTATATGGTGACACTGATACAATCAGCTGTTCAACAGTCTGGTTATACCAATGTTCCCCAACTACTTCTATATTCTCCGAAAGGAGGATGGTGAACTGTAGCCTAGAAGGGCGCTTAAGGCTCACACTCCTAGGTTATTCCCCACCTCTCTTCCTGTTCAAGAATATTCCTAACATAGCCTGGGATCTCGTGCAGCAGATCCATCATGACTAATCATACTAGAAAGTAAACAAACACCCTAAACAATGTTCCTCCTACATAACCCCCACAAAGCTGCCTCCTTCTCATACTTAATCTTATGTACCCTTGCACTTTTGTTCCTTCACATGAACTTGGTCCGGATTTTCCTTTTGCAGCTTTATTTCACATACTTCGGTGACAGAAAAAGATGGTACAGCTATACATCCTTTTCTCAACACTTCTTCCTGACTAGCATCATATTCTCGTATTAACCTATTGTTACAACTCAACAGTCACGATGGAAATTGGTATCTTAGGTTAAACTGAAAACTGTAAGGTCTTGCAAAACACATAGCATGTGGATCACGACTTTCATCTGACATTTTCATTATCATATCCTACACAAAGTACTGTACAGCCCGTCAAACAGCAGACACTTCACAAATTACAAGAATACAAACTGGGTACAGCTCACAAAACACAGAACATTCAACTTCAACTATTTTCCAACCACTGACAAAGCAATTACCACTCCACAGCAGGACCAGACCACATCATTCACCTCAAACACTTCTGCCCCATAGCCACAACTCACTGAAATTTTCAGCATTTCCTGATTTCAATCATATCCTTGACACTGGAAGAAGCAGTCATCTCTATACTCAGACTACACAGACCACCGAAGTCCAGCATTGTATTCACCTCTGCTTGCTACATCATTCAAAATATTGTAAACATCACCCCCTACATTCCTATCTGATTTCTAGCATGGATATCCACTCAGGCACTCAACTAGTATTACACACCTTCTAAACATAACACTCTTAACATGATTACGACATTAAACCCCTATTTAGAATCATACAGGCAGCACTCAACTAAACTATACAGTATCATAAAAGCATGAAAAATCAATGACAAAGAAGGGGCTACCTAACATCCTTTCTAGCAAAAAAGTCCAGGCAACCAAAACCAATGCTCCAGCCAGAATATTTCCCAGTGGTATCCTACAGACTTGGGCCCCTCATCCTTATGCTTTGGTCTTTTCCTGACCTACTAAACTCCCCTCCACTCCAACAAAACGACTATACAATACTTGTGTCCTGGAAGTTGCTCCACAACACTCCGAAGCTCAAGCACCAGGCCAGGTCCAACAATACCTATATTCACTCGAACATTGACTTACACGGAACAGAATTGCTGCTTCAAAGTCAGCCTTACCTCACTCCACACATCTCTAACACCCTCAAGACTACGTCTACCTTCACAGTACTGGAGTTGTTCCAACAATCATGCAGTAAGTTGGTATTTTGGAAGAATCTTGACTTACTTGAGCTTGTATTTCATTCACCAACTTTGCATCTGTAGTCTCCAAGTATACCTTTTGACCATATCCAAAACTACCAAACCCTTCAGTGTGCACTTCCCTGCAAGGTAGTTTATGAACACCCCCATTCATTTCTTTGGGACCGTTTGTTTACACGTTGGGTCATTTACTTACCTTTATATTTAATCCTGTCCAACATTTTTGTTGTAAGCTATTTTTTCTCACCCATTTTGTTTCTTCAGTCCCCATTTATTGGGGCTTTGAATTCCTCTGCCTTTTTTTTTTTTTTTTTTTCCTTACAAAGTTCACCAAGTACTTCACACTCAGGGAATGTCCTCACTTTCCTCCTTCACACATCATCCAGTATATGAGCAGAAATATTGTACACCAAAGGTCTCTCATCCTAGGAACTGTTTTACAGCAGAGGAAAACTAAAAGTACGGTACAAAAGATGAATTCGGAAAACTCTTGTACCTGACTTAACCAGTATACAGAAATCTTTAATCTGTTCCAGTTTATTTCACTTAATATTTTAAGTCCTTTGGTGGTAAAATTAGGTCTCGATGATGGGAATGATCTCCAGAAAATGTTGATCTGGATAAATTTTTTGACCGGTGGTTAGATAAAACTATTATCACATTACAAACGAGGACATGTACTTTCATTTTTTTTACCTCTAGATTTCTTACTCAGATCATAATAAACTTCTCTGGCTGGATGGTGGCTATAGATCTCACTGTCACAGTGAATGAAGTTTCTGAATGTGAAGAAAAAATATTAAGACTAAAAATAAAATGTATATGATGTCCATCCACTAATAAGCATTGTAATTTATTCTTCCCAGACTGACTGAAGTCGTCTTGAAGTACTGAGGAACCTGCCATTGTGTGAGCACCTACATAATGAACATTTGCAGACAAATTCACTGCTCCATGCAGCTTAACAATTATGAACTTTACAGTACCCTGAAAAGCTTACAGGGTTCCTAGGATTGCATTACTCTAGTAAATTTTTTCATAACCGATATAAAGTGGATCACTGTCTACAATTGTACGACTTAGATTGCAGAAAAACATTAGTACAGTACTCAGCATGGAACAAATATAAATTCAGCAATATCAGGCATTTCCGTGCTGTGGAAACAAAATTTCAATGTCTTCGTCACAGTCAGAGAATGTCTACTGCAGAAGTGCTCAGATTCAGTGCAGAGTTTGGACAACATGTGGTACACATAAAGGCTTTGACAAACAAAATGCTGTTAAGTAGTGTTTATTGGGGGGGTCAATGGAAGCTGTACAATACTGAGCGCCAGCAGTATACCAATGCGGCAGAACACCAAGCCTGGGCACGTCTTTGCCAATTTTGTGCCTCCGGTTTCAGTAGTGCCAGCCCGCACAATGTAACCTAACTCGCAAGATCAACCCCTTCAGTCCACGACATTATTAAAAGGGTCAGCTGAAAGTTATGGGGATTTCAATATACTATGATGGACATAAAACAGTAAGGCATCTCAATTTTAACACAAATCAGGAACAATTAAGATTCCATAAATACCTAAATATATTTCAGAACGGTGTAAAACCGACCTATGCCTTATTGATGTTTTGTCCACCACACTAAATTGAAATCCCTACATTATCTTCTGCAACTCCTGCATATTCTTGCTACTTCCAGATGATCTTAACTCTGGAGAAATCATTTATAGACAAAGTTAGCAGCTGTCTCCATTAACCTTCACAACTCGATTTCTCTTAAGCTGAATATAACTGAATGTGGCAAGAACAAATCTGAAAATACGTCACTGGATTGAAGGGGTTAATTAACTTTGAGATTCTGAACCAGATGTATTTTGAACATTAACTTGACCACATTGAAGCAATACTTCCGGTTCACAATCATACACTTTTAAATAGGTGACAAAACCCCCAAACTTGTAAACAACTTTATTTTCCATATAACTGTTATATAAGGTATTCCCTCTTATAATCAAATGAAATGGCATAAACAAATCTTAAGACTGAGCATATGCACAGTAATAGTTAGGACCCAATTATCAGGCTAGTTTCACACAAGAAAATATAGTTCGTTGGATATCAACATAAGATACCAGCTGAAGTAAGGAATGCATATTCAATTCTATTGTTCCCAATAGTTGATATTTAATGCAGGAACCTTTCCCTTACAAAACAATTCATTTAAGATCAACACAGGGATCAGTGGCTAGGAAAGACTAGACACTCACTCGGGTGTTGGAGTGCAAAAGAATTAAATAGGCAGGATAGTTTAAGATGTGGTTTAGGGCGAGGGTAGCAGGAAGACGTAAGGAAGGAGGAGGATCACAAGACAGAAGCAGAGCTGGATCAACCCCCTCCCTACCACTAAATGCTCACATGCACACAGGCTACCCACTTCTCTAGTAGCGGCAAAATCATCACTTGTAAAGAGTGCAGGTTAATTCCACAAGAAAGCTTCATTAATAAAATGTTCATGAAAAAAATTTATTATACAAAAGTGTTCAAACACGAAAATTATATCCATTTCAAAGAACCCTTTCCACTGTCAAAATTACATCAACACTGGTGACAAAGGCAAGCCTTTCCCAAACTTCTGCATCAATCAAAACCTAAGGTTTTCACTTTTAGTTTTCAATTCTTCAGATCTAGCTGCAGACAGCAGTGGGAACATGTATGGTTCATGACACTGTCAATTCCATTGATAAACACTTGTCTATCACATGTCATCCACTGCCACAAACTTCCAAGTGAAGATAAGGTGATATTCAGATGCTCCACTATCACTGCAAATGAAAATTTGTGTAAGAATCTTAAATTACTTTAATATCCCCTTAACTCCAAATCTTGGTACACTTAAAACTAACCCTACCAATAAGACTTGGGAATATGGCTCCTCAAACAATATCAAGAAATACATTAAATCACAAGGCAACAGCTCAGACATTACGGTGTACAAACACAGTAAGTTTACAATACTGTACAATCAATGCTTCAAAGAAACATTCACCTTCATAAAAAAAAAATTCAGTAGAGTACAGTACAGTATTAAAGATGTGAATTACAGTTTCTCAGTATGAAAACAGGGATATTCTAATCAAGCATTCATAGAAAGTTGTACATTTCAGTAAAATCATCACAATCTAGGTAATGTAGCCCTGACGACCATAAACTACATCAATGCCTACCTCAGTAAGACAGGGAGATTAAGTAATCCCCTAGACTTTCTACAATAGAAGCCACCTGGGGATACTGAGCTGGTTCCTCAAACACTGCTACCAATATTGCTTGTTTGGTCTTCATACAGTGCATCCCGGTTTTCGCCTTCTTGCATCGAATTACCTGGAGAGAAAGAAAAATTACTCCATTAATACATCTGCCTCAAAGTAAAAAAAATAAAGGGAGAGTACTAAGCAAATAATAAAATTCTTGAGGTGCATCCTGGTTTTTGCCTTCATGCACTGAATAACCTGTAAAGAAAAATCACAGGATTATCATGTCTGCCTTATCATCAGTTCATCCTTAATAGTCCAGACCTTCTCATGTTGCCCAGTTCTCATCATCCTGCATGAAATTATCTGGGTAGAGAAAAAAAAAAAATTACTACATTTACAATAACAAATCACAGAACTGAAGCTATGTTGTGAATACTTCAGACTTTCATATGCATTGCAGATTCTGCCTTTTTGAATCATATACTGGTACCCAGGAAAGAGCAGAAACTTTAATTCACACTGACCAATTTATTCCTGTTTTCACCTTGCATCAGATAACCCGAGGGAGGGAAAAAAAATTACTTCATACACTGCCCTAACATTAATAACCCAATCCCTTGTTACCTAAAATCAACCTAAACATTACATTTGTTTTGGTATATACATATATAATAGGTTGGGCTCTAAAATGTATCTATCTATCTATTGCCAGACGCCTCAATCCCGTAAAGAGCGGCCACAAATAAACTGCCTCCATGTCGCCCTGTTCCCCGCCATTTCATTGCCCTGTTCCTAGCTCACACCCCACTCTCTCATATATAGCCAACAAATTATCCCTGGTAGTCTGTTGGGTCAAGAAGCTCCAACTGGATGTGGCCTATAAAGGTTTACATCAGTGTTTGGGGATTACTGCTTACACAATGCTACACAGAAGTTACCGGTAAGTAACTTTCACTCTTGCCATAAATGTCTGGACTCTGCAGCACAGCCATAGGGCCCTACACTCCCAACTGAGTAATAAGGGATGAAGCAACAGGATGAGAAATGTTCCAACACTACTACTACTATATGAAACTCCTTTTTTTATCCACAGTAATAGGACCCACATCATTCAGATTTAATAATATATGAATAATTAATTTTTCACTGGATATTACCGGCATGTCAGCTCAGTTACTTATGCTCCTTTACAAGCTTTTTTCATCCCATGTGGTCAAACTGTCAGACATGATCTACTTGAAATACATTAGCTAGTTGAGTTCCAAGCTAATGTAAGGAAAAGTTATGAATTTCATCAAAACAGACTTGTTTCATTTTGCATCCCCTCCTCCAAAAGCTTTATATTATTATACAAGCACTGAATGAGATGACCCCTACCATGCATTAAATATGGACTGTTGGTTCTTGGTACAGTACCAAATTGTGATGTGAACATGTGCCACATGTTTGGGGGGGAGGGGGGGCGAGCTGGAGGGAACAATTACTGGTACCGTACCACCTTGCAGTAGTAAGGTATGCCCAATCCATTTAAAACAGCTTGCTTTGCCATGGCCAAGCTCATGGATCTTACAAATTACAACCACCCTAATGAAACCATATTTGTCATCCAAATATATTTTTTTTTTAATGACTGCATATTTTTATATGGTACTTCTTGCTGGTACTTCATTTACTCACTTTAGGAGTACTCACTTGAAGTTAATGAAGGTTATATCTAACCACAAATTCAAAAGTCACTCCTAAGCTGGATAAATCTGTCCCACAGTAACAAGAATAAAATACAAAAACTGGTTGAAGAGGTTCACCTAAATACCCTCAAAACAGAACAAACAGATGACACTCTAGATGAAATACACTGGTATCTTACACCTAAAGGCACCTGGTGATCAAGATGAGTGCTCAAGGTAACACTGCAACTACCAACACTTGAAGACTTAGTGGTTTCTTACCACCTCTTGATATCTAAGGACCTAAATCCTCTGCTTAGTACTTTTAATCTGATGACTTTTTTTTTGCCAATCTCAGATGATTTTAGAAGAATTTGGGACAAACTACACTTTTTTTCCTATGTAGATCCCAGTAAATTTCTGAAACACCGCTAGTCAAAGCCCGAATATTATCTAATATGAAAAAAACATGCTTTCTGGGATTTCCAGTAAAGAGTTTAGCTAACAATATAGCCTTCTTTAATATCTTAGATAAGAGAATCCCCTCCTGATCTAAATAACACTGACTGGAACTTCACAGCAGTAAGCAAAAACCAGTACAGTAAAATACACCAACCAACTCAAGGGGCTAAAGGATTTGTTCCACACAAAGTGCAAAAGTGAGAATGGCAACCAAAGAATGAGCATACATAAAAACGTACTGAAATCAGTGGACAAAGGGATGATGTGACAAGAATAAACTAACGCAGAGATGTGAGACATGAGAAGCAGATAGACGTCAGTGGTGGGTGGTGATGTGGGGTGGGGGGAATGAATGGTTGAAGTGCTGTTTAATTATTTTATGGTAGTGGTATGCAAGTGGATTAAAGAAAGAAGAGATGTCCTAAATTCCATCTATCATCTTTGCCTAAAAGCTCTCTCTCCATCTTGATGTTCAGCTGAAACAAGAAAACACTAGAATATGAAGCTAGTCACAGAAAGTCGCTACAATGAGAAAGGATGTAGAGCCTTATTCTGCCACTGAGGCAAAATTCCAAGTCCACGTGGATAAACGTTTGGTAAACATGGCACAAGGAACTCAGACTCTACCTATACTTTTAATAATATAGTTACTTCAACTTTATGGTAAAACTATACAAAGCAAGTCCTGGTTAACGAGCAATCGCTTAACGAGAATTCACTAATATAAGGTCTTGAAATCCGCACCACCGCCTGTTTAACAAGCAGGTAAAATCCTCCCAAATCCCAACTTATGAGAATCGAGACAAGGGTCGCGCCACAGCTGTCCATTTTTTTAATGCTGTCTTTTGTATTTCATATGTATTAACCCTTTATTCCGGCCTAAAATTGTCTGTCACAGGCGTTGGTGGTCGCTGGAGGTTACTTGGCTGGTTGTTCACCCCATTCCTAATTTACCTAAAATTTATGTTATTCTGCTTATATTAATGCTGTTTTTATATTTCAGGTGTATTACCCTCTTATTCCAGCTTAAAATGATCAGAAAGTCAATTTTGGTGGTTTGGGAGCAGGTTGCTCGGAGCCCTTGCTCCCTAACCCTATTTTTCCCGTAAGTTCTTCACTTCATTTAACGAGAATTCGGCTAACGAGCAAAATCCTTGTTCCCAATTAGCTCATAAGATTGGGACCCTCCTGCACAGACAGTCCCCACTCAGTCAGGCACATGTAAAATAACTTTCCACCATAACTGGTCCTGTAAACTGGGACCCTAGTTTATAATTTGTGGTATATTGTGGAATCAATAAAAAAAGTGCATTACCAGTTGCTGTACATTTTCCCTATTTACAAGACATGTCTATCTCCCATACACATAGATCCGTTCATTATAAACTGTTTCCTAAACCTACATAGGTCACTACCAGTGCTAAAAAACTGGAAGATGGAGGCAAGGGCAGCCTATTTAAATCACAACAGCTAGTTAATGGGAACAATGCCATATCAAATCAACATACTGTATCACACCAGTACCATAATGAAAACTCCACAATTACTTCATATCTCCTGTTGGTCTAGTAGTTAGAAATGTCCCAGTCAGTGTGACTGCCTCACCATAAGCATGGGTTTGATCGTCAAGAGATGACTGGAGTTCTACCAATATTGTAATGCCATCCAGGAAGCTGCCTTCCAATATTACTTACTGTAAGGCCTTTAAGACAGCTGATTTATAAATAAATCATCATACCTTCCCTTTAAATAAGACTGGAACCAGTACCACAGATGATGGGCAAGTAAACTCTCTGTATAAGCATCAAACCCTGAGCTGATAATTTTGTCGATTCATACTATATTCAGCATAGCTAACTGATACAGCAAACCCACAATTTCAACACATCACAAGTCTCCCTTACATCAACATATCCTATACAGCTTCTCTTGCTATTATTACTGGTTAATTTTCACACTCAAGATTGTACTCTTTCATATTCCTATTACGCTCCAAATTTAACCACAGATGATACTGCTGCTTCTCTAGCAGGCCTTCCTGCCATGACATGCAGTCAGCATGATACATAAGGGATGAATTCTAAAGCATCATCTCCCAAAGCTACACATACTGTAAAATGGGGGGAAATGGTGGCATTACACTACCAGCTTTATAGGCACCAGTGGAAATTTGAAAGGCAATTTTTCTCAAGTTCACTGTGGACTTCATGTGAGAGAGAGAGAGAGAGAGAGAGAGAGAGAGAGAGAGAGAGAGAGAGAGACTCGAGTGTTCCTCACCTATCCTCTTTGCACCTTTTTTCTTTCATCAGCTAACTTCGGATCATTTTATTCAACTTATGACAAATTTAAAACTAGAGATGTTAGAAATACTGTAACCTTAATACCTTCAATACAAGTGGCACTGCCAAAACTAAATAAAAATGTAACAGATTATATGCCCCATTTCACTGGGCAGGCTGCTGGTTAGTATTCCAACTCACCCCACCCCTCTTTCTAGACCTTACTTCTTGGGAAAAATTTCCACTTTAGCATGAACAATATACCCACATACACCACTTACTGTAATGTCAAATGGTTGAAAGGTGAAAACAATCAAATTATGCAGATAAACTTGAAGGTGAAGAATAACCCCACAAATTCACGTTAGATCCTTTTGAGATTATTCTTGTTCCTACCAGCCAATTTTACTCAGTTTAATGAAAGCTTCTTGTGCTGAAAGGGTTTATTTAGGCTGTATCTAATCCCTGCAGACAGCAAGTCTAACTTACAGCTGAAAAGAAGTGCCACGATATGTCAAAAATAAAACTAACGACATCTAAACATAGTGGGTTACAGCGATAAAAAATATCAAATCGGATACAGTATATGCAAAGACTTCTACTTTGTGGACTGAGTCTCAAGGTGAAGAAAGTTAAAGTTAAGAGGAAAAATGTTTCTGAGGAGACTTATGTTCTAGCACACAGAATGTAACTTGGATTTGTGAAGGAACAACTAACCGCTTCATGAATTAATGTATACAAACATTAATCATATCTGTATATATTTGGGTATTACATTTCAGTTTTGTACACTGGTAATCCATACCAACCAAACAGGAGACATACAAACTACTAAAAACAGCAGTGGCCAGTGCATATCTAAGGGATCAAAATATTTACTGAAGTACCTGATATTCATGCATGCATGCCTGTATGTATGTATGTGGCATATGTATGTGTGTATGTATGTACGTATGTATGCTTTATTCTTAGTAACTGTACTACCAAAAGACTTGTTCAGCTCAGAAGAGAAACTCCAGATGGGTTAAAAAGTTTCCAACATCCTCCAGCGGACATCACATCCACCATAATTTAGCCATGCTACCACCAGCTTCTCTCTCATTAAATATCATCCTCTAAAGTAAAAAAATAAATTTCCACAAGCGAGCCAAAGCCCAGGAACGTTAATGTTCACACTGGTGGTACTACTGCAATTTGGAATTCTGAACCAAAACGGTAACTGCTAATCCCATTACTAACCCTTTAGACTCTTCTATACTCTATCCCAGAGCAGTTAACTCCTTTATTTTATTCGTACAATGACCAGGTATTTATTCAACTTTTGAAAGACCTTCCATAGTGATAGGGTTAATGAATGCTACAGCTCAAGAAGTATCTTGGTGACAGCTGAAGCCTCCAGTCACCTCCTGGGGCTCAAACCAATGCATGGCTGTAAATCTTATGGGGGTGTTCTAACCACTTGTCTGGTGATGCTCAAAGCAACATGTAGCTAAAGAGATAAGACCTAAATTACAACAGGCTACACCAGTGATGGGTGGAAACTGATTCACATTAGGGGCAGGGTGAACTGTGAATTGCTCTAAGTGAGGGTAAAGTTCTTGCATGTGATTTATCTTCCTTCATAACAAAGTTATATACTAGGCCATAAAGGTCTATCCCCCTTTTCCAGGGGGAAGGCAGCCTAGGTACATGGACAGATAAAGGTCTAGCATGAATGATTCTTTCCTAATATCAAAGTTATAACCAAGGTTCTATACATCTGTCAAATACTGTATATGATGTGAGAATCCATCTGTACATACTCAGAGCTAGGAAAGTCTGTATGAAGTCTGAGGAAACAATATACTGCAATAAAAGCTAAAGTGAAATTTTCAACTCTGACCCACCTCATCACGGCTAATTAATAGTGAGCAATGATGTACTGAGTTAGTTGAGTTCCTGTAATGATTAACAGCATTATAATAAAAATTAATGTGAGTGGGTGGCAACCAAAAAGTTACAGTACATCCCTTGGCAATATTACAGGATCAAAAGCCTTTAGTCACCTTCCAGGAATGGAACCTAGCTACGGAAGGCCACCACTGCGACTGGGGGCATTCCCACCACTAGACCACCAGGTGCCACAAAATGCAAATTGATTCACAGCTAATAGGATAATGATCATATAAATAAAACTGAGCACAAAGTTGCTGTGAAGTCCCATATCTGAACTTCTGAGGCATGCATTGACAACATGAGAGGCCCAACCCTTTTGTATCGATACTGACCACTTCAATGTGGGATGCAGGCTGATCGCATCCAACACGGTTTTGCTTACACCTATTCAGTGTAAATAATGAGCCATAAGAACTAGCTGAAACTACTTACATTATCAGTGCCAGAGAGGTAGATGAACTTTTCGCCACCCATATGGACTCCACTCATTGCCAAATTGCTCTGATCTGCAAAACTGCCAGACAATTTGACCAGTTCTTCTTTTGTGGGCTGAAAAGAAAGAAAAGAGCAAACTTGGTATCATAAAGAAAATAGCTATACCATTAATATAATACACTTATACAAAGTAAAACTCAAACAATCTAGTTTGCCCAGACTACAGGTATAATGCTGCAATTATAACATCAAAAATTTCTAGGGGAGGTAAAGTGAATATGCTGAAAAAATATACGTAATGCATGGATTACTAGGTTAGCATATTTACCGGTACCTCACTTCAATGCAAGATTACTTTCCACAGCTCAAAAATATTTTAAGTGACAAGAATTAAAAGTATCATGAGGGTTTGACTGTATACTAATATACTTCTCAAAGTGTGTCTCATGGTCCTAAAACTCTGCAGCCTCCCATGTGCTCCAAGAGACCTCTAACTCATTCACTCCCACAATCTATCTATCTATAGCCCGACACCCTAATTATGTAAAGGGTGGCCGCAGACAACACTCCTTCAAGTCGCTCTGTCACCCATCATTTGACTGCCCTCCCCCCAGCTCACTCCCCCCTCCCTCATATACCTCTCAACTCCATCCCTCCACCCCATTCTCAGTCTCCCCCTCCCTCTTCCTCCCTCCACTTCACCTACAAACACCCTCTTAGTCTTTCATTCTCCATTCTCTCCACATGTCCAAACCACCTCAGTGTATTTCTCTTTAATTTTCTCAATCAAATCCACCCCACAATGTTCTTTCACTTCTTCATTCATCAACCTGTCCCTCTATGTCACTCCACATGCTCCCCTCAGGTAACTCATTTCCACAGCCTTGACCTTATTTTATTCTTAGTACCTTCAGACAGTTTTATTCAGATTAGGATCTCATACACATGCAAGCTTGTTGGAGCCTTTATAAATGATATGGACAGTGAAAGGGTTAGGGTTACAGTTGATCCCTGTTGACCAAATTGTGTCCCCCTAAACATGAATAAAATAATATGGAGACAACATGGAAGTAAACTACACCAACTGGCTAAGGTTAGGGTCAATACCGGTACTGCTAAAAGATATGCCAGACACTGAGTACCGTACCTAACTAACATGAAGGTGCAAGAGTAATTATATACGATTTTTTTAACCATAGGGAAAATCTACTTTGTGTAAAATCCTATCTATCTGAACCATTCATGACACTTAGCTACTGACATGAATTTTGTTTTATTACAGGGTGAAGGAATGTTACATCAGAATACAGTATGGGCAGCTGTTATATTTGTTACAGTCACCTCTTATTACCCCAGACTTATACCATCATGCAAAAGTGTTCAGAATAACTGCTCCATAAGGCTTACAACACATACAGGTAGCAATGGAACTAGTGTACGGTACATTGATAGGAACTGGGAACTTATTCACAGTGAACCTGGGAGCAAATGAGCAAGATTGACGTACAAGTACGGTACCGGTATTTAACTAGCTATAAAACTGCTTTGCCACTATCCCTAATGTAACTCAAAATTCTTAAGTATTTTATATTTTGGTACACGTCCATGACAACATGTCTTACTAGTACCGTACCGTACTGATTTCTACACAGCAATAACCCCCCCAGCAGCATTTTCCCTTATCTACTGTACTCCATTACAAACTTGTCCTTCCACCCCATTCTCTGCCCACCACCACCACCTTTCCCCATCATCTCACTTAATCCCTTCAACCTGAGGATGTCTCGTATTATTCATACTTGTCAATTTTGCTCAGCTTGAATCTTCAAACATAGTAGTTGGAGATAACCTTCATTATTCTTAATTTACTCCATAAGAAATCTCCCAAGCTGAATAATGTGTTTATAGAGAAATTAAGAGGAAAGATTAAAACTTAATCATTAGTTTGCAGAGGTCAACACTACTATATCCCTAGTAGTATTCTCTACCCTCTCCCTTAATATATGGCCAGATCACCTGAAAATATTGTGCTCTGGAGGCACAGATAAAATTTTTTTGATGATTCCTCAGTTTTCTCACTGGTATTTTCTAAAATCTGAACTACTGTATACACATTTTTGGTTTTTGTGCCCATGGGATCTGACAAGCCAAATAACTTGAAAAAGAAAATAGTTTCCAGTTAAAATAATTATTGTACATGAAACGGCAACCATAAACAGTGTCAATTTGTTCCTACTGGACCATCACCCAAAAACCCCTTCATTAATATCAAATTCCATTTCTCATCTCCCAGTCACACTACAGGAGCTCCCATTAAGTTTCCATGTTTTAACACCTTAAGGCTGGGAAACTCATCTGACTATAGTTATGCAAGATAGTTTTATTCAGCTCTGGCAAAACATCCCTGGGCTATATGGATTAATATTGTACCAGTATGCTTTTTCCTATGACATAACACAATTTACAAGTCTTCTGAAACCTAGCTTAATGCAAAATTAAGACTCACTGTACCTGTATTATGTGTCTGACACCAGTACAAAGTTCACTAAAATTGCTGACAGGCCTAACCTACACCTAAAAGCATTCCACCTTACACCAGATTAGTGATATACAGGACCTCGGGCATGTTAGTCACCAATAACCCTCACAGGACTAAAGTACCGGTACTTCATTCCAGCCATTTTATTCAGCTAAGAATGTCATATCAAGCCTGAGTTATGGACACACTTGTCTTTTTATCACTAGGCTAAAGGTAAACTAATCTTTGTGACAAGGATTACTTCACTAAAATACTGCTGGTATACATAACTGTTTGAGTACAGTGGTCCACTTAACCACTTTTGCTTGAGGATGTCATTGTTTTAGCTATCTGTGGTACAGTACAACTTCCATTTTTTCCCCATTTCAGCCTTGAAACTTAAGCACCAACACCATTTACATGAATATTTGGGCACCTTAGCTGTGAAAATGCACTCCTATCGAAGTAAGTCAGTATTTTATTCATGCTATCTCCTGACAATTTTAACCAGCTCTTGGGAGACTTCAGACTAGAGTTTATATAGTCTTCACTAAATCCATAAAACAAGAAGTTTTTCCTCGGTTAAAGAAAATCTGGAAAAACGAAGAAAATTAAAAATATGTCCTCTGCTTGAAGATGTTAAACGCAGCTTTATTTGTTAAACGATGTAACTATTTCCAGTGGCCACACTTTCATCTCAAGCTCTGAACCATCAATCCACATGACTAATTTGCCATACTTTCTTGCCATACACAGACAATTTCCTTCACTTGAAGATGCACTTAACAACAACGCTCTTCCCACAATGAAAAAAACAAAATCCAATAGTTGTGGCTTTTATGCACATGCCTAACCTGTCATTCATGAATCAAAAGACCACACCAAAATGGTATCCCATCTGACCACATACACTAACAGCAAAATGGAATCAAATATGTTACAGTATGTAGCTATTCTGTGTTGCAGTCCCCTGTATGCACCCCAATAATGAAATACAGTACAGTAGGCTACTGAAGATAGTTTTAGCCTGACAGACTTGTAATGTCAATCTGGGCAAAGCACATTAAATATTTCCCTATGTGGGCACAGTTTTTTCAAGTTACAATACTTCCAAAACAATTTCACAAAAAATGGTAGTACCCAAATGTCAATCCCTTCAATTATGTGTGTGTTATTTAGTGAACTTGTGTGATTATTATTTCTGAAGGGATATCGTACATAGTTAATGAAGGCTCTGTGGTACCAAGCTCATCCCTCCACTATGAAAAGCCTCCCTAAGCTCAATAAAACTGAAGGTGGCTAGAATGAAATAAATATACTGTATAAGGAAGAGGTTCACTACCTACATGGTTTGGAGATCTAGAAAGCAAAACAACTGCAAGTGTGTAGCAATCAGTTCTTAATAAACCACCCTTCTCTTGGCTCAATAAATGCAATGGATGAAACATACCACTAGCAGAAAATACTGTAGTTTGACTGATCATTCCATGCATGACCCAAATTTTCAAACATCTCTGCATAACTGTTCAACAATTGTTCATCCTGATTCCCCCCTCTTCCCCCAACGCTATGGTGAGGCAGGGTGCAGAAAACAAGGAAATAATGCACAGAAATAACAGCAAGTCCTATGAAAAAAGGCTAGACATTCAAATATTCATGCCTCCAGATCTTGGCTCCACCTCACAGGCCTGATCATCTGCATTTTTTGCCACATTTTTCTTTATAGATGCACATCACATATGTCTACCAATGACAACTGACAACACAGTAAATTATTATTTTTTCCCCCTTCCCTCTTCATCTTCCAACATTCTAGGACCAAAATACCTAACTACTGAAAACCATCCCTTCCTAAAATCCTTGACATGTAACCATCTAAATTCTTTTAACATCCTGTTTAATTTATTCTTACAGTACTACCACCAGACAATTTTAATCAACTTAAAAAAATACCTCATTCTTCTATCACCTGATTTTAATCTCAATAAATGTCTCTCATACTGAAAGCGCCTATTAAGGCTTAACTAACCCCTTCAATTTTAAAAAGTGCGTCAGATAATCATTTGGAGACAGTATTACCAGGTACTGTATATTAATGCAAAAAGCTACAAAAAGCAGTTACATTATGAGAGTATCTAGTTCAAATACTGTAATTCATACGGTATATACTGGCAGTGTTTATGCATGGGACAATTTCATTGAGAAAAAAATTTCCAGCATGTATGAAAAGCACAAAGTATATTCTACAGTATCATATTTCCTTAAGCATGGAAATGTTCAAATTTAAAACAGTATTGCAGTTGTTGAGAAATACACAACCAAGGGATGGTGGAGAGGAGAAGATTTAAACCATCAAACCTTGATATCACACTGCCATGAATGTTCCCCCTTTCCTTGGGGGAAGCAGCCTAGGTATATAGATAGATAGATAGATAGATAGACGTTTGAAGAGGGGCACAGTTGGGTTCAAACTCCTGTAATTTCCCAATAGCCTATACATTTCCATATGTGGGCATAACTCTTGCCTAAGTCTACAAAATACTAGAACTGAAGAGCACTGAGTTTCACACATTTATCACTTCCCCCTGACAGTCAAAGTATTAATGCAACACTGAAGGACCAAACAGCTGTAGCTAATAGTACTGTGGCATACCTTCATTCCAAGTACAAACAGTACCCTATAACAGCATAATGTACCTGACACGTAAGTTTCTGCTGTAGCTATTCTGATTATACTCTGGCTACTCTCAGAAAATTCGGATGAGGGAATCACTAGCCTTCCACAAGGTTAATGATGCACAATATATACCATATATATGCAATGGGACAACCGTGGGACTTAATGATGATGTTCCTACAACTCACTGAATAAACCTGTCTAGCATTAGCTGAAGTAAAAGCCTTAAGCTGCTGCAACCATCATGGAGCTGATTTACTGTACTGACATTTGACCTACATACAAGCACTGTAATGACTAAAGCACAGTACAGCAGATACTGCACTGAATATTTGATAAACATCATTGTACATACCAGTATGATTCCAATTATTTTTACTGTACTGAATATGGTATATACATGCAGCACATGGCATGGCAAGGTGTACCAGTAGCTGCAAAATAACTGTCATAAACCATTACCACTGCCATTCACTCAGCTAAGGAAAATTCCAGTCTTGGCAGCAAGGCCATCATAAACTTTTCCAAATTTCTAAAGCACTGATGTCCTGTAGGTACTGGTTTTAAAAATGGCGAGAAACTACAAGCTCCAAATATAAAAAGAACTGCATTACCAGTACTGTTGTGGCATGTGTGCCTACATAACGGTACCGTACAGACCTTGATCACAATCAGGACAACTCTGGTATTCTATTCCAGTTAATGTTAGAGGATTATGTTCAGCTAAGAGTGCATCAGTGAGGCCACATGCGTTAATAAAGGTACCGGTACATTACCTCACGTGGAGGGGCAACTAATACAGTACTCTTTCAGCTAATGCCTGACCCCCCCCCCCTTTGGCAGTCATGGGAACCTCAGTGTTATATTTATGTGGAATGCAAGTGTAAAAGTACAGTTACATGGGACAAAGCCATTAACCCACTTGAATCCAGATGTCCTTTTAGTTTATTCTTGCTGCTACCAGGCAAATTTATGTTACTCTCAAACTGAAGGTCTTTATTAAGGCAAATCTAACCACACCAGTTCACTGTCATACGCTGAATAAAACTGTCCGAAGATAGCATGACTAAATGTAAAAAACATCCCTGGGCTTAATGTGTTATGCTCATGCAATTAAAACAAGTAAATGAGAACTGCAATGTTATTGAAACTGGGCAATACAGTGGGCCTAGTCCTTGGAATGCCATTTCTTTGCTATTAAGTCACCAGTAATGAAAAAAATGTCTTATTCCACTGCTACTAGTGAATCTGATTTGACTTTTTCCACAATTTACAGCAGCAATGGTATGCAATAAGAAGTGATTAAAATTCATGCATTATAATGAGAACTGCCAGCACCAGTATGAGTCAAAGTTAAGCAAGACAAGATAGAGGAACAGCAGAAAACTAAATTATACTGTAGTCCATTTCCCACCTAACAACGATCCCTTTCCCCTTACTTGACTGCAGGGTTGTTCTGACTAGTAACCAGATAACTTTCATCAAACGGAAATGACCACTAGCAGTGAGGAGGTTACTCATGGCTACGTGCTACATAATCCCTCAAAAGTCTACCCCATTTAGAGGCGAGTAAAATACAACAGCTGAATAAAACTGTACCGGTATGGCATTAGCCAAAAACAAATACCAGCATTGTCCCAATTGAGGTATGGAAATTGATTCAACTCTTGCTCCTAATACTCAATAAAATTTATGTGGGCTCTTATGGCTCACTCAAGCTTCCCAAAATAGTCTGGTGTTGGTTGAAACTACCAGTTCTATGTTAAAATCATACCAAATTGAGGACAAATGTTTGCCTGTCATATGAAGAGAGAGAGAGAGAGAATGACTAGGGGGCAAACTTTCACTAATATCGAGGTCAGGAGGGAAAACTTTTACTGGTAATGGACATACAAGCCACAAATTTACTATGGAAATTTAGTTTAATGAAAAGAAATTGCTGCTGTATTACTAAATCAGTGTACAGAAGTCTAAGCAAGCACTCATTGTTTTATGGCCAAGTAAGAGAACTATTGGTAATTACAGTACTAAAGGATTGCCCTGCACCACACATGGTTTTGGTAGTAGTGAGTGAAACTGTAGAATTCTACCATTTGTTAATTACATCTTCTGAATATGAATTTGGTAAGCTGTCTTTAGAACTGGCACATATTAGGCAATGAAGATACAATAATATACCCCTAAAACCGGTCAATTTTAAGGCAGATTGGCATTATATATTCCTGCATGGAGATGTAATTCTGTACCTGAACTACTTAAAACAAAATCCACAGCACTTATAATGGATGCACACACATTTATACCAATTTATGGACAGGTTATCTGGTTTACTGAGAGATACTATGTATACAGCACTGGCAATCTCCATACACATTACCTTATGAAGATAGGATTAAGCATAAGAAGAATTTATGCTACTGTGCAGTTCACATCAAGAGGGAAAGCTTTCAATGGCAAAGAAGAAATAACCTATCCAATGAAAATAAAGCCACATTATCTTGAACAAACATTTTTATGAGTGGATATCAGACAATTACCAACAGCACTGAAAATTTGGGCTTTTCTTCTGGTAATGACAAAGAATTACAACAATAAATTACCGGTACAACCTTCTCCACACATTCTCATGGGTAGATATATTTGAAATGATACATGACACTGAAATCCTGTCTCAATAGTAATGGACCAATTAATACACATGAATTATATCTACAAATACTGCTTATGAACATCCGGTTTTGTATGTGAAGAGTGCCTGATATTTCCTATTACCATGGCTGGGAAACAAGGTAATTTACTGCACTGCCACCCAGCCACCTTCATTAGTAGGCCTAATGGACAAATTATCCCAGAATGATACCCATATGAACATTTTAAGTGTATGTTGTGACACTTATCTTTCCAATAAAAAACCCATGGGTGCACAATATTTAGGCCAGACAATTTACTGACAACAGGGGTTCACTGGTTATGATTATCCCACAATTATATCCACTGGAAAATCATTTACTGATAACAGTCAGATTACTTCAGTATTTATCTGCATTCATGAATCTAATATTTTGGCAATTTATGACTGATGGCCACTCTGGTGTAAGAAAATAAGCAAAAATGTAAATGTGAGTGAAAAAGTTATCTTGCTCCATTATCAATAAATACTTTAATGGATATGTCAGTTATCTGAACAATGTCAACCACAAATTACACTTCACTGGTAATGGACGACTTATCCCAAAACTATACATGTAAAAATTATCAAAGGTTAAATACTATTCTCAGAACACTTCCACGAATAGTTTTAATAGATAATTTATAGCACTGACAACCACACAATCACTGGCAATGTTAAGAACTATGACGTATGAAAAGTAGTGAACCATATATCTTCCTTATACACAAATATTCCATGGATGTATTTAATATCTGGAGCATTCATGTCCCTACCGGCCTCATACATTCACTGGTTCGAGGAAAAACATGTAACTCGTTAGGCTATGAATTATACCCATATGGCGATCTGGAGAATACATCAGATATATCCTGCGATCTGGTTTGGTTAATAGGTCAAATATATCCAAATATTTTAATACGTGGCTACATTATACCGAACTTCCACTGGTAACTAATTTACCATAACTTATTACGCTTAAGTGCTCGACATCCTCCCCCCCAAATTATTTCAATGGGTGGTTTTAATAGACAATTTTACGTCACTATGACAACCAGATCCTTTCACTGGTAGTGGAATATACCAGAATTATATCCACATAAGAATTTTGTAAACAGCAAAACTTGCGCGCTCGATATTAATCCGTTAAACAAATTTCCAGTGGTAACTTTAACATTTACACAATTTACGTCACTGTGACAGCCAGACACTTTCACTGGTAATGATCTATCAGCCCGCCACCACCCCAGCCGGCCTTTGTTGCCAGTCACACCCAAAAACCACAAAGGAAATGACCGTATTATCCATCTCCAGAGCCATCTCTATTATAGCCAGGCCTCTCAAATTCCCTTTTACACCGATGGAATATTATAGGTGCAGTTCCTAAAAGTGGAAATTTAATTCCTTCAAAGCAAATATAAGACCAGACAAGTACTAAGCCGGCGAAAGGTACTTACTTCTATGTTATTACTTTTAGCCCATAATGTGCCGTCGTGTCCAGCAATAACAGCCTTAATAATATGTCCAGAGCCTACAAGCTGCTGGTCGACGTAATTTTGCCACGACATTTTCAAATTTGTTACTAAAATGAGCCACTGCTACTCCAGAGCCACCACAGACTTGACTACTGCATGGGAGAGGCTCAGCCGCAGGAAGCCGTGTATCCCTCCGCCATCATGGTTACCAATTTCTCTATTTACACAAACTCCTCCCTTGAACCACACCCTGTAACCCATTCCCTCTACATATTTCTTACTCCATATTGGCCTTTCATGTTTCTATCCCACTCAAATGAGAGATGTGGGGATTTTGGAGCTAAATGGACTGATTAATGAAAGTGATATTTGGTCCCTCCGACACACAGTTACCAATTCCTCTATTTCACACTCTAGCCTTCTATACCACCCCCGGCAACCTATTTCCATATTTATTTCCCACCAAATAATAGCCTTTCGTATCTTTCGTCCGATTATCCAGTGGAAAGTGGGATTTCTGGCGCGTAAGGGGCTGGTTAAAGAAAGTGATATTCGGCCTCGCACGAATCTGCCATGTTTTACCGACACAAGCCGTCACAATGTCTTATCAGTTACCAGAGTGATTTCAACGGTCTCTTATTTTTCCGGTAAAGCACGTGCACCTGTCCGGATTTTTGCACGTATTTGGGCAACTAGCGCGAAAGTATAGGGAACAGAATGGACTAGTTTGTAACGCGGAAGTCCAGATGAATCATCGCTGTTACTGGGAGGGTCCATGTGTCAAGTGACGTCACGGAACTGAATGACCCGCGAAAATACAAATACTTAGAAACCTAAAAATAATCTGTCAGCCGTCTATAATCAGTTTTATTGTACCTGACAGGGGCTTGCTTCCCTTTTTCACCGATTACCTGTTACTTTGGGGCAGAGTACGATGATGCTACATCCCTGCTTCATTTCCTTAACACTTTCTCATTGCCAGCATTGAGTATGGAGAGGCAGCGGTTTTCTGTCAGATGGGAGTAACCCGGCTACGGACTTTGAGTAGTTATAACGCCTCAGTCGGAGTGACGGCCTTGTTTAGGCTCGGTCTCCCCAAAGTGACTAAACATTGCTGAATCCTTTAATAACATCAATGTGCCCATTAACTTGATAATCTACCCTTATATGGTCCCGGATTCACGGGTATATTTACGAACGACTCCATATCGTTATTTTGATTTGTCTTTTGTAAGAAGAACTAGAGACGCGGGAGGATTCTGCCAAAACAAACTTAAAAACCTGGCCTGGTTTGGCCAGCCTGCCTAGGATGGCCTGCATACTGGTCTGGCCGGCATGCCAGGATTTCCTGGTCAGCCTGCCTTGGCTTGCCTGCCTAGCCTCTCCTCCCTCCCTGCCTCCGTCTGTCTTGCCTGGCCTCCCTTCCTTGGCTGCCTGGCTTTCCTGCCTTGGCTGCCTTGCTATCCTGCCTTGGCTGCCTGGCTAGTTAGCTACTTGTCTGTCTGGTTACATAACTTTTTTTTTTTTCATGGTTTTGGCATTGGGTTGGCGATCATTTTCCCTTCGTCACCAAGACTGGTTTTCGTAGGAGGAAGATGAGACATGGCGAGACTCTGCATTCTCCTCTCTTTGTTCTAGTAACGAGGAAGGGCTGTGGTGGTGTCACAAGGGATTAACGCCAGATTATAATGCCAGTCACCAAGAAGAGTTATGGAGCTGAATCAATACATTAACACTAGTTTACGATGCTCGTCACGAAATAGTGCAATGGAAAGGATGTAGAGACCTAGGCTTCTTCTTCCACCGTTGACTTACGTCAAATAGGCTACCAAGGATGAAAAACTGGGCCAAGATAAGGAGAAAGAACTATAACCTTGACGATACTGACACTCTTAGGCTCCTATGCACACTGTTAGCTGAATAAAATCGTCTGGATGCAATGAAGTGCTAGAGTTGTCCCGCCCGTGATAAGGTTTATATTGTGTGTGTGTGTGTGTGTGTGTGTGTGTGTGTGTGTGTGTGTGTGTGTGTGTGTGTGTGTGCCTTCTTCCCTTGAGTCCTGTGATATGCATTTCCGTATTTTCTTACATTCGTTTTTCCATTTGTTGTAGAATAACTTAACGCTTGGGAGTAAAAGTTTGAAAGCCAATCTCTCTCTCTCTCTCTCTCTCTCTCTCTCTCTCTCTCTCTCTCTCTCTCCACCAACATCCCATCCCCTCTCCTTTCCCTCGAATCCCCCTACCACTTCCCTCATTACTTCCCCTATCCTCTCAGTCTCATCTCATTCTTACTCCTATCCAGCATCTCCCTTTTGTTACCGTTTCGTCTCTCTCCTTTCACCTATCATTCCATATTTTTCTCTCCTCATCTACTTCCTCAGTTCGTTCCTCCTCCTCCTCCTCCTCTTCCTCTCCTTTTCCTCTTCCATCTTCTCACAGTCGTTTCCTTCTCACACAGCGTCTCTCCTCTCAGCCCCTCTTCTCACCTTCCCTTCCTCTTCTCTTTTCCTCTTGTTTCCTCCCCTTATATTAGCGTCCCTTTCCTCTTTTCACGTCTTTTTTTTCCCCTTCTTTCTCCCCCCTTTCGTCCCGTCATCCCTTCCTTGTTTCCTACCCTCACCCTCTCCCTCCTCTTCCTCACCTCACTCCTCCTCTTCTTCACTTCCTCCCTCCTTCCCTCCGTTATACTCTTTTTACATTAACTTGGCCTAAACTTGACATTCGTTCATCTTGAATCCCGAGCTGTAACAAGAGATTATCACTAGAATATGATGCTAGTCATGAAGAAGTGCTATGGAAAGTATGTAGAGATGTAGTCACTGAGTCGTAAGTATCTGGACCAAGTTGATGCGAAAGAGAAATGGTCATCTTACTCTCTCTTCTCTCCTCAGTTTCTCCTCCACTTCTTCCCTCCTCACTCACTTTCCTCACTCCTCCCCTCCACTCTTACTTTCCACACTCCTCCCCTCCCCTCTTACTTTCCTCATTCCTCCTTTCTTACTGACTCCTTCCCTCCCTTCTTACTGACTCCTTCCCTCCCTTCTTACTGACTCCTTCCCTCCCTTCTTACTGACTCCTTCCCTCCCTTCTTACTGACTCCTTCCCTCCCTTCTTACTGACTCCTTCCCTCCCTTCTTACTGACTCCTTCCCTCCCTTCTTACTGACTCCTTCCCTCCCTTCTTACTGACTCCTTCCCTCCCTTCTTACTGACTCCTTCCCTCCCTTCTTACTGACGCCTTCCCTCCTCTCTCACTTCCCTCACTGCTTCTCTCTATTACGAAGCCTCCTACACCTTCGAAAATGGCCTAAAATGCAGTAAATCCGAGACCGAGAGACACAATAGTTTAACCTTTAACAGTGATATTTTCTTTTACAGCATTATAAAGGAAAATTGCGGTTGTTTTTGGCTCACTTACATATTCTACATTTTTTCTTCAACTAGAGAGTTGGGGCTTATACTGAATAGTAAATAAAACATCTAAATAAAACAATAAAATTATAGTCAAACTCACCTTTTGATCTTGTTATTCCACAGCGAAGTGTTTTCCAGTTCAGTCCCATTCTCTTCAGTCTTCTCATGAACAAACTTCACATTTTCTTGGTCCTCTTCCCAGTTCCTCTCTGTCACTCTTCGGCGTCTCTTCGTAAAGTCTGGCAAAGCTTTTTCTGTTTGTGAGTTAATAATGAACAATGCAGAAATGAAACCGCTTGTTCTTCGCTCTCCCATTCAAGGGTTTTCCTATACTCCCCGACTCTCATCATGAAGTAATACAGGAGTAAGTATCACGTTGGGAACCCTCTCTCCTCCCTCTACAACCTCTCCAAGTACGTCTCCAGCCCAGCAGCGTGCACGGGTAAAACTCAAAAGATGTGAGCACCCGCCCCTCTGCTGTGCCAGTTGCAGTCTCTCTCTCTCTCTCTCTCTCTCTCTCTCTCTCTCTCTCTCTCTCTCTCTCTCTCTCTCTCTCTCACTAACTGGCACAGTGTATGGTACCTATTTTGTCAGTTTGACACAGCCCCCAAAACATGTTCATGTTCTTCTCCACCCCCTGCACCTATCTCGATCCTTACCACACAAGACCTCTTAGACATTCACACTAGTAGCATTACCCAATGTGAAATGTCTGCTCTTCCCTCTGCCCTTTACCACCATCTCTTGAAAACCCTTCAAACCTTAACACTGGTGATTCTCAGGCAGCCCTCGTTCTTCTTTGCCTCCACCCTCAACGCCTCCCCCGCCTACCCTCTCCTCTTACATCCTTCCTCAGTTACCGTCGTGGATAAGTCTAAAAGAAAGCCTTAAAAATATGCACCAAAATCACAAATATATATCACCGACCTCAGGAAGCAAAATATTTTCCAATCCATGATCATTTCAACAGCAGAGGCACATGGTTCACTGCTTCAGCCCAAGACCCATCCAACCCTTGTAGCTTTATGTTGCACGCACCACCGTCCTCGAAGAAACAGATGCGAACAATTCACCAACACTACACAGAGTACCTCAGCATCATCCTCCCTCCTCCACACAACACTACAATTTACAAAACACATACATAAACACATAGCCACCACAGCCACCCAAAACCCCCAGCCAAACAGCATCCTTTAAGAACCACCACCAGACAGACACCCCTCAGAAACTACTCTACAGTACACACAAAGACACGAGTATACCTACCCAGACTGCAATGCGGCCACCACCCTTCCGTGCAACAATACCAACACAAAATACAAACTCATAATCGATTCACTATCCCCACACTGCCGTCAGCCCCCCACACCACAACACACTCAACAGATGCACCACACGCCCACAACACTGACCTCTTCAACATATCAACAACAGTCCCCTGGATGGCCGATTTCCTGAAGTCCATTGGGTTTACATCGAGATAAAATTGGGATTGCAACAACAACAATAACAACTCCTGCCTCAATCAAGCTCATGTAGGGGTTCAGATGGAATATAAAAATGGG
>NC_137034.1:6108867-6118867 GCF_032717465.1 Coenobita brevimanus
ATTTTTTGAGCTGGAGGGGTGAGACAGATAGATAGATTAATAGACAGACAGATAGATAGGTAGATAGATAGATAGATGGAGACGGGGTGGGGGGAGTGGAGAAACCGCAAATGAAGTCGAGACGGAAGGAGAGCACCCCATTATTTCAAACCCTGAGGTCGCTGATGTTATGGCAGCGGCGGTGACCAAACACGGCCACAAAGGACCTGCCACAATAGCCCTTCTGGAGGTTAGGTCGCCCTCCAGTGTAACACATTAGGGGGTCAAGGGCAGGGCCGGTGAGAGGGTCGTCAGGTGTGGCTGTAAACAAACTAGAAGAAAGAAACTGAAAGACTGACAGGGAGAGCAGAGATGGCGACAGAGAGAGAAAAGGAAAGACAGACAAGGAGAGGAGATGGGGACAAAGAGAGAGAAATGGAGAGACACAGGGAGTGGAAGTGATGAGGACAGAGGGAGTAAAAGCAGAGACACAGGGAGAAGAAGAGATGGTGGCAGAGGACGTTGAAAGAGAGACAGACAGGGAGAGGAAGACATGGGGACAGAGAGAGTAAAAGACGAGACACAGAGAGGGAAAGAGGATGACAGAAAGACAGACAGAGGAATGAAGAGATGAGGACAGAGAGAATAAATGGAGAGACACGGAGAGAGGAGGAGGGAGAAGGAGAGCGAGAGACAGAGAGGGAGACAAAGAGACAAGTAGACAGAGGTGACCAGACACTTAAAATGGCCCTGTGGAGGTCAAGCCAGCCCTCCACTGTAACACACTAGGGAGTCAAGAGCAGGGGTGATCAGAGGGTCGTTTGGGGTGGCTTTTAAACACTTGGAATTCGGGGTCTTGGGGAATGAAAAATTGACGAGGGGGACGTAATCTCACGAGTTTAAAAGAATAAGAGAATAGGAAGCCCACTACCACCTTTCCCTAAGCATTTTCAGTTCATTTTCCACTTTACCGGAGACTATTTAACTAGAGCTGAGGGATACATGAAGCAGCGTCACCATCATCCTTGTCAATAATCATCCTACTCTAATCCCATTTCTCATTAACAAACAGGCCTTCTATTCTTAACTTTTACACCAACTTCCTCATCCTCATCGATTATCGTATTCCAATCCCATTTCTCATTAATAAACTGGCCTTCTGTTCTTCACTCAGTCCCTACCTCATGCACAACTTACATGACAGTACCATTTTATGCACGTAAGCTTAAGCCGACGAATTTATTGGCTTGAATGGTGAGTCAAAGGATGCATTGTACTCGTACGGACCATCTCATTTGGCACTATGTTAGTAGTTCTACATTTGTGTTTTCTTGTCCCTAATTTCATACATTTCCTTCATTTGTGTTTTTCTGTTTCTCTTTCTATAGTAGCAGCAGCAGTAGTGCTCGTAGTAGTAGTAGTAGTAGTAGTAGTAGTAGTAGTAGTAGTTGCGGCAATAGTGTCATTTGAGCACCAAGACTCCCACTGCAAGCACTTCTGTATACAACGCCTTCATTCATAACACGTGATAGTAATTGATATGGAGCATAAATGTAACTGATACAGAGCAAAATTGGTCCATTTGTTTCATTTAATTATCCTTCCCTTCCTACGTCTCAGTTTTGCCACTCCTATTCTGTTGCCTTTTGTTTTTATCATTTCCCTCTTCCCTTTTCCTCATTCTCTTTTCCCCCTATACTTTTTTCCTTTCCTATCTCCTTTTTCTCTTCCCCTTTCTCCTTTTCATTTTCCCTGTTCCCCATTCCTCTTTCCCTTTCCCCTTTCCCTTCCTCTTTCCGTGTTCCTTTTCCCTTCCCTTTTTCTCTCCTCTCTTCTCTTTTTCCTTTCCTATCTCCTTTTTCTCTTCCCCTTTCTCCCTTCCCTCTTCCCTGTTCCCCATTCCTCTTTCCCTTTTCCTTCCCCCTTTCCTCTTTCCCTTTTCCCTGTTCACCATTTATTCCCCTTTCCCGTTTCCTTTCCCCCTTCCTCTTTCCCTTCCCCTTTTCCCTCCCCTTCTTCTCTCCCCTTCTCCCCTTAGTTTCAATGGGGTTTTAAATAAATGTCTAATAATTCCATCAAATTTAAGAAACACCTGCTGAACTAAAGACCTTACCTATCCCCTCCAGTCTATCTATCTATCTATCTATAGCCTGACGCCCTAATCCCGCAAAGGGTGGCCGTAGACAAAACGTCTCCAAGTCGCTCTGTTTCTCCACTTTTCCCTTCCTTCCCTCCTTCTTTTGCTTCCCTCTGTATCTCCTTCCAGTCGTCCCCAGAAAAATCTCTATGCTGAATAAAATCGTCTGGAGGCAGCAAGAATAGGAAAAAAATCACCCTTCTCTCCTCTCCCTTTCTCACTCCTCCCTCCCTTTGTTTTTGATGCTTTTACTTATATTTATGATGGTCTATGGAGGAGGATGGCTTGTAGTGGTGGCTGGGGGTGCAATCTGTTTAGGCAAGGGTGTGATTAGGTTGTTAATAGGGTGTAATTAATAAGGTAATGAGGTAATTGTGTTGTTTATACGGTGATGAGAGAGAGAGAGAGAGAGAGAGAGAGAGAGAGAGAGAGAGAGAGAGAGAGAGTACAAAGGAAGGACACCTGGGCAATTGGGTATCCCTAATGAACCCTTTCTACTTAATTAACCTGTGTCCTCTTAGGTATGCAGGTGAGGGAGAGAGAGAGAGAGAGAGAGAGAGATGAGAAAAATAAGATAACGTATAGATAGAGAGAAAAACGAAAAATAGGAACAAGAGAAACAGAGATAAATAAGAACAGAAGTAAAAGAAAATAAAAATAAAAACACGTAAGTAAAAATAAGAGAAATAATAAGAATATCAGAGAAAATAAAAGACAACAAAATCTACCTTGAATGTTAATAACGTCACAGCCAGAAGATGCTAAGAACTGGTGACCTCGAAGTGGGTGGACATAAGGGCGATGGAAGACGGTATAAAGCATGGGATTCTCGCCCTTATGTGACCTGGTGGCAGTGGGAAAGTGATGGGGTTACCTGTGTCTGCCCCCCTCCCCCTCCCCCCTTCCCTCTCCGTCCCCCTTTCCTTCCCTCCCCTCCCTTCCCCCCTTCTCATCCTCCCCTGCCCCCTCTTCTTCCTTCGTGAGTTTCTCCACCCTTCCATTTCTTACCTCCTCTCCCCCTCCCGTCTCTTCCCCTGCCTTCTCTCCTCTCCCCTCCCCCTCCCTTCTCTTTCCCTGCTCCATCTCCTTCTCTCTCTCTCTCTCTCTCTCTCTCTCTCTCTCTCTCTCCACCATTCCCTTCCTTCCCTCCATCCTTTCCTTCCCTCTATGTCCCCCTCCATCCTTCCTTCCTTCCTTACATTTTCTCATCACGTCTGTCCTTTTTTCCTTTCATCTCTTCTTTCTTCTTTCACTTCAATATCTCTTTTCATACCTTCCCATACATCCTTCCTTTCTCCCTTTTCATTCTTCCATCCTTTCCCTTCCCTACTTCCCTCCAGACCCCTCCCCTCCCCTCTTTCTCCCTCTCTCCGTCTCTTCTCTTTTCCTCCCTCCTCCTCTTCTCCCCCCCATCCTCTGTCCTCTTTCCTTCCTGCCCATCTCTCCATCCTCTCCTATGACTTTCTTCTCTATTCTCTCCTCCCTCTTCATTCTTTCTCCCTTTATCTTCTTCCTTCTCACCCCTTCAGCTCAGACCTTTCCTCCCTTCTTTTCCTTCATACACTTCCCCTTCTTTCTCTCTCTCCTTCCCTTCCCTACCACTCCATTCTTCCCCTCCATCCCTCCAGTTTCTCTCCATTTATCTCTCCCCTTTCTTTCCTCCAACTCCCGTTATCTTCCCTCCCACATCCTCCCCTCCCCCTAATCCTCCCCTCCCTACCTCTCTTTCAACATCCACGATCCCTTCCTTGAGATGGTACGGTGATTCAGCGTGTGTGTGTGTGTGTGTGTGTGTGTGTGTGTGTGTGTGTGTGTGTGTGTGTGTGTGTGTGTGTGTGTGTGTGTGTGTGCGCTCTTGCTTGCTTACGTGCATGCGTGCGTGCGTGTTTATGCTTTGTTGACGCAGGAAAGGGCAAGAAGACAAGAGGATACACAAGATAAGACTATAAAAGAACAGCGATAAAAAAGAGACAGAGAGAAATTAAATATCAAGAAAGACAACGGACAAGTAAGCTGATGGTGAGAAAGCCAACACAAAGCTTTCCCTCTCAGCTTACTCTTTCAAGCTTTAGGTCCAGGGGTGGGGGGTGTGGAGATGTACAAGGTTAGGGGTATATGTGACGGGGGTTCAGGGGGGTCAAATGGCCCATCTTGACCCCCTCACCCACTGTTTATTCTCCTGTTGTTTCATTGGCTATAGTTCCCTCAAAATTATTATGGTACTTTGAGTCTTTGAGTAATAAGAATAAAATTAATGTAAGGTTATATTCCATCCCTTTCCCTTCCTTTACATTCTCCCCCTCCTTCTATCTCCTTCCCCTCCCTCTATCTCCTCCTCCTACCTCCATCCCCCTCCCTCTCTTCCCTACTTTCTCCCCCTCCCTTTCTCCTACCTTTTCCCTCCCTCCCCTTTTCCCCCTCTTGCTCCCTCTCCTCCTCCCTTTCATCAGCCTCCTTTCCCTCTCCTCTCTACCATCTTCACTTCTTCCCTCCCCCTCCTCCTTCCTTATCAACTTTCTCTCCCCTCCAACTGCTCCCCCTCCCTTCCATCTCATACCCTTCCTCCTTCTCCTCTCCTTCCCTCTTCCCCCCACCTTCTTCCCCTCCCTTCCATCTCCTCCCCTTCCTCCCTCTCCTCCCCTTCCCCTTCTCTCTTCCCCCACCTCCACCTACCCCCATCCCAATATTTCAGATCAAATACGCAAATGGTTTAAGAGAGAAGGATGTCACTAAATCTGGACTTTGCTAAACAAAACATCACTGTATCCTTAAAATAAAGACCATAGGAATCTGTGTCGTTAATAATCATACTGAGAATGAGATAGAGGGATGGAGTGGAGAGGTATATGAGAGAGAGAGGTGTGAGTTGGGAGAAGGGCAGCGAAATGGTAGGGGACAGGGAGACATGGAGGCGGTTTGTTTGTGTTCACCCTTTACATGATTAAGGCGTCGGGCTACAGATAGATTGGTAGATAGACAGATAGACAGAAACGAAAGAGCTTGCTATGCTGATGAAGGGGTTGTGTCACGGTACCACGGGTGTTAATGAGAATATGAATGGGGCGGAGAGAGAGGTGAAAGCGAGGACACTGATAGGGGATGTGGTTCTGAGGAGAGGAGTGTGTGTGTGTGTGTGTGTGTGTGTGTGTGTGTGTGTGTGTGTGTGTGTGTGTGTGTGTGACAGAGAGAGAGAGAGAGAGAGAGAGAGAGAGAGAGAGAGTAAAGAAGCTTGGTACTCAGGGTCCTATGACTCACTCTCAGCTGAATAAAATCGTCTGGCGTCAACTGGAATAAAGTAATAGAGTTGTCCCCACCTTGAGAGGGTTAAAAATGGCTTGCTAGGGTAAACAGGTTGACAAATGGGTCAGAGTGGAGAAAGCTGGACCAGTGCTTTATCCTGTAAGCTGACTGATATAGGTAAATGATGACATGATGATGATGATGATGATGATGATGATGATGATGATGATGATGATGATGATGATGGTGCTGCTGCTGCTGCTGCTGATGATGATGATGATGCTAATGCTGATGCTGGTGATGATAGCTCTGCATGTAGGGGGACTCCATCATCCATTTACATGATGTAGTGCTGCCTTTAGGTGACTCAACACTGAGCAGCATCCCAAATGGTTTACAACGCTGGGTGGTAACCATATAGCTCATTGACGCCTGGTGAGCTAGTGGGTTAAGGCGCCGTTACCGAATGGGGTCTGCAAGGGTTTACATCTAAGAAATGGTTGGGGTTTATTGCTCACATCATGCCGCTCTGGGAAGAGAGAGGCTGGTCACCCTTGCCTTAAATGCCCGAGTTCTTACGCTCCTAATGAGACAGGAACGGATGATGTTGATAGATGGCACAGCTAAGAGGATGTTAAAAGGTAATAAGCATAATAAATCGCTGCTGGAGAGGCGTTACGACATAGGCTAAGGCAACGGGAGTGGGTTTACGGGTCACAGCCAAATACAGATCATGACTCCAGGTTCTATATTCAATGACCTCTAGGGATGGGAGTTTACCGCCGTGGGGGGTGGTGAAGGGGGAAAGGGGGAGAGGGAAGGGGAGAGGGAGTGAGAGAGAGAGAGAGAGAGAGAGGGAAGAGGGGAGAGGGAAGAAGGGAGAGGAGGAGTGAAAACGGAGAGAGGGAGAGGAGGAGGAGGGGAGAAGATAGAAGACGAAGAAGAAAACAGAAGGCAGAGATTCAAGGAGAAGAGAGAAAACTGGACAACTGAGGTAGAGAGAGAGAGAGAGAGAGAGAGAGAGAGAGAGAGAGAGAGAGAATTATCATACATACATACATAAATACAGACAGAGAGACATACAAACAGATAAACAGACAGACACAGAGTAACCTGAGTAACTAACACGAGGCTACTGAGAAAGACAACGAATGGCTGTGATGATGATATGCAGAATTTAAGGAAGTGATTATTTAGTGATACAACACAAGGAAGTTACAACAGTGGGGTTACTATCTAGGTAAATGGGGCTTTGGGGTGGGCAGGTGGTTAGGGAACTGGTCTGCTGGCCCAAAGGATGCGATTCGATTTTAGGGTAGGGAACACTTTGATGAGTCTGATTTCGTAAACTTGGCACCTCTCTTTCTCTCCCTCCCTCCCCTCTCTCTCTCTCTCTCTCTCACACACACACACACACACACACACACACACACACACACACACACATCCCCAGCAGTGCAGTGACGCAAGACAGCCTGAGATGGGGGGGGGGAAGTCAGCTGCCTCTCCACACCTTCCATATTTTTTGCTCTCCTCATCCACTCATCATCTCACCACTCACCCCCTCATACCCTCTCCCTCTCATCTCCCCACTCATCCCATCTCCCTCTCATCTCCCCACTCATCCCATCTCCCTCTCATCTCCCCACTCATACCCTCTCCCTCTCATCTCCCCACTCATCCCATCTCCCTCTCATCTCCCCACTCATCCCATCTCCCTCTCATCTCCCCACTCATCCCATCTCCCTCTCATCTCCCCACTCATACCCTCTCCCTCTCATCTCCCCACTCATCCCATCTCCCTCTCATCTCCCCACTCATCCCCTCTCCCTCTCATCTCCCCACTCATCCCATCTCCCTCTCATCTCCCCACTCATCCCCTCTCCCTCTCATCTCCCCACTCATCCCATCTCCCTCTCATCTCCCCACTCATCCCATCTCCCTCTCATCTCCCCCCTCATACCCTCTCCCTCTCATCTCCCCACTCATCCCATCTCCCTCTCATCTCCCCACTCATCCCCTCTCCCTCTCATCTCCCCACTCATCCCATCTCCCTCTCATCTCCCCACTCATCCCCTCTCCCTCTCATCTCCCCACTCATCCCATCTCCCTCTCATCTCCCCACTCATCCCCTCTCCCTCTCATCTCCCCACTCATCCCATCTCCCTCTCATCTCCCCACTCATCCCCTCTCCCTCTCATCTCCCCACTCATCCCATCTCCCTCTCATCTCCCCACTCATCCCCTCTCCCTCTCATCTCCCCACTCATCCCATCTCCCTCTCATCTCCCCACTCATCCCATCTCCCTCTCATCTCCCCACTCTTCCCCCACTCCTTTAGCTCCCCACTCTCCTCTCAACCTCCTTAACCTCCCTCTCATCTCACCTCCTTTGACACCCTCACCACACATCCACCCCTACTTATCCCCATCTCTTCCCCCTCACCCCTTCGCCCCACTCACCCCCTCACCCCTTCTCATCTCCCTCATCCCACTACTTCACCCCTTCTGACATTCACCTCTTGGGGTGCCACATGAAAGGGTAAAAAAAAAAAGTAAGAGTGACACATACTGAGGAACACATTCTCATCTGTTACGCATCCCCCAATTCTCCTTCCCTCCTCTCTCTCTCTCTCTCTCTCTCTCTCTCTCTCTCTCTCTCTCTCTCTCTCTAATCACTTGCAAATTATCTCTTTGTAACTTAATGGCCCTTCTATCATTATCCTCATTACAGATAATATCATACATGCACTTAAAATACTGATGGAAGGTATGAAGGTTGGGGTTGAGTGCGCGTGGGTTTTTTGCGTGAGAGAGAGAGAGAGAGAGAGAGAGAGAGAGAGAGAGAGAGAGAGAGAGAGAGAGAGAGAGAGAGAGAGAATTCGTGTGTGCATGCCATGGTGTGTGTGTGTGTGTGTGTGTGTGTGTGTGTGTGTGTGTGTGTGTGTGTGTGTGTGTGTGTGTGTGTGTGTGTGTGTGTGTGTGTGTGTGCACTTTTCTGCGTGTACGTGCAACAAGCCAAAATTACACACAGATACCTTTCTCTTTCACTCCCTCATAATTATTACACTGACTTGAGGCGATAGGCTTAATGTGGAGCAGAAGGGAGGAGGAGGAGGAGGAGGAGGATTACACAGGATTACACAGGAAAGCAAACAGCAACAGACCTTATGGTCCTTTCGGGGCTGCTTGTTAGAGAAAACTATGACTACAAGATCTAACTCTACATGTTGAAGGATAAGGATAGTAAAGCAAGAAGGCTCCCCCCACCACCAAACCCTCCAGGAAAAAGTGAGAAAAACCACCATGCAGCATGGAAAAACTGACATGGAAATTTTATAGGAAACACTGGAAAGGAAAAGTCACATTCTATAATACTTTATCTATAAGCTACCCGATAGAGTAACCTGAAAGAGGAGGAGGAGGAGGAGGAGGAGGAAGAAGAAGAGGAGGAGGAGGAATGAGAATGAGATTACGAGATGAAAAGTGAGGGTGGAAAGAAGGAAGGAAGAGGAGAAGGAAGGAGTGAGAAAGAACAGGAGAAGGAGGAAGAAAAAGAAGAAGAAGACTGAGGATGCAAAGGTGAGAGTTTCAATTTAGAGGTGAAGGCCGAGAGATGTGGAGAAAAACCTTGCTTTGGCGTGATGAGAAAAGAGGTGCCCAGAAAAACAAGGGCAGACGGGAGAATGGGGAGAAAATGTGACAAAGACGGCAGTAATATCAGAACAGAGGAAGAGTAATAAAAAAAACAGTAATTGCCACTAACTGTTGCCCTGGTCGTGTATACAGAGACCCATGATACTGATGCTGAGTTTGGGTGGGGGTGGGATAGTGCAAAGACGGATACTTTGGCATGACTGAGTTAAAGTGTGAATAAGATAGAGAATGAGAGTGTGAGGAGTGAGAGAGTGAATTAGAGAATGAGAGTGTCAGGGGGTGAGCAACAGAGACAGTGGGCAGAAGAAGGCGAGGAAGTATGAAAAGGAGAGAGAGAGAGAGAGAGAGAGAGAGAGAGAGAGAGAGAGAGAGAGAGAGAGAGAGACTGACTACACAAGAGAAGGCAAAGAAGCATGACAAAGAGGCACGGGAGAAAAAGTGAATGCCAGAGTGATTAAATAGATACTGAGAAAGAGACTGTGTTAAAGAATGTGAAGAAGAGTGAGCAAAAAGAATGAGATGAGAGAGATAATCAAGGAAGCATATCAGAAACGAGGCAAAAAGAAGCGAGGAAGAAGTTGTGTGTAAAAAGATGAATGAAGAGCAGAGTGCATGAGGGGAGAGTGGGGGGAAGGTCAGAGAGAGAGAGAGAGAGAGAGAGAGAGAGAGAGAGAGAGAGAGAGAGAGAGAGAGAGAGAGAGAGAGAGAGAGAGAGAGCAAATTATAGACAGAACAGAAAGCTGAAAAGGAGAGAAAAAAGTATGGACAACATAATGAGATATGAAAGATAGAGCAAAATAAGGAGAAAATAAAGAGAAATAAAAGAGAGAGAAAGTAAGAAAGTGAGATAGGAGGAAGTGACCTAAACTCAGCTGGAGGGATGTTCAAATGGTCTCAGGGTACAAGAAGGAAAGGCAGTGAGTGGGATGGCAGGAGTGTGTGTGTGTGTGTGTGTGTGTGTGTGTGTGTGTGTGTGTGTGTGTGTGTGT
>NC_137034.1:6121367-6148867 GCF_032717465.1 Coenobita brevimanus
CGCAGTCTCCCTCTTTATTTTTCTCCTCCCAGCTTTATCTCTCCTTCCTTCCTCTTCTTTGTTTTTCTCACTCTCTCTTTCCCCTTTCTATCTTCCACTGCCTCCCTGTTTATTTCTTTGCTTTCCCTATCTTTCCTTCCTCTTCTCTTTCTCCTTTCTTCCCACCTTCTCCCTTTTACTGTCTAATTCTGTATTTCTTCCCCTATACCACTGTCCTTCCCTCTCCCTCATCTCCCTTTTACCTTCCTTTCGCCTCTTCCTCCCCTCTTCTACTTTCTCTCCTCTCATGTTTTCCTCTCCTCTCCTCCTCCCTTCTCTCCTCTTCCCTTGTCTTTCCTCTTCCATTCCCCTTTCCTCTTCTCTTATCTCTTAGTCTCCCTCCCCTCATTTCACTCCCCTTCCCCTTTCATCTTACCTTCCCTCCCCCTCTCGCCCTTCCCTCCTATCATCCCTCCTTCTTCTCCCCCTCTCACCTTCATTTCTACTCTCCTCCCCTGTCGTCTTATCCCCTTCCCTTATTTCCCTCCTCCTCCTTCCTTTCCTCTTACTGCCCCCTTCCCTCCTCCCCCCTTCTCCCTCCCCCTCCCCTTCCTCCACACCTTTCCTTTCCTTCCTTACCTTTTCTTTCAAATTTTTTTCTGCCTCCTCACAAATCTCTCTTTCTCCATCCACACCTGCCACACCCCCTTTCCTTCCCTTCCCTTGTTCTCTCTCTCCCTCCCTCCCTCTCTCCCTCTCTCTCTCTCTCTTTCTCTCTCTCTCTCAGCTCCTCCCTTTTTTCCTACCCTCTCAGTTTTCTTTGCCTCCTTCCTTCATTTATTCATTCATCTGTTCTTCCTTCTTTCTGTTTTCTGTTTTTCTCCTTCGTTTCTCTCGCTCCCTTCCCTCTTTCTTCCTCTCCTTTCTCCAGCCTTCTCTTGTCTCTTCCCTTCCCCCTCTCCCACTACCTTCGTTCCCTGTCCATTCTCTTCCTCCTCCTTCCTTTTCTTTCCTCACATTTTCTCTCCTCTTCTCTCCTCTCCACCTCCCTCATATTCCTTCTGCCATCACTGTGTTCCATGTTTCTCCACTTCTCCTCTCCCTCTTTCCTTCCTCTCCACTCTTCCCTATTCTCTTCAGTCTTTCTCCTCTCCTCTCGATTATTTCCCCTCTCACTCTCTTCCTTTCTTTTCCCTCTTCCACCATACTGCCATTCACCTTCCTTCCTTCCTTTCCCCTCTCTTCCTTCTTCTCCCCTCTCTGTCCCTTCCCTTTTCTTCCCCTCTTTTCTCTCCCCTCTCTTTCCCTTTTCCATTCCTTCCCCTCTTTTCTCTCCCCTCTCTTTCCCTTTTCCTTTCCTTCCCCTCTTTTCTCTCCCCTCTCTTTCCCTTTCCCTTCCTTCCCCTCTGTTCTCTCCCCTCTCTTTCCTTTTTCCTTTCCTTCCCCTCTTTACTTTCCACTCTCTTTCCCTTTTCCTTTTCTTTCTCTCCCTTCTTTCCCCTCCTTTCCTACCTCTTTCTTCCGTCGCTTTCCCTCCTCCCTCGGATGCAACATGCCCTTCCCCTTCCCTCCCCCCCTCCCCCCTCCTACATGCACGACCCATCTTACTTTCTACCCACCCGCTGCTTCGGCTTAACTCTCTCTCTCTCTCTCTCTCTCTCTCTCACTTCTTATCCAGCTCCCTCTTATTTCTTGCTTTCTCCCTTCTTTCCGATTTTCTCCATCTTTTTCATCTCATCCACCTCTCTTCCTTTCTGTCTTCCTTCCTTCCTTTCCATTTTCCCTCTCTCCCTCATCTCCCCATTCCTTCAATCCTTCCTTTACTTGCTCCATCCCTCTCCCCATTCTTCCCACTCCTCCCTCCATCCCCTCTCTCTTCTTCTTTCCTCTCTCCTTCCCCTCTCTCTTCTTCTTTCCTCCCTCCCCCCTTGCCTTTCTTTTCTCTCTTTCCCCTTACATAGTTTCTGCTTCGATCCTTCTTTCTTAATTTCCACCCTTCCTTCCTTCCTTCCTTCCTTCCTTCTCACTCTCTTAGCTTCTCCCTCCTTCCATTCTTCCTCTATCTCTCTTCTTCCTTATTTCGTTCTCACCTCCTCCTTATTTACATTTTTCCTTCTTTCCTTTTTTTTATTTCCCATCCCTCCTTCCCATCCTCCTAGCTTCTCCTCCTCGACCCTCCCCCTCCCCCACCCCCCTCCCCCCCCTCTGGCCGTGACACGTGACCCGACATGACCCCCACTCAAAAATGGGTGGGAGGGCCGTGGGAGTGGGCGTGGGAATAGATTAAGAGTAGATTTGGGAAGAGAAGTTAGTGAATCCTGGTTGTGGCTGGGAATGTGGTGAGTGGGAGTCGACAGGGGTGCAATGGAAGGCAAAGCAAAGCAAAGAAAATCGATACCTATAAATCTACGCTGCACGGTGGTCCTTCTCACTATTTCCTACCGGCTTCGGCTTGAGGGTGTGTAGGTGGGTGCGTAGGTGGGTGTGTTGGTGGGTGTGTAGGTGGGCGTGTAGGTGGGCGTGTAGGTAAGTTTGCAAGTGGGTGTGTAGGTAGATGTGTAGGTGGGTGTGTAGGTAAGTGTATAGGTGGGTGTGTAGGTGGGTAGGAATCGGCAGGAGAACAAAGGAAAACAAACAGCGAATTAGCAAACCTACTGGCCATTTGTCTGCGTTACATGGTAGTCCTTCTCATTACTTCCTTCCGGTCTCGAGGGTTTGGTGGGTAGGGGGCCTTCATACTGTTCTATCCTTGTCTTTAACTCATATTTGCTAGTTATTACCTTCACTTGAATTTGGCTCTCTTTTGTATTGTTTTTGTTTTTTCTTGGAGGGAACGGTTTGCGGGCTCCTGGCCTTTGGTTCCTTCTTTCTTGGAAAAAAAAACACACGAAAGGACACATGGGTTTGTTGATGTCTGCTGTCGTTTGTACTCTTCTCTTCTTGTCGAGGTTTTTGGTATATGGTAGGCTATAAAGGGTTAAGTATTCCCTGCGTTAAAGACAAGGATAACAGAGGGGGAATTATATGCATTAAGAGGTGGGATGCATTCAGTTATAAGTGGGAGTCGATGTGTTGCTGGGAGAGAATTTAGTTATGCATGGGAGGGTCGCTGGAGTGGGTGTGGGTGTGGGTGGGAGGAGCATAGGAATGGGTGAGAGAAAGCATGGGTGTGGGTGGGAATGGTAGGGTGTAGAAGTGGGTGGAGGAGATGTAAGAGTGGGTGGGATGGGTGCAAAAGGGGGCGGAGGGGCGTGAGAGCGTGGGAGTATCGTGAAAATGGTGAGAGAATCAGCAAAACAGGATGGAGGGAAAGGTGGGTGTGGTGGGAGGCTGTGAGTAGAGTGTGGGTGGGGTTGTAGGCTCTGGGTGGAATGTGGGTGGATGGGAGGCTGTGGGTGGAGTGTGGGTGGGGTTGTAGGCTGTGGGTGGAATGTGGGTGGATGGGAGGCTGTGGGTGGAGTGTGGGTGGGGTTGTAGGCTGTGGGTGGAGTGTGGGTGGTGTTGTAGGCTGTGGGTGGAGTGTGGGTGGGGTTGTAGGCTGTGGATGGAGTGTGGTGGGGTGGGAGGTTGTGGATGGAGTGTGGGTGGGGTGGAAGGCTGTGGGTGAAGTATGGATGGGGTGGGTGGGACATGGATAGTGGAGAAAGCAGAGTGATGAAGGACAATGATAGTGGGTGGAAATGAGTAACAAAATGAATGTGATGAAGAAATGAGTAGCAAGTGAGCATCATGAAAAATGGATGAGGAAAGATGAATAAGAGAAAAGAGACTGAAAAAAAAAATGGAAGGAAGACACAACGAAGAGAGCGAAGGAAAAAGAGTACAGGTAGAAAATTTCGAAGGGTAGAATGAATGGGAAGGAAGAGAGACGGAGGAAAGGTTGAAAAAAGAGGAAAAGAGAGAATACTGGAAAGAGAGAATCGATGAACGGAAGAGATAAATGAGAGAGCAAATAAAGGGAGAAGGAGGAGAGGATATGGAAGAAGAGACTGGATGGGAGAAACTGGAAAAAATAAAGGAAAGAGAAGAGATGGAGTGACTCAGGTGAAGATGGATGGTTCAAATGGTGAAGGTGGTTGATTAAGATGTGGAAGAATGGAAGGCCTCCCAAGGTTAAGTGGAGAGGGTGGATAATATATGAGTGTGGAATACAATGAGTGGATGGTGGTGGTGGTGGTGGTGGTGGAGGGGCGAGGTGGACTTAGTGGGGTCTATGTGAAGAAGTGGAGTAAAAATTCTGTTATTCATACCTTATTTCTGAATCTCAAATGACCTAAAAGGGTTTGCATCTGAGGGTTGGTATGGGTTTATTGCGTACATAATGCCTCTCTCTCTCTCTCTCTCTCTCTCTCTCTCTCTCTTTAATGGGGACTCTTTAGTGATGATTTTCTAAGATAAAGAAATGGATCTGGAAACAACGAGAGAGAGAGAGAGAGAGAGAGAGAGAGAGAGAGAGAGAGAGAGAGAGTCGCGTAAGCAGAGAGCAAACATTCATTTCTAAGCAAACACAAGGACCCTCAGAGAAACAGGCAAGAAAAAGCTGGAGAAAAGAAGAAAAACACACACACACACACACACACACACACACACACACACACACACACACACACACACACACACACACACACACACACACACACACACACACACACACACACACACACACACACACACACACACACACACACACACACACACACACACACACACACACACACACACCATCTTTCTATCTGTCTGTCTATGTATGTTTACCTATCTTTCCATTTACCTCTCTCTCTCTCTCTCTCTCTCTCTCCAACACACGAGAAACAAACACGAAAGGTGAGTCACACAAGAAAAGAAGAAATTGTAAAGTGTTTTTTGACAGGAAAAAAATTACACAAAAGAGGCAGACGTTGGTGGGAAAGAAGGAAATTATTATGGAAGAAAATGTGAGGAGAAAAATCAAATATATTTTTCTGAGAAGTGGTTGAGTATCATCATCATCACCATCATCATTAAAATCTTAGCTGTACCATCATCATCATCATCATCATCATCATCATCAAAAATACCATCGCCATCATCATCATCATCAGAATTACCGCCACCACCACCATCATCATTAAAATTACCACCACCACCATCATCATCAAACTTACCACCACTACCATCATCATCATCAAAATTACCACCACCATCATCATCATCAGAATTACCACCACCATCATCATCATCAGAATTACCACCACCACCACCACCACCACCATTATCATCATCATCATCATCATCATCACCACTACCACCACCATCATCACCATCATCAGAATTACCACCATCATCATCATCATCACCATCATCACCTCCACCCAATCACCACCACCAGCATTACCAGCACCACTACCATCATCATCACCATCCTAACCTTTTCCCCACCTAAGAATTATATGACGAAAAACACATTACAGATCAGAACACTATGAGAAAGACAGCAATGAAAAACTGAAAATGAGAGACTGACAGAGAGAGGAAATAGTGAAACAGTTATAGATGGAATAGGTAGGCAGTTTTGAAGGGTGAGATGGAGTGAGAGTGAGGTATGAAACGGCAAGAGGTGAAAAGGTTAACTTGAGAGCATGAGGGGTGAAAGGGTGAAGGGGGTGAGGGGGAGGAAGTGGTTCGAGTAGGAAGTGTGGATTGATACAGAAGGAACAGGACCACTATCACAACTTGAACACTACATCGTGGTTGTGTGAGATTTGATGAGTCTTAGTTATGAGGCAGGAATGCGCCTCCTTGGTTACTAGTCAAATCAACACTGCAGTCTGACTACATCTGTCCATCAACGGAGCTGAAAGGGGACGAGATCTTGGTCAGGTTATAGAAAATGCGCCACGGGACTATTATTATCGTCAGTAGCGTCACTTCCTTACCTACATTTCTGTATATGGAAAGCTTATGAATTCTTATGTTACTTATGCAACACATGTCAACATTTCAAAGGCAGAGATAACACGCAGGAGAATAGCGAAGCGGGATTAGGGAAGCTTCAAAGGTAATATAAAATAGCAGGTAGTTTATAGATCTAAAAGTTAATACTAGAAAAATTAATAGAGCTCAGTTAACTAATAAAAATAGTCTGGGAAAATTTGAGGTGAATGTAATTTTTACTCTGGATATAACAATAAGTGCCATGATTCAGATGCTTAGTAGGATCAAAATGTAGCTTAAGTAGTCTGAACCTAATCTAAATCCTAAGCTGTATATGAAGAAGTCATGACTGTATAAAATGGCGAATAAAAATGATACAGCTAAGATTCCTGTTTGAATTAAAGACCAGTCTGCAATATAAGTCGACGCAGCAATCAAATAACCAAACCTACACCACACCACTGGACCTGACGAGGCACCTACAGGCTAAATAACACTGGCATTACTAACAATATACTAAAAAAAACAGACGTTATCTTTTTGCAGGGGAAACAACTCTCTGGGAATAAATTAATAGTTCTGCTTTCACTTGCAGGACGTGCTTGCTTGAGGGATGAAGGCGGAAGGGAAGTGAAAGGACTGGGGTGTCTGAGGGGATGATGAGCAAGGCGTGGAGGAAGGACGTTAAAAATGAACTGAATGATAGGGTTAGTGAATTACTGATGTGCGTGTGTGTGTGTGTGTGTGTGTGTGTGTGTGTGTGTGTGTGTGTGTGTGTGTGTGTGTGTGTGTGTGTGTGTGTGTGTGTGTGTGTGTGTGTGTGTGTCTAGACAGATACCGACAGGAAGGAAGAAAGGAAGGTAGGTAGGTAGGTAGGTAGGTAGGTAGGTAGGTACGTAGGTAGGGAGAGAGAGAGAGAGAGAGAGAGAGAGAGAGAAAGGGGGGTCATGGAAAAAAAAGGTCATGAACACTGAGAAGGACTGAAGATGGACCCTTGAGTGGATGAGAAATAGGTAGGGAGGAGGCAGTGTGGGAAGGAAGCGTGGGGAGGGAGTGGGAGGGATGGAGGAGGGAGAGGGAGGTGGGAGGGAGGTGGAGAATGAAGGTGGGGAAGGAGAAGAAAGGAGAGGAAAAGGGTGGTGAAGGGAGTGAAGGAAAGGAGGAAGAAAGGAGGGGAGAGAAGGGAGAGATGGAACGAAGGAGACGGTAGGGATGAAGAAGAAAGGAGAGGAGAGAGAGGAGGGATGGAGGTGAAGAAAGTAGGGATGGAGAGAGGAAGAAGGGAGGAGAGGTGAGAGGGGGGGAGGGTTGGAGATGAAGAAGGTAGGGATGGAGAGGGAATGAGAAGAGGAGGATGAAAGGAGAGGAGAGAGGTGGAGAGGAGACGAAGGAGATGGTACGGATTATGAGATGGAAAGAGAAGAAAGAGAGGAGAGTGAGAGTGGGGAGGGATGGAGGTGAAGAAGGGATGGAGGAAGGAATGAGAAGAGGGGTCAGGGTGTGTGGGTGAGGGTGTGTGTGGGTGAGGGGGTGTGGGGATGAGGGGGGTAGCGCCATAGCAGGGATGGATTACACACAGGATTACACACAGGAAAGCAAACAGCAACAGACCTTATGGTCCTTTCGAGGCTGCTTGTTAGAGAAAACTATGACTACAAGACCTAACTCTACATGTTGAAGGATAAGGATAGTAAAGGAAGTGAGAAGAGGAAGAAGAGAAGAGAGGTGAGAGTGGGAAGGGATGGAGGTGAAGAAGGTAGGGATGGAGAGGGGTATGAGAAGAGGGGTCAGGGTGTGGGGTGATGGAGTGTGGGGGGTGAGGGGGTGTGGGGTGAGGGGGGTAGTGCCACAGTAACCTTGGTTCTCACCTTTGTACAGACCTCACCGTGGGAACCTTACTGTCTTAGGTCAAACTCCAGACGCTTCTCCTATTCTTACTGCTATTTCTCTTGGCACTGTTCCCCCCCCCTCTGTGTGTGTGTGTGTGTGTGTGTGTGTGTGTGTGTGTGTGTGTGTGTGTGTGTGTGTGTGTGTGTCCCTCTCTCTCTCTCTCTCTCTCACGTTCATCATCATTCACCTGCTGTTTTACTTCACGTTTCCCAAATTTCCATACTATCCTTGTCTTATTGTTATACTGTAGTCACACTTATAGGAGCTGCCAAGTATGAACCGACAGACATACTAGTCATTCTCTTCTCTAATCCTCAATATACGCCAAATTCTTTACTATTATTCACTATTGTCTCTCAGTCGTGTTCAGCATTTTTCATTTTCTGTCCATTATGTTTTGGTAAAGATAACATGTATAAAACCAGCTTCGCCGAAATTCCTGTACGCCTGCTTCCTACGATCGTTGTCTAGGGATCGTATTCTAGATGGTATTGGCTTCGTAACGCCTTTTCCGCTGCGACTTAGCTTGCACATAACACCTTTACTATGTTTTGCTAAGTACTACGTGAGTAAAATTTAAACTTCGTCAAATTTCCGCCAAACCTGCTTCTTTTCTTTCTTTCTTTTCTGTGGGGGGGGGGGTCTGTTAACACGTCGTATTCTAAGAGCTACTGGATGTTACGTAGCACTTTTTCCTTTCTGATTCATTTTGCATATTACACCTTAACGGAATGCTGGAGGAGTAATCTACCTTCCTTCCTTTCATATCATTTCTGTCGACAAACTTTACATCAATATTATACACGAGGATACTGAGTTAAACAGAATAAATCGCTAAGGAAGAGGTATTACATCTCCAAAGCTACTGACGATCCAGCCGAAATCACAACGCATACTCGAAACCACTTTTTGCCAGCGAAGGGACGGCGTGTCTTTTTGTGCGTGTGTTGTAAGAGCTGGGGGTCGACCATCTGCTTGCTACTGCTGCTGCTGACTTTATTTTATCTTATTTCCGTCTGCTGCAGCCCCCTTCCTCTGCTCTTTTATATGTCTGCTCTTTTTCCCGTCTGTTTTTTTCATGTCTGCTCTTTTTCGTCTGCTTTTTTTCATGTCTGCTCTTTTTCCTGTTTGCTTCTTTTCATTTCTCTTCTTTTTCAGGTCTGCTCTATTTCATGTGTGTTCTTTTACGTGCCTGCTCTTTTTTATGTCTGCTCTCGTGCCTGCTCTTTTTCATGCTATTTTTGTTTTTAGACACAGGGACAAAAAGACATACAGACAAATACACAAAGAGATAAACCAATAAATTAATAAACAAATAAATAGCTAATTGTACAGAAAAATGGATTTACAGAGAGAGAGAGAGAGAGAGAGAGAGAGAGAGAGAGAGAGATTTGCACTTCACGCTATTTTGTGCTGCTGTGCCCCATCATTGACTGGGGTCTTTCCAAAGCTGAAAAGGAAATGTATGATGATAGGGGAAAAAAAAGGTCGACGGCGAAAGAAGAGGGGCGGCTATGAACAAAGCAATGATAATCACCCAGCTGAGGTGTCACTAAATGTGGGTTACACACCTGGGAGTCAATCTATGGGTAACCCCACACAAGAGAGTTACCTAACCTGTAAGGAGCCACCTAGCCTGTGTACCCTTCACCCGGGGGGTTGGGTCACCCTCCCCTCTGGATAACCTCCCACCAGGAATGGGGAGGGGGATATCATCCTTACCACTGAGAATTGTGACTAACCCCCCACCCCCCACATAGGGTGTCACCCCAAAAATCTTTGTAGCTCTTTCCTACTTTTAGGTCTGGGAAGATCACTTATAACCTGAACCTTAGCTGCTGCTGGTGCAACACGTCCATCACCAATTACGTACCCAAGGTACTGACCTTTAGCTTGACCAAACTCACACTTTGATAAATTAGCTACAAGATTAGCCTGAACCAAACGCTCAAGAAATTTACTGACATGGCATAGGTGATCTTTCCAGTTGTCACTGAAGATTAATACATCATCAATATAAACAACACACCCTGCCAAACCCTCTGTTACAACATTCATGAGCTGTCCTCTGGGTGACCCCCTACTTGGGAGAATATCCTATCCAGTGGGTACTCATACCTGAGATTACTCTCACCTGCGAGTAGACCTCCAGGAGTATCCACCACCTTTATTTACAAATAAAATTCACCTCTGAAAGCTTATTTCTTCCACTCGTATTATTACTAGTAAATACTTGTCCTTGTCAGCTAAAACTAATTACTATAACGTTTGAAATGTGAAGTTTGACTGCACACTTTAAATGATCCTTATTACGCTATGTTCGCCAACTCACTCATCACTGAAGTATTGAGTAAATCCAACAATTTTCAAAATATCTTTCACCTTTTTTTCAAAATCAGTCAAAAAACGTCAAAGGCGTGGCAGTAATCACTGTAGTACAATGAATTATGTACAAATCAGTACATGTAGAAAGAAATTCAGTTTTGGTAAACCAGGATATACTAAACTATATTAATTAAACATCTAATGAATAAAAGTAAAGTTTGTTCCTGCTACTCTCTTGCATCGCTGTTTGTATTCCTGGCCTGGCGGTGGTGAATACTTAATATTATTAGACTGGAAGAAGGGAAAGACGAGAGGAAGGAGTAGTTGCAAGAAGAGTGGAAAGGTTACAAGAGGATGAGAAAAAGGCAGAGTATAAGAGAGAAGTGGAGGAACGATTGGGCAAATATGAATTGGAGCAGATGAGAGACGTGGAAGGTGTGTGTAAGATATTTACAGAAGAAATATGTGCAGCATGTGATGTGGTGTGTGGAAGGAAGAGAAGACGGAGGGGGGTGCAAGGAACAGCGTGGTGGACTGAAGAGGTGAAACAGGCTGTGGCACAAAAGAAGAAAGCATACAATGAATGGATGAGAAATAGGGGAATGGAAGAAGTTGAGAGGCGGAAGAGGGAGTTATATGTGGAAAGAAAGAGAGAGGTGAAAAGATTAGTAAGAGAGAGTAAGAAGAGAGTGGATGAGGAATTTGGAAGGAATTTGAGTGTAAAGTGGAGGGACTGTAAGAAAATGTTCTGGAGAGAAGTGAAAAGAGTAAGACAGGGTGGAAGTGAAGTTAGTAGGGGAGTGAAAGATAAAAATGGTAGGTTACTAGTGGAGAAGGGAGAAAAAGTGAGCAGATGGAGAGAACACTTTAAGGAATTGTTGAATGTAGAGGATGGAAGTAATGCGAGTATAAGTGGCTGGGGAATGGCTGGGAGAAGGAGGGAGGTGAGAAGACAGGAAGAAATCAGTAGGATAGAAGTTGTGGAAGCAATGAAGAAAGTTAAATCGGGGAAAGCCCCAGGAATTGATGGAGTGTGTGGTGAAATGCTGAAGCATGGGGGAGAGATAGTAGTAGAATGGATGTGGAAGATGTGCAGATTGGCCTGGGAGGAAGGTAGAGTCCCGGAGGATTGGAAGTCAGGTATAATTATTCCCTTGTACAAAGGAAAAGGGGAAAAAGAAGTGTGTGGTAATCATAGGGGCATTTGTCTTCTTAGTATAATAGGAAAAGTGTATGGTAGGATACTTATAGACAGAGTCAGAGAAAGAACAGAGAAATTAGTTGGAGAAGAACAGGGAGGCTTTAGGAAGGGAAGAGGTTGTGTAGATCAGATATTCATTCTTAGATCTTTAGTGGAAAAGTTTCTAGAGAAGGGAAAGAAGTTGTATGCGGCTTTCATGGATTTGGAGAAAGCATATGACAGGGTGGATAGACAAGGATTGTGGAAAGTGTTAAGAATATATGGAGTAGATGGGAAGTTGTTGAATGCTGTGAAGAGTATGTACGATGGTGCGAAGGCTGCAGTGCGTGTGGATGGTGAACTAAGTGAATATTTCTCTTTGAAAGTTGGTTTGAAACAGGGATGTGTCATGTCTCCATGGTTTTTCAATCTGTACATGGATGGGGTAATAAAAGAGGTACAAGGTAGGGTAGTGGATGTTGGAGTGGCCCTGGTGAGAGAGGATAGTGTTTGGAAACTCCCTGTACTGTTGTTTGCAGATGATACTGTGTTGTTGAGTGAAGACGAAGGGGAGCTGCAAGGCTTGGTGGATGAGTTTGAGAGAGAGTGTGTAAGAAACGGAATCTAAAGGTGAATGTAGGGAAGAGTAAAGTGATGGTCTTTGAGAGAGGTGAAGTCAGTGAATGTACAGCGAGGTTGGATGGTGAGGAATTGGAAAATGTGAGTACGTTTAAGTACTTGGGTAGTGTGATGAGTAAGGATGGAGGTTTGGAGGGTGAAGTGCTTGAAAGGGTACAGCAGGGAAGAAAGGTTGCTGGTTCTTTGAAAGCAGTGATAAGAAACAGGGAAGTGAGCATGGAAGTGAAAAAGTTACTACATGACAGTATTGTGATACCAACTCTAACGTACGGAAGTGAAGCTTGGACATTGTTGGAAGGACACAAGTCAAGAGTGAGAGCAGTGGAAATGAGTTATTTAAGAGGAGCCTGTGGAGTCACGTGGAGAGACAGGCTGATGAATGAGGATATAAAGGAGCGTTGTGGTGTGGATGTGGATGTGATAGGAAGCGTTATGAGGAACACACTGAGGTGGTTTGGCCATGTGGAGAGGATGGAGGGTGAAAGACTGACGAAGAGAGTGTATGTGAGTGAGGTGGAGGGGGAAAGAGGGAGGGGGAGGCCGAGGATGAGATGGAGGGATGGGGTGGAGAGGTATATGAGAGAGAGGGGTGTGAGTTGGGAACAGGGCAGTGAAATGGCGGGGGACAGGGCGACTTGGAGGCGATTTGTTTGTGGCCACCCCAAACGGGATTGAGGCATCTGGCAATAGATAGATAGATAGATTAGACTGGACGGTGATTGATCTGACCGTGGCGGTGATTTTTGTTTTTTTTCGTCCGTTGAAATCACTTATAAGGGTTGTAAGGAAGCGACTGAGAATTACCATATGACACACAGTGCATGCAGTACCAGGAGTTACAGATTTGTAATGGAAATGACTGTAATGACAATGACCATGGCTGTCAGGGGGGGCGAGAGAGAGAGAGAGAGAGAGAGAGAGAGAGAGAGAGAGAGAGAGAGAGAGAGAGAGAGAGAGAGAGAGAGAGAGAGAGAGAGAGAGAGAGAGAGAGAGGCTAAATAAGAAAGACAGATTTGGGCCAACACATCTGCATGCCAACTCGACTGCTTTTTATATACTGTGTGTGTGTGTGTGTGTGTGTGTGTGTGTGTGTGTGTGTGTGTGTGCTGCAACTCCCCCCCCCTCCTCTCGTCTTCCTGCCGATGCCGCTGCTTTACCGCTGCCAGATCTGCCTGCTGCTATAACTCTTGCCTCACTTCCTGCTTCCTGCTCCACATACCATTTAGATACCAGTTTGTCTATCTATCTATCTACCTATCTGTCTATATATCTACCTGTCTATCAGTTTTTCTAGCCATGTATTCATTTATCTTCTATCTATCTATCTATTTGTCTATCTATTTATCCATTTATGTATCTATCTTCCTACCGTCTATTTATTTATGTATCCATTTATCGATCTATCTATCTACCTATCTATCTGTCTATCTGTCTGTCTATCTGTCTGTAGTGGAGGATGTAGGATAAAGTACTTGAGTGTAGTTAAGATAAAGGAAGCCCCCTAACACCTTTTCCTAAGTGATTTATTTTCCTTATTATGCCTTTTCTGCCATCTCCTGTGTTATATACAGTAAATCCTTTCAATATCGCCATACTCTCCATAAATAACGTATAAAGTTGTATTAACCAGCCATATCCAAAAACAAATCGCTAGGGAAGAGGTGTTAGTGAGTTTCCTTAACATACGAGAATACAGGACCAAGACAGATGGAAGGAGGGGGGAAACGGGTAGGGGGAAGGGGAGGGGGGATTAGAAGGGGAGAATGGGTGGGGGGAAGGGGAAGGGGAGAATGGGTAAGGGGAAGGGGAGGGGATCAAGGGAAGGGGCATAGGGGAGGGGGTCTGGTGATGTAAGAATGAAGGGAGGAGGAAGGAAGAAGAGGGGGAGACGTCAGCAGTTCAGGGAATCAGACATACTTGCATCCGTATTAGGGAGATGAGGCAGAGGGAGATAAAGGCACGACAAAGGCACACCAAGACAGGGAGAAAGGAAAGAGAAGGAGGGAGGGAGGGAGGGAGGAAAAGTGCCCCCTCCCCCTCCCCCTCTCTCCCATCCACCATCTTTTTCTCTCCCTTCCTCCTCCTACCCCTTCCCTTCCCTCCACTCTCCTCCCTCCCTTCGCTTCCAGTCCCTTCCCCTTTTCCTGTCTTCTCCTCTCCTCCCTTTCCCTTCCCCTCTCTAGTTCCTTCTTCCCCTTCCCCTTCCCCTTCCCTCCACCCACCTTTCTCCTCCTCCTTCTCCCCCCCCCTTTCCCTTCTCTCTCTTCCCTCCTCCTCTCTCTTTCTTCTCTCCAAGCACTTCTGATAGACGAGAAGTGACTGATAGGAGGATGAAGCAAGGAGACGATATACTGTATAAGAGAGAGAGAGAGAGAGAGAGAGAGAGAGAAATTTGCGTAGTTATGAGGAATGTAATTGTAATGTCTTCTACGCTGACGCTGCAGTTTCTGGGAAGGGGCATGAGGAGGGAAGAAATAGAATAGACAGATAGATAGATAGATGGACAGATAGATAGACAGACAGACAGATGCACAGATAAACTGATGAAAAGACAATGAGGAAGAAACAGATACATACATACATATTCGTAGGATGAATGGACAGATAGACAGACATATAGGCAGAAAGAGTATGAAAGAAATAGAATGAGAGAAAAATAGAGAATGAGAGAAAGAAAGAAAGACAGAGAAAGAGGGAAAGAAAGTGTGTATGCGTAGAAGGAATGTAATTGTAGTGTTTTCAATGCTGACTCTGCAGTTTTGTAGGAAGAGGCATGGAAAGGGAAAGTTGCAGAGGATGGTTTGTGTGTGTCTCGGAAAGAATACATTAGTGGAGTGTTTTGAGGGGGTATAAACATCACCGCCCCCACCACCATCATCATCACTTTCGTTATTACTGTCATCATCGCCACCATTTTAGTTATCATCACCATCACTCTCGTTATTATCGTCATCATCATCTTCACCATTTTAACTATCATCACCATCATCATCATCAGAAAAGCATCAGTATATATTCCACGTGAAACAGTCTGACCCCACAATCAATGGCTACTGAAAAAATCCTAATCATTCCGCCCCGCGTTAGTAAACCTGATTTAATGAGGACGCACAGCATTACATGGCCATTAAATTTTCTTGCCAGCATTACTATTAAGAAAATATTTAGATGATAAAACATGTCATATTGCGACATCCCTAGCTAGTTTGATCGCTTCGGAAGACATCGGAATCCTCGCGTGCGATACTTTTTACAAATCAATAGTACATTAGAATTAGTATGTTTAGACACCATCATCAAGACCACCATCATTAATACAGATAATACTTCAAATACAGTATGTCAAAAGTCAGGAAACAGGGGACAGGGCACATCACACGACCTCCTCAGTGTGGCGTCCACCCTGTCTAGTGCACATTCGTAGGCGTCTTTTCAGTCTGTGTGCACGTTGGCTCGTTTAAATGGGCTCCAACATGCTTACAGGCGTCGACTTAACCTAAAGGCGATTCTCCACGGTGCTCGATCTCCAGTAGCCTCTCTATTCGGTCCCTTATTCCTGAAGTCACACTCCATGACTTCGTCCCAGGTGTTCTTTGGTCTGCCTCTCGTATCCCTACCCTCTACATCGACACTTCTCACCCTCTGAACCCAGCAGTAGACTTCCTGGCTGAATGGTGTATGATAAGTAAATTTCAGATCGACAGAAATTTTTACTATTTATCTTTTATTCTTCCTATCCTTAAACTACAATATTTAACTTAGCATTGGTCTCAAGTCTTCAGGAATAAATGATGGTTGTAATCATGGTAAAAAATCCCACTCAAAATCAATGTTGCCAACCCCTCGACACTTTTCTTTTTTTCACCTTTACCTGGCCCACATTTTCGTGGTTTTGCAACTTATTTCACGTGCCTTGGTGGCAGAAAAAATAAATGTCATGGCTCAACCTCATTTTCATAACACTTCTTCATGACTAGCATCATATTCTAGTGTTAATCTTTAGTTACAACTCAGCATTCAAGATAGAAAGATGGCATTTTTAGGTCAGTTTAGAGTAAAAATTGTATACAGTAGTTAAACACACACACACACACACACACACACACACACACACACACACACACACACACACACACACACTCAAAATATTACACCACACTTATGGCATGTCCGTCACTTTCCTCCCTAACGCAGCTTGTCAAAGAAAATCATCTGCAGGCTAGAAATTATAGCAAAGCCTTCCTCACCTTAGGAATATTAACCAGCAGAAGAAAGTGACAAGTAGAAGAAATAACGTCAGGCAGTGAAACGCACCAAATCTCTCTCAGCTTGAGAATATTAGCCAACAGAGGAGAGTGAGAAGCACAAGATGTAACATTAGGTAGAAACATACCAAGCTCTTTCAGCTTAGCAATATTAGCCAGCAGATGAAAATGACAAGTGGAAGAGGAAATATTAAGCAGAGAAACATACCAAGCCTCTCTCAGCTTAGGAATATTAGCCAGCACAGGAAAGTGACCAGCAGAAGAGGTGTAATATTAGGCAGAGAAGCATACCACACCCCCATTCTTCTATCAGCTTTTAGAAGAATTAACCAGAGGAGGAAAGTAACAAGAGGAAGAGGTGAAATATTAAGCAGGGAAACATACCAGGCCTCTCTCAGCTTAGAAATATTAGCCAGCTGAGGAAAATGACAAGCAGAAGAGGTAACAGGCTAACTTTTGTCCCCGGTTGCTCAGTTTCTACATAATAATAAAACAAGATACACGTACACAACTAGTTTATTCACCACGGTAAACAAATAACAATATCACGTGTGTAGAGGGTAGACAGGGACAGGGTGGACGGGACGGTGACGGGAGGTGACGGAAGGTGGACAAGAAAAGGGTGAGGGAGGGTGATAAGGGTGACGAGAAAGTGACGGACAAGGAGAAGGAAAGGTGAACAGTGACAGGGTGCAAAGGAAAGGTGACGCTAAGGGTGACGGAAGAAAGATAGGGATAAGGTAAGGACGGAAAGGTGACGAGAAGGAGAAGGAATGTGACGAAGGGTGACTGAAAAATACAAATCGGGTACAGAGATATACAACACATCAATACATACAAGAAAGGGGCAGTGAGGTACAGTGACATATAATTATTACAAAAGAATACAAAATACACAAGAAATACAGTAGCTTGCAGAATACATGGATACAGAAATTCAAAATACAAAGAATTAAGTGAGACTGAACATTACAGAAGTACATAATGTTACAAAAGGCGTACATATTACACATACATACTACAAGGGAGGGGGTGAAAGCATAGGAGACGATAAAATAATAGATGATGAAGGAAAATAGATAATAGATAATAATAGATAGAGATGATAAAGAAAATATAATTGCTGATTGAATAATAGTGCAAACAATAACAAAATAATTACTATGCATCTCTGGATTATGCTGGTAGGGAAAAAAGGGAATAGATAGAAGAGAATTAAAGGTAGGTAGGTAGATAGATAGACAGATAGATAGACTGACAGATAGATAGACAGACAGATAGATACATGCCAAAAGGAACTACGTAACACAGGACAAAAAGCATTACAAGCAAAAGCAGGAACCACGTGAGGGGCGAGGGTGTCAGTAGAGAGAGAGAGAGAGAGAGAGAGAGAGAGAGAGAGAGAGAGAGAGAGAGAGAGAGAGAGAGGGTGGGGTGATAAAGGCGGTGGGACAAATCAGGATACTAAATTTCAGAGCTGAGGAAGGAGGGAAGAGGAAATAGAAATATAAAAAAAAAAATGGCCGATGAAAAGCAGCTATATAGGAAATCAAAACCCATCGATTACATCCCGAAAGGAACCCAAACCACCACATGAAGCTAGACCTCGTGTACTCTCCTCAGTATGACGCCAGATGCAGACACGGAACACAGCCGGACGTGGGACAGTATGAGGGCCCTCAGAGTCGAAAGGAATGAATCAACTTAACAAAAACATCTTTGGGGTGACATAACAGGATGGCTGAGGGATATGGTATGTTTGTTTGGTAGATTAAGTGCCCTACTATTTGAGGTCGAGTAAAAAAAATAATAATTCTCATCCAGACCTCTGTTCTCACCTAAGGATGGGGTGAGGTACAAGTAGTCTACATGAAAAATAAAGGCATAAAATTACATTATCTAAAACTCACTTTTGCCCCATTCATTCATCTCACTCCGAGGGCCCAAATAATTCTATATAATAATACTCTCAATCCTATTTACACATAGAAAAATATCTTTATATCTTCTGTCCTGTATATATACCAGTATATACTTCTCGTAAGCATATGTATATATATTATTGAATATATATCCATATTATTACCTTATCTCACAATCACAGTTTTCATAAATGCTCGAATTATGACTTGGCGAGAAAACAAAGCCAAATATAATGAGAATCGCTGGTGTTTCGTTCAGTATAAAACTAATGGTGAAAATGGTGAAGCAAAGACAGTGCAGGGCAGGTGTGGTGAGGGCTGGGTAGGACAGGGCAGGGAAAAGTTGGGGAGGGGAGAGGAGGGAAGGACAGGGTAGGGGAGGGCAGGGAAAAGTTGGAGAGGGCAAGACTGGGCAGGGAAAAGTTGGGGAGGGGTGGGCAGGACAGGACAGGGAAACGTTGGGGAGGACAGAGTAGGGTAAGGCAGGACAGGGCAGGGCAAGTGTAAGCCAATGTGCGTTGTTTGGCAGGATGCTCACCTTCCCTAGTCTAGTCACTCAACTCAGAAGAGACAAGTACAGCTCACAATATTATCCCAACCCTTATTCCCACTTACAAAGATTGAGTAAGGTTTTCCAACGCTGGCATTAACAACTATTATTATCATTGGTAAAATAATATGCTTTGCTTATGAAAGATCTCCAGTTCCTATGCAAACCGGATAATACTTTTCTATATTTCAGCCAAAACATGACCTAAAACATCTTATAACTTACGCAAAAAAGATCATATATGGTCAAAGCCCATTTTTATCCAAAGAAAATAACAGCTCTTGAGGCAGCTGTACCTTGACTTCTGTATTTTACCCATGTACGATATCACATAATCACAAGACGCATCTCAGTCGTGTATTTTGTCTCGCCGTCAGGGTGGTGTGGGGTGTCATTCTCAGGTAAAGAGCAGCTGCGTGGAGTGCCAGTGCCTGTGGGGAGTGCCTCAAGGGACTGAATTATCGTTAGCTCAGGAGTTTCATTACAGCACTTCTTCCTGACCAGTTAATTTCTGCCTGTTATACGTCAATATTCTCTTGTTATGTGGGCCATACGGGTTTAGATCCGAGGAATGGTTGGGGTTTATTGTTTCCGTAATGCCGCTCAGATACGAATGACTGGGCACCCTTACCTTGGATATTTGGACTGAGTAACCTTGCCCTGGACTCCTATACCTTCAATGGGGCATAAAAAGGTGAAGCAACAGAAGTTATTTTTGGAGACTGGAATAATAGTACATACAAGAGCACATTTAGGTGTAAAAAGCACAGTTAGATGCTAAGGTACTCGGGTGCCACCTAAAGCCATGAACACAGAGCCCAAGGTCACTGAGAAGGCAATAGTATCAGATTATTTAGAGCTAGACAGGCAGTGGTGGTGGCAGCTGGAATTCAGAGGGCGGTTTTATATTTATTCTCTGCCCCTGCCTCGCCGTCCGCAGTACAAAATTATCATCGTCGAATCGGTCATCTAAATCAAACCTGTCATCAAGGTCAAAGAGATCGTCGTCAAATCGATCGTGAGGGTCAAACTGGGCCTCGAGACGGTCTTCTAAGTCGTCCAGCCTGTCTTCCAAATGGTCATCGAGGTCAAAACGGTCATCATCAAAGCGGTCATGCGGGTCAAAACGCGCCTCCAGATGGTCCTCTAAATCATCCAACCTGTCTTCCAATCGGTCATCTAGGTCATCAAAACGGTCATCCAAATCAAATCGGTCATCTAAATCAAATCGGTCATCCAGATCGAAGCGGTCGTCATCAAACAAGTCGTCCTCCTCAACTAGGATGATGGTGCCCCTGGAGCCCTGTATACGACCGTCATGCCCTGCCCCCCTTACCCCCGTGGAGCCAAAACGCCCCGTGGTGGAGGTCCTGATGCCCCCGAGGGAGGAGCCCCCTGAGGGAATACCAGGAAGAGGCACACCGAAATTGGCAGTTGAGAGAGAGGACCCTGGACGACCTCTCTGTGTCCCCCTAGATGCACCTAGACCAGGGAGAGGGACCCCCCCACCTACTGTTCCTGTCTGTGTCTGTCCTCCCCTTAGAGAGGAACTTGTCTGTGCCCTCGTTGACACAGAGGAACCTGTCTGTGTTCTCCTTGATCCACCCAGGCCGGGAAGAGGGACGCCCCCACCTCCAACAGCTGCTCCGGCCTGTGATCCACCTGATGGTGGGCCTGGCAGAGGAACACCAAAGCTGCCACCTCTGCTGCCAACAGCTGCTCCAGCCTGTGATCCACCTGATGGTGGGCGTGGCAGAGGAACACCAAAGCTGCCACCTCTGCTGCCAACAGCTGCTCCGGCCTGTGATCCACCTGATGGTGGGCGTGGCAGAGGAACACCAAAGCTGCCACCTCTGCTGCCAACAGCTGCTCCAGCCTGTGATCCACCTGATGGTGGGCCTGGCAGAGGAACACCAAAGCTGCCACCTCTGCTGCCAACAGCTGCTCCAGCCTGTGATCCACCTGATGGTAGGCCTGGAAGAGGGACGCCAAAGCTACTGCCTCTGCTGCCAACAGCTGCTCCAGCTTGCGATCCACCTGATGGTAGGCCTGGAAGAGGGACGCCAAAGCTACCGCCTCTGCTGCCAACAGCTGCTCCAGCCTGTGATCCACCTGATGGTGGGCCTGGAAGAGGAACACCAAAGCTACCACCTCTGCTGCCCTGCTGAGAGGGACTGACGGCTCCTGGGATCCTGAGATTGGTACTTCCCCTGCTGGTCTGAGTACTCTGTGTCCTGGTGCTGGTGAAGCCTTGACTCTGTGCTCCTGTCTTGAATGCACTGCTAACAGCTGACAGAGGGACCCCAACACTCTGGCCGATGCTTGGGGGCTGTGGTGTACGGCTGCCAAATGTTGTGGTTCCTCTTGATGGCGAGGTGGTGGCTGGTCTGGTGGTGGGGATGGCAGGCTGACCCACACTGATGTTGTTGACTCTTCTTGTGGTACCCTGGGTGGGGCGTGTTGGGGCTGGGGTTGCTATGCGAGCTGGCTGAGTCTGGAACCTCTGATTTCCCCTACTGGTTGTTGTTGGTCTGACCTGATTAGTTACCCCCGTGGACACTGTATTACCACCAATACCTGGAAGTGGGACGCCAACGCTCGTCTGTCTAGCATCGCCAATATCAACTGGCGTCTGAGAGCTCTGGATACCATTCAGCAGGAGATTGACACCACTGGCAGGGGCTCGGCTAATAGGGGCAGCTGGGGCTGGGGAGACGGGACGGCGGGACACAGTGACTCTTGCTGGGGGCCCGGTGAAAGCTGACTGGGGCCTGAAGGTGGTGGGTCGGGCTCCTGATGGCCGGAAGGTGGTGGGTGTGGTGGGTGGGATGATTCCGGACCTTTGCGACCCACCAATCTGCTGGAACCCACCCCCAATCTGCCCCGTCACTCGTTGCCCTGCTGACTCTCGCTGCTGAGTGACTGATGACGTAATGGCGGGTGCCGCGGGCCTCACTGTAGGAGTCTGAGTCCGAAAAGTAGTCTGGGTGCGCACAGGTGCTTGAGTCCGCACCTGAGCTTGAGTTCTCACAGGAGGCTGAGTCTGCACAGGAGCTCGGGTTATTCCTTGAGTCTGAGTTCGCACAGCAGCCTGAGTCCTGATACTCCCAAGCTCGGCAGATTCATCAGAAGACTGGCTCGAGACTGAGACTTTTCCAATCTCTGCATTGACACCGAAGTATAGGTCTGAAGTCTCACAGTCGACGTTGTACCACCAGTCACACACCAACGCCTGCTGCTGGAAGGTAGTGCCGTTGGGACACAGAAAGCTGTCCATGCGACCGTCGGCGTGGCAGATGTGGAACACCTGCAGATGGAGAGGGCCAAGCACGTCAGATGCTTTGGTTTTGGTAAGTTACATCATCTGCCCATCTATCTATCTATCTCTATCTATCATCTATGTCTATCTATCTGTCTATCTATCGACATCTATATCTATCTATCTGTCTATCTACGATGTCAGGTACACAGCTTCTGCTAAGCTACATTATTTATCTATCTATCTACCTATCACCAGATATAAATCCCAGTGTGAAGTGTGACTGTCAGGTGTGGCAGCGTAAGCTGTGGCAGTGTGAGGCGTGATTGTGAGGCGAGGGAGTGAGATGTGACTGTCAAGTGTGGCAGTGTGAAGAGTGACTGTCAGATGTGACAATGTGAAGTGTGACTGTCAGGTGTGGCAGTGTGAGGTGTGATTATCAGGTGTGGCAGTGTGTGATGTGACAGTGTGTGGCAGTGTGAGGTGTGGTAGTGTGAGGTGTGGGAGTGAGAGGTGTGGCACTGTGGCGTGTCTTCTACTTTACACTGACCTTTCTAACACCCCGTGGGAAACTACTCAAGAACACACTAGGTGTAGATTCACAAACATACAATCAACTGTCTCGTAACTGCCATTTGATTTTTCAGAAGAAAGCGGATTACTAGATGATTCTGGACTCTCTTTTTCTTATCCTTCCTTTTAAGGTAAATCCGATTTTCGACAGGGCTGTGCTTACAATTTTGTCTGTGAATCTGTTAGTGAAGACTAACAGATTTTGCCCTACATTCTTTGTGACAAAGAAATTATCTTAAGTTTGAGAATCTGCCACTAGCCACTAACCGATACTACACTCTCCTTTACTTGTTTTTCATGTACACTAAAATCTTGCACCTGCTCACCTGACAGCCGGTGTCCATATCAGCATAGTATCCATGACTCTTTCCCGCGCAGTCGAACCCGGTCTGGGGCACGAAGTTATAGACGGGGAAATCCTGGCCGGGTGTCCCTCCTGCCACTGACCTGGGGACCCTGGACCCTATCTTGATGGCACCCTTCACCACCACGTCGTCCGGGGAAGAGGAAGAGGAAGAAGAAGGGGAGAGGAGGGGGGTGTCCAGGCCTACGTCAGAGATATCATGGACCAGGAGGGCGCCAGGATCCGACACTGCCGCGGCAAACGCCTCTACACAACCGCACGAGAACATGAGAGCATAAGAAAAGAGGATAACTGCAGTAGGACGGATGGCCATGCTAGGTAGCCCTATAAGAGTGTGGTAAGAGACAGAAACTTAAAGGACAAGCTAAATGCGTGTAATATAAGGAGAAAGGAGGTGGAACTGACACTGCAGAAGTAACACTAGAGAACTGAGACACATAAGGACTGACACACACTTAAAAAACAAAAAAAACAAGCTAAGTGCGTTTAGTAAAAGGAGAAAGGTGAAACTGGCACAATAGAAGTAACACTAGAGGAGGGAAACACAAATGGACTAACACACTACAGGACTGAAACACACCAAGAGTCAGACACATAAGGAGAAAAAACCAGCACTGACACATAAGGGATGAAGAAAGAAAAACAGCACTGATAAGCACAGGACTGGAGTAAAAGACTGGCTCACTAAAGGACTGAAACACACTACAAAAAGGACACGTAATAGACTAATGCACACACGACAGAAACCATCAATATAATGCAGGAGTGAAAAACATAAAGAATATATAATTTAAAAAAATATATAGGACTAGCAGACCACAACACACCTACAGAGTGATATATAGAACTGAAACACACACATAGCTGACATACAAAAGAACTGAAACAAGTAAGGTCTGAAAATCTGCAACAATGTGAATCAATGTGGGCTAACGCATCAAAGGAGACCTGAACTGCAATATACATAGAGCAAAGACAACACTGTAAAAAGTAGAGGATTCAAAGAAGGGATTATAAGTCATTAGCAAGTTAACAAAGAATAATATGAAATGATGACAGTGAAACTTTAGATGTTTTTTAGGGCATAGAATGGTAAAAAAGTGTGTGTGTGTGTGTGTGTGTGTGTGTGTGTGTGTGTGTGTGTGTGTGTGTGTGTGTGTGTGTGTGTGTGTGTGTGTGTGTGTGTGTGTGTGTGTGTGTGTGTGTGTGTGTGTGTGCTCGTAATAAGTGAGACAGTGTGAGATATGCGTGAGGATGGAAGTGTGACGTGTGGCAGTGAAAGGCGTGGCAGTATGAAGTGTGGCAGTGTGGGATTTGGTAGTGTATGTGTGGAAGTATGAGGTGTATGTAATTTGTAGCAGTGTGAAGTGCGGTAGTGTGAGGTGGGGTAGTAAAGATGAAATAGCAGAAGAGTAAAATAAATTCCCACGTTTAACCACATACTACAGGACATCAGACAAAGAAATAAAACACAACAGGACATTAGACAAATAAATAAAATACAAATACTGAAGGTTTGGGAAGAGTAAGGTTTGATATACAGTATAAAAAAAAAATATGAGAAACTGACACTGAGAGAGAGAGAGAGAGAGAGAGAGAGAGAGAGAGAGAGAGAGAGAGAGAGAGACAGACAGACAGACAGACAGAGATAATAACGACAGGTGTAAGTGTTGGTGTTAGTGAGAGTGAGAGTCATTTTGGGTGCCTCCAGGTGCCCTCTTACTGACCCCTGACCCCTCTTCCCTCCTCCTACGCCTCCACCTCTACCTCCTGCCTCACCTCCACCTCCTAGCTCACCTCTACCTCCTGCCTCACCTCTACCTCCTGCCTCACCTCCCCCTCCTTCCACACCTCTACTTCTCCTACCAAAACTATGCCTACCTGGCCTTTAAAAATTATTTCCTACCTTTTCTGAGCCTCTTTTGCCTTATACAATCCTATCTTGCTTTATCTAACCTCTTTTATCTTACCTTTCCCTCCCCTATCCCTCCTCTCCCTTATCTCTGCCTTCCCTCTCCCTCATCTTTGCCTTCCCTCTCCCTCACCTCTGCCTTCCCTCTCCCTCATCTCTGCTTTCCCTCTCCCTCACCTTTGCCTTCCATCTCCCTCACCTCTACCTTCCCTCTCCCTCACCTCTGTCTTCCCTCTCCCTTACCTCTACCTTCCCTCTCCCTCACCTCTGCCTTCCCCCTACCTTTCCTCTACCTTACAGCTGCCTTCGTTCTACCTCTCCTTTACCTCACTGACTCACTTCTCCCTTCCTCTACCTCTCCTTTCCCTCCTCTACCTCACCTCTATCTGTCTGTCTTGTCTATTTCTGCCTATATCTGGATACAGTAAGTTCTCTCTCTCTCTCTCTCTCTCTCTCTCTCTCTCTCTCTCTCTCTCAGCCTAGCACAGAACAGACTTGGGTACACTCGTAAATCCAAAGCCATGCACTCAACCATGACCCTCGTATGAGTAAGATTTAACGTTAAAGAGAGTTTGAGAGACAGAGTACGGGACGGCGTAAGAGGTAACGTAAGTCATAACGTAACAGCGTAACTAAGTGATGGTGTAAAGTGTTCGTGTAAGAGAAGTGTAATACGAGTAGATACGTATAAGACAGTGTAAGAGATAGATAGAGTAAGAAATAGCACAAGTAACTGCCTAAGAAACACCGTAAGATATTTACAGCGCTAGATAGTCGAGGTCAAAAATCCCTTTACACATCTTGGATTCTGAGCTGGAGTCTTGGTTATGATATATTAGTTTAGCAAAATCTCTTTAGCTAAGGTTTTGGTACAGTGTAAAGGAGCGGCTGACCCTGACTGTACCTAGATTCACTGTAAGGCACACACATCGCCGTGCACACTCTCAGATCTTAACATTTGCAATTAGTGTAAATCATAGCGTATTTTTTTGTCTCTTCTTTAGTCATCAGTAGCCAAGTCCTGTTTCACTGCAGTACATTGAGGCCACACTTGCTCCAAACATGTGATCAACAAGATGAAACCAAGTACAGGACTGTTGTTCTTGTTATTGTGGCTGCAGACTCATCTGAACGTGATGCTGGTGGATAGGGCGGGAGTTGAGGGACGTTTGTATAAGCGGACACTGGAGCTGCACGGCTATATCAGTGGCACCACATGAAGGTGTCCGTCAACAGTATAGGGTTGGTGGTGATGGAAAAAAAGAATGAACTTTGCACGGAACCCTGTGCCTTGTTTCTTCCCTTTGAACACATATCTTGGGCAAGTGTGACTACGTCCTAAAAAGGAATTGTCACGTAACTGCCGAGACGCAGACAGCTGGTCAGGCATCATACAAGCTGGTCCTGGATGTGAAATGATGGCATCTGATGGCTGAGATGTACTCGGACTGGCACTCCTTGGCACTGTCTGGCACTTAATGGTTTATGTATGAGTCCAATGTAAGCGTGATTGAGTATGGGACGTATTATAAAAACTGAGAGGGGGGAAAGGAGGACAATCCATCAGATCTTTAAGGCATATTCTAAAGTACCTGAAGATAGAACGTGCCTGAGTTGTCGATATCGTAACTGAACTGCATTCTGGAATGCAGGCTAATCATTTATAAGGACCCCATAAATGACCATAAAAATGTAGGAGGGGGGGAGGAGAATTGCATATGCCTTTGCCCTCTCAGTTTTCATAAGACAACCGCAAGCTTTGTGTAGTATGCATATCCACCACCATTAGTGTGTTAAAAAAAAGTCAGTTCTGAGTCGAGCCAATCACTTGTCACAGGCCGTAGTATGGATTTCCAACAATGTGTAAGTTTCCACCACCAATTATGTGTAAGAAAGCGTCAGTTTTATGTCGAAAAAATCACTGGTCACAGTTCCAAGCTCCTGACGTCACACATTAGCCACTTCAGCGTCTCTCCTGAAGGTGGGGGGAGCTGTCCTGAAGATGTAGGGGCGGGGGCGCTCACCTAGGAACAAAAACAGGACCCCCACACCACGGCACTTCCAGGGCAACAACCCTCCCATCCCGAAGAATAATTGTACCACAGGCGTATGTATCCAAAGGCACAGGCCCTGGTACCGGGGAACTGAAAGTGTGGGCAAGAAGGAATGAACTGAGGGCGAAGGTGAGGCTCCCTGGCTTATATAGGTGGGAGGAGGACGCGCGGTGCCAAGGTTGGGGATGCCAAGGGTCGCTGCTAGGAAAAACGAGAGAGAGAGAGAGAGAGAGAGAGAGACGAATCCAGAGACAGATGGACAGATAGAGAGACAGACCGATATTTGCCTTTCTTATTTTTTTTTTCTTTTTTTTCACTTTGTCATTCTATTGAAATTTGATTCAAAACTGTTAGTTGTACCAGCAAATACAAAGATATATGTAAATAATTTTATACATGACTTCACGACTTACACACACACACACACACACACACACACACACACATATATATATATATAAATATATATATATATATATATATATATATATATATATATATATATATATATATATATATATATATATATATATATGTATGTATGTGTGTGTGTGTGTGTGTGTGTGTGTGTGTGTGTGTATAAAGTAAGGCAAAATGAATGAAGGGAAAAGTATAAAATAAAGATTGTCAATTTAATAAAGAGAATGCAAGATGGTTTCCACAAAACATCTCCAG
>NC_137034.1:6153867-6156367 GCF_032717465.1 Coenobita brevimanus
AACAGAAGGGGGGAGAGAGAAGGGCGGAGAGAGAGGGGTAGAGAGAGGAGGGGAGAGAGAGGAAGGGATAAAGCTTAGATAGACAGATGGATGGATTACTATCATTTTTATTTAGTAAGAAATGGGAAGATTAGCTGGACTGATTGATAGATAAGTAGGTAGATAGACAGACAGACAGACTGACTGAGAGATTGATAGATAGATAGACAGGCAGATAGACAGATAAACTGATAGATAGACAGACAGAAAGATAGATTTTATAATGGATCAAATGCAGCTGTGAGAATGGGTGATGTGTGGAATGAGATATTGAACTACAGACAGAGACAGATAGGTAGATAGATAGATAGATAGGTAGACAGGTAGATAGACAGATAGATAGGCAGACAGACAGATAGATAGATAGATAGATAAACAGACAGGTAGACAGACAGACAGATAGCTTTTATAACAGAGCAAACGCAACTGTGAGGAGAGGGTGGTGGGTGGAGTGAGAGATGCCCTAAGTTGTTGGAAGTCTTATGGAAAGCAGGTAAAATCAAGGTACAGCAGCCAATATGGAGCTGCGTAGGTGACTGAAGGTTATCTACTGAATATTATATGAAGCAAAAGATGTTGTGAGAGTAAATGGTGCACTGAGTGAAATCTGGAACTTCATTGCTATAATTCTTTCACCTTAACCTGATCTAGCATTTCGTCCCCCTGGAGCTTATTTCACGTAGGGCAGATAAGGAGAATGCTACGGCTCGAAATCATTCCCACAGCACTTCTTCGTGACTAGCATCGCATTCCTGTGTTAATAATCTTTTAATAGAGCTCAGCATTCAAGATACAGAAGTGACAATTTAAATCCAGGTTTGAGTAAAACGAGTACAGTACATACGGGTATCAATTTTTGCCAACAGAAGTCAAGAGTGAGAGCAGTGGAAATGAGTTACTTGAGAGGGTCATGTGGAGCCACTTGGAGAGACAGACTGACAAATGAGGAAGTGAAGGAGCGTTGTGGTGTGGATGTGGGTGTGATAGGAAGCGTTAAGAGAAACACACTGAGGTGGTTTGGCCATGTGGAGAGGATGGAGTGTGAGAGACTGACGAGGAGAGTGTATGTGAGTGACGTGGAGGGGGGAGAGGAAGAGGGAGGCCAAGGATGAGATGGAGGGATGGAGTGGAGAGGGATATGAGAGAGGGATGTGTGAGCTGGGAGAAGGGCAGTGAAATGGCGGGGGCAGGGCGACAGGAAGGCGATTTGTTTGTGGCCACCCCTTATGGGATGAAGACCTCAGGCAACAGATAGATAGATAGATAGAATTTTCTTTTTCTGAATCGGGGCACAAAACAGACAGCTGGTTCCGAGGCCCAGCAATCACCCTACGTGTTACACCACTACATGTCACCACTTCGGCACTAATGTCAACCGTCCATACTGAATACATGCTAGGACTGGGGTGTGGTATTAGCGGGGGTGTTATTTCGATGTGTGATTCTTGTGCAATACCTAGGATCGAACTCACGTCTTTCTGGATCACAGCCCACCCCTCTATCCACCCCACCACCACCTCCCTCCCCGAGAATGCAGGTCACTGAAGGATAGCCAGAGATTGCATGATTAAAGGAAAAAAAACTGTGAGGGTGGCTGACGTACGGAATGATGCTGAACTATTGGAGGGGAGCAGGAAGCACAAACAGCCTGCCAATAAACCTTGAGGGAGAGAGAGAGAGAGAGAGAGAGAGAGTCCTTATCACTTTAAGAACAAAAATGCTGCTCAGACGTAGAAAAGTGGCAAGCAATAGGCAACAAGAGATACGTGTCAAGTGGGGTTGGTGGAGGATTAGTGCCCCTCCCTGTAAAACAATTAACTCTAAGCCATTGGCCACCCCGTCTGGGATACATGGCGTCTGGCAATGAATGAAAATGAATGATTCTGGGTGTTGGCTAGATACTCCTTTCCCTGAAGACCAGAGTGTAGCTTTATATATTTTGTCCATATTTAAGAAACTCGTCATTTGTTAGTTTGGATGAATGATTCTCTCTCTCTCTCTCTCTCTCTCTCTCTCTCTCTCTCCCCTCCACTTCCACAGTTTTCCTCTCACCCTCTTTCCTTCTTTCTCTTTCCCGATTTCCCTCCTCTCCCCGCCCTCCATTCTACCTCTTTCTCTCTTTCCTCCCTCTCATCTCCCTCTCTCCTATTCGCTCTCTTTCTTCCTCCTTCCCTCCTCTCTTCCCTCGTCCCTTCGTCTCCTCTCCTCCCTTCATTTTCCTATCTCTTCCCTTTCTTCTTCTTCCTCACTTTCTTCCCTTCCTCCTTCCTTCCTTCCTACTCTCTTTCCTTCCTTCCTTCCTTCCCCTCCTCTCTTCCCTGTAAAAATAGCCGAATAAGGAAGAAGCCGTATAGTAAGAAGGTGAAACTCTCCAACAGATTATTCGTCTCAGGGTGTTTTCTCGGCACCCTAACCTTGTCTATCTGTCTATCTATCTATCCATCTATCTATCTATCTATCT
>NC_137034.1:6163867-6176367 GCF_032717465.1 Coenobita brevimanus
AATCCGATTGGAGTGCCTTAATTACTCACTAAACAACAACAACCAAAGCAAAAACAGAAAGAGAAAGATGTAATAAGACAATAACACACACACACACACACACACACACACACACACACACACACACACACACACACAGAAAAAAAGGAGCAACAACGAAAACAATCGCCCACCAAAACATTAACCATTTCAGCCCAAGTACATAATATTTTTCAGTTTTTTCTTTTATTTTCCCTTTTCTTCCAAACGAATTTATTTAGCAAACGGGAAAGCCACAAGTCAATAAAGGGGTTAAGGGAATCTAATCGTCCATTCAACCCTCCCAGCTCGATTTATCTCCCCTAGGCTGAATAAAATCGTCTGGAGGCAGTAAGAACAAGACAGAAGCAGGGCATGGGATATAATAGGCTTAAGGATGTGTTAAATGGGCTTCGAAAAAATCCCTTGCCCTCGAGTTCTTCCACCTGCGAGGCAAATGTGCTGACCAATGTACCTCTGGCTCTCTCTCCCCTTCCTAAGAACCGCCATTGCAAAAAAGTGAGGAAGAATATGGAGGGGTCTGTGATGGGGGGAAGGTGAAGGTCAAGGGTGTGTACTCTGTTTTATGGGGAGATAAGGAGGGGGTGAAGGAGATGGGGAGACACGGATAGGGAAGGGAGAGAGGGGAAGGAGGGGAGAAACAGGGAGGGTAAGGGGAGACTGAGAGGCAGCAGAGAGGAAAAGAGATGAGGGAGGAGAGGAGAGGACGCTAAGAGGGAGAAGGGAGAGAGATGAGGGGAAATAAATGGGAAAAATAGCGAGGGGCAGATATACATATGAGAGAGAGAGAGAGAGAGAGAGAGAGAGAGAGAGAGAGAGAGAGAGAGAGAGAGACCAGTCAGACCGAATGCCGAAATTTAGCAAGAGCAATACAAAAAAAAAAAAAAAAAAGAGAGAGATAATAGAAGTAATGAGAGAAACAAAACGGGACGACATTGCAAAAGACGAGACAAAGATAAATGAGACGAGGAAACAGACGTCGACACAGACAGGGAGGGATGGGAGGGGGAAACAGACGAGGGATAGAAAAAAAGTAGGGGAGGGGGGAAGCTAAAGAAGAATGACGATGCTGAAGTGATGAAACGCTAAAAAAGATCAATATTAGGTCATGGATGAGGAGATTATGGATTGAGAGAGAGTGTGGAAATGTGCAAAGAGGAGACACGTGTGTGAGGGAGGAGGAAAACGGCAAGGGTGTGAGGGGAGGAGTAGGAGGGGGAGAATGAGGTATCTGTCTGTATAAGTTAATGAGATGAAGCAATAATTAATCTTTTCAGTGTAGTGATGCATCGTCTAGTTTATTCTTTCTACACCTGGACGATTTTCTTCAGAGAGAGAGAGAGAGAGAGAGAGAGGAATGAGCCTATGGGACACCCGTGCACCCTAAACGAATAAAGAAAAGTGAAGGGATCAGATATAAGCGTGAAGTATGGATCTGTAGCACACACACACACACACACACACACACACACACACACACACACACACACACACACACACACACCACAGAAGAGTAAGGAAAGGGAAGGGATCAGATAAGGTGTGAGAAATGGATCTGAACCATATCTGACACACACACACACACTTGCCCTCACCCACACCCACACCCAACCATCCACACTCACACACACACACACACACACACACACACACACACACACACACACACACACACACACACACACACACAAATTTAGTGAAGAAATTAAAGCACGTCTCCCAGTCCTGTTTTCCTCCCTACCCTATCCTCCTCTCCTTTCCACTTCACTCCCCACATAGTCTTTCTTTTTTCTTTTTTATGTACTTATCAGAATCTATCTACCCAGGGCCCCTCTCATCCTTCCCTCACCCTAATCTTCCTTTCCCTCTTGCATATCTGAGAGGGTGTGGGAGAGGGAGGGGATCCACGGTGGCTCAGTTGATAATGTCTTTGTCTCCTGATCTTCGGGTGTTTGATAATACCTACCCAGTATAATGAAGGGTTGAACTGGGATGAGAGAGAGAGAGAGAGAGAGAGAGAGAGAGAGAGAGAGAGAGAGAGAGAAAGAGAGAGAGAACAGGAGGGAAGAGAAAGATGATATACCAAGGTCTTACTTTACACGCGGAAGATGAATCCTCTCTCTCTCTCTCTCTCTCTCTCTCTCTCTCTCTCTCTCTCTCATACTACTACTACTCTAGGCACTGCTCTTGAACTCCGTGCTTCCATTCCTTCCACTATTCAGAGGGCACGCAGCATCCTTCTAGCTATACATTTTATCATTCTTTTTCTGTCAAGATCTCTAAAGCTGGGGTTAAACCATACTACCAGTCTTCAAATATGCAACTGGTCAGCTCTGATACTGTCTTCCTCAGTCTATCTTTCCCACTGCCTATGACCTCCATCCTTTTAAAAGTTATGTGGTCAGGGATATCGGAGAGAACTAAGATATTTCGCTTTCCTTTTAGCTTCTTTTTACAGGGAGAATTTAATGGAATCAGCCTTAGGTTTCTTTTTTTTTTAAATAATGAAAATATCAGTATCATCCAGTCGACAATGATACCTCGATAGTGAAGGGGCTAGAATTAATTTTGGCCAGCCTCATAGGACTGATGAGATTATTTTTCATACCTTTCTACGATCGGGATGAGTCAACTTCGAACGAGGGAATACAAGGGAATACAAACAGGATTTAAAGGTTCTTTGGAGGCTCAAGGGAAGAACTCTCGAACTCAAGGGGTAAAAAAAATCTCCACTATTAACCCTCTCAGATTATCACGACTTGGAGTAGCATATTATTTTCCTCCATCCTTTTACATCGATGCTCAGGACGCCCCTTGGGACTATAATTAACCGCCTTGATTATGCCTTCCAGAGTATTTAGGGTCGTGTGTGATTAAGAACAGTTATATGGGGTTACCTGTGTCTCACCTGACCCGGAAGAACACTTGAGATTAGCTCCACCGTGGGAATTGTAGGTGGCGAAGGAAGGTGGAGGGAGGGGAGGAGGGGTGTGGGAAGGAGACGAAACGTGTGGGAGGGAAAGGAGGGGTGTGGGAAAGACAGAGTGTAAGGAAAGGTACGGGCAAGAAGGAAAGGGATGTAGGAGGATGTGGGAGTGTAATGGAGAAGAGGGTATTATGAGGCAGTACAAAAGAGCACAAGGGAGTACAAAGGAAAGCAAACAGCCATAGACCTTCCCTATAGCAAAACAGCCTCGAGGGGACCCATAGGTCTGTTGCTGTCTGCTTTCCCTTGTACTCCTTTGAATTCCGTTGCTCTTTAGAGGCTGAAGATTGCTGAAAATAAGGATAGCAAATCAAGAAGGAATGGGGGGATGTGTAGGGGAGTGCGAAGGAGGAGGTAAGGAAACAGGAAGAGGTGCGGGAAGGAGAGAAAGATGTACAGGAAGGAGAGAAGGAGAGGGTAGATATAGGAAGGAAAGAGGAGCGTAAGGTGAGAGGAGGGTGTGAGTTGTGTGGGGGGAGAGGTATGGTATATGGGGGGGGGGAGAAAAGGGGAGGAATAGGTATGGAAGGGTAGAAGAGGAGGAGGAGGAGGAGGAGGAGGATGGGAAGAAGTCATGAGAAAAAGACAGTGAGTTAACAACACAAGATTTTGAGAAGGAAGAAAAGGAGAGATGCACAAGGTAAGACTCTGGGAAGAAACGAAGAAGAGAAGAGAAGAAAGAGACGAGTCATGAGGTCCCAGACTCTTTATAAATGCCTCCCCTGGCCTCGTTGTGCTCTGGAGAAAACGATGTTGCAATTTTTGGCCCCAGACAATAGCAAGGGAGAGAGAACATTTTTAAAGATGGCTTGTTACATCTTTCGGGGTTCATTATTAGTCTTTCTGCCTTGACCTTGATAATGATTTTGAAACCTGAGATGAGGTGGAAGGGGGCGAATATATCACGACTCGAGAGGGACTCCTTCACGTGGTGGCACCGATATAACAGCGGCTTCACTGCCTGGCTGGACAAACATTGCTGATCTCCCTCCCCATCCTCTGAGAGTGTGGTGGACTGTAGAGGGGCAACTTTAGCCTGCAGTCCACCGGGTTTACATTTACTCGAAGATGAGCTTGGGGCCACAACAACAACAACAACAACAACAACAACAACAACAACTACTACTACTACTACTACTACTACTACTACCACCACCACCACCACCACCATTACTCCTCCTCCTCCTCCTCCTCCTCCTCATCTTTCTCCTCCTCCTCCTCCTCCTCCTCCTCTTCCGACTACTACTACTACTACTACTACAACGATCATTTCCTTTGATTCAAATTCTTGCTCTACCAGATGATTTTATTCATCGAGAAGACATCAGGGAAACAGAAGGGTTGGATACAGCCTTCATCAACCCTTTATTAATCGAGGTCTTTGTAAGCTGCACAAAATCGTCAATAAATGCCAAGAATAAAGAAAAGCGTCCTCGGGGTGAAGGGGTTAAGAGCCGGGATGAATAGTGCCGAGATCTCCTGATAGTGTCTCGTGGAATAGGGCCGAGACGCAACCAGGCACGAACTGCTGGTTTTTTTACGTTTTTTGTTTTTTATTCCATCTGTCCTTTCCACTCTCTCTCTCTCTCTCTCTCTCTCTCTCTCGTGTGTGTGTGTGTGTGTGTGTGTGTGTGTGTGTGTGTGTGTGTGTGTGTGTGTGTGTGTGTGTGTGTGTGTGTGTGTGTGTGTGTGTGTGTGTCCGATTTGTCTGCGTGTGACAACAACAACAACAACAACAATAATAATAATAATAATAATAATAATAATAATAATAATAAAGACATCACCATATTAAATTTCCAAAAACCTATACTCTTTTTACCCTAACTTGGCTTAAAATTGCCATCACCCTCTCAAATGCTAAGCTGTGACAAGAAAGTATCACAGGAAATATGTTGCCAGTCATGAAAGAAGTGTTGTGGAAAGGATGTAGGGCCGTGGTATTGTGAATAAGATGCAAGTCATGAAGAAGTGCAATGGAGACCATGAAGTGCCATAGTACTGTCTTTTCTGCCCCATGAGTTACGTGAAATTAACTGCAGGAGAACGAAAATATTGGTCAAATTAAAGAGAAAAATTTATAATGAAGTTCATCCACCAATGAGCAGAAACTAGGACGTGGTATGAGAGACAGTTGAGAGAGAGAAAAAAAAACGCATTTTAAAAAGTCATCACGTTGAAGTGTTAAGGTTGTATTACGTCTGGAATCGCATCATTTCCATTACAACTCAGGTACTCCTTGGACTGCATGCACTGTGTGGCATATTGTAATTCTCAGCCGCTTCCTTACAAAGCTGATACTGATTTCATCGGACAAAATATTCTCCGCCATGGTAATATAAATCTCCATCATTCTAGCCTAATAACATAAGTATTTACCAGACCCAAGCCAAGAATACAAACAGCGATGCAAGAGAGTAACAGGAACAAATTTTACTTCTATTCATTAGATATTTAATTTGCATAGTTTAGTATATCCTGTTTGACCAAAACTGGTTTTCTTTCTACATGTACTGATTTGTGCACAGTTCATTGTACTACAGTGATTACTGTCAAGCCTTTGACAATTTTTGACTGACTTTGAATGAAATGTGAAAGACATCTTGAAAGTTGTTGTATTTCCTCATTACATCACTGGTGGATGGGGTGACGAACATGGCGTAATAAGGGTCACCTGAAGTGTGCAGTCAAACTTCATATTTCAAACGTTATATTAATTAGTTTTAACTCACCAAGGAAGGACAAGTACTTAGTAATATTAATACTGCTGAAAGAAATAAGTCTTCAGAGGTGAATTTTATATGTAAATAAAGGTGATGGATACTCCTGGAGGTATACTCACAGGTGAGAGTAACCTCAGGTATGAGTACCCACTGGGGAAGATACCCTCCCAGGTAGGGGGTCACCCAGAGGGCAGGGTGACACCCTATGTGGGGGATGGGGGGCTAGTCACAGATCTCAGTGGTTAGGATGAACCTCCACTCCTGGTGGGAGGTTACCCACGGAAAAGAGTGACCCAACCCCCCGGGTGAAGGCTACACAGGTTAGGTGACTCACTGTGTGGGGTTACCCATAGAATAAGTGACTCCCAGGTGTGTAACCCACACTTAGTAACACCCCAGGTGGGTGATATTTTTGCTTTGTTCATATCCGCTTCTCGTCTTTCGCCGTCCTGTTTTTTTTTCTTCTATCATCATTTCTTTTTCAACTTCAGAAAGACCCCAGTCAATAAAGGGGCACAACAACACAAAATGACGTGAGGTGAAAATCTTCCCCCCCTCCCTCTTTAGAAGATGAGAAAAATGAAGACACGACAATTTTTTCCTCTCCCCTCCTTCTTTTCCTTCTTCCTCGACCTGCAGTCTCTCTCCATCAATTTCAACTTCATTTTCTTACAGTTAGTTTCACGTGCTGTGTCGAAGGTGAAGGTGGGAGCTGTGTGTGGGTGTGGGTGGGGGTAAGGAGGCGGGTTGGTTGTGGGTAGGTGGGATGGGGTGAAGGAAAGGGTAGGGATGAGGGTGGCAGTAAGGTGGGTGTGGGTATGGCGGTGGGTGGGGATTGTGGACGAGGGTGGGGTGTGGATACAGTTGGTGAAGGCTTGATGTGAGTGGGATGGGGAGGATGGAGGATGGAGTGGGAAGTGGTGGGGGTGAGGGAGGCTGAAGGTGGGTGTGGGGCTGGTGGGAGTATGGAGTGGTGTGAGGGTTCTGAAGTGTGTGAAAGAGAGAGCTTCTTCCCATACCACGTAAGGAGGAATGGAGGGAAATTTTCCAAGGTGAGGGTGTGTGTTAAACTTTATATATATATATATACTGTACATATCTATCTATCTATCTATCTATCTATCTATCTATCTATATATATCTATCTATCTATATATATATATTTATATACAAGGACGGGGAATCAGCACATACCATTCTTAAGTCAGAGGTGCTGTAATGAAATATTCTGACCTCGGTGAAAAACAAACTGAAAACACCACGCCAAAATTCTGTATCCATCATTTCTCAATGCCTTTTTTATTTTTTTATTTTTAGTTCACTATAACAGATTTCTTATTTGGTATAATCTGTTTTTCTCCATATATTATACAAATTCTCACCTACTCTTTTTCACCTGCCTACCTCGCTCTACTTTCCACTTGTTATTGTTTATCGGTTAATGTCTTCGCTGGTACTGACATATTCCATTATTTTCTCTCGTTTTTCTTTTTCTAGTTTCTTTTTGCTAATATAGGACGAGTTTGTTCAACGGAAAGAAATACTGGCAGTCAACAGCGCTAAAACATCCCTGTTACCTTCTCTTGCCATGTATTGCAAGTCTTTCACTATTGTTTTCATACTTAATCCAGACGACGTAGCTGAAAGAAATCCTACGTTCACCAAGTTAAAAATTAACTCCTTTGTTTTGCCAGGCTGGAATGAGAAAAGTGGTCTATTATGCCCTCAAATATCAATGGACAACTGGCAGATGATTTTATTTGCTACTGAGAAACCTTTATCAAGAATCCTTGCTCTCTTTCCCAGCGCCCCCTACATCCATCTCACACTCAGCCCCCTGACTTGCAATATTGTCCAAATGTTAAGTGGTTCGCCATACAACCCCATCCCTTTCTCTCCCCCTTTCACCGCCTCCTCTCGTCCTGAAGAATGAGTGCAGTCTACCATCACACACCCCTTTCTAATCCGTGAATGGCCTCTTTGTTACCTCTCCATGCATGCATTTTTTCCCTATCCCCTTTCTCCTTGCATTAGCCCCTCAATCTATCTCATCCTCCCCAAGTATATCCTTTATACCCCGTCTTTTCAGTGGTTTTTCAGAGAGAGAGAGAGAGAGAGAGAACACCATTCATTTTGGCATGTTAATGGTGATGGAAGGAAGGAAGGAAGGTCGCTGTGGTAGGAAATGGGGAACGGGGACGGTGGAAGCATTATGAAAGAACAGTTTTATGAGCAGAGGAAGGGGTAGGGGTATGGGAGGGCTACTGGGGTATCGGGGAATGGGTGATGGTAGTGGTGGGCGAATGGGTGAGGTACATGGTAGGGAGAAGGAGGGGCAGGAGGAGGAGGAGAAGAAGAAGAGGAAGAAGAAATGGAAGAGAAGAAGAGGAAGAAGAAAGAAGAAGAAGAAGAAGAAGAAGAAGAAGAAGAAATGGAAGAGAAGAAGAAATGGACCAGGAGAAGGAGGGAAGCCTGGATTAACAGTTATCAATTACGTGTGTCATTATAAAGATATATATATATTTTCTGCCAAAGTTCCAACTATACCGAAGGACACGACACGCAACCATCGAATTTACATCCAGGTCCTTAATTTTACTACGAGTAAACAAAGACTAGGAGGAGTTATACTGGATACACGAAAAGAAAAATTAGTTTCGTTTTCATTTTTATTTTTTGGAGGCTAGAATGTTAGGGCTTTGTTCGTGTCTGTGGCTTTTAACGTCTTCACTAAGAGGACAGCCCTTTTATTTTATTTTTGCTGCAGCCAAACTATTTTTTTTTTCATCTTCGGAACAGGCTGGGAGAGATAACCAGTGGGGAAAGGAATAGGGAAGAGAGGAGAAAGGAGAGGAGGGGTAAGAGGAAAAGAGAAAGGGAAGAGGGGAGACGGGGTGAAAAGATACAGAGGGAAGAGGAGAGGGAGGGAAAAGCGATAAAGGGAAGAGAGGACGGTGACCAGTGAAGAGAGGAAGGGAAGTAAGGAACTGAGAATAGAGAAACGGAATGCTAAATGGAAGGGGGAAGGGGAGTAGAGGTGAGAAAAGGAAGAAAGGAAGGGCATGAGGAGGGAAGGAGAAGTAGGAGAGGGAGGAAATGAGAGGGAGAGAGGAGAGGACACGTAAACAGAACAGGAAAACAGAGTAGGAGAGAGAGGGGAAAGAAAAGAACATGAAGAGGGGAGACAGTAGGTAGAAGAGAGAGAAAGAACAACAGGGATAGCCTGGGGGGAGAGGGGTAATAAGCGAGAGAGAGGTGAGAGGAAGCAAGGTTATGAGGAGTGGGAGAGAGTTATAAAGAATGACTCTACACATTACGTACACAAGGTTATTACATTTGAAAGGAATATTATGGAAGGACACTCGGAAAGTGGAATGCATATTTTTCCCTATATTACCCTCTTTTCCAAGGACGTTCTTTCATATTTAAGTCTCTCTCTCTCTCTCTCTCTCTCTCTCTCTCCAGACGATATGTGTCAAGAACAATTACCATGCCCATTCCACGAAGGCCTGGAAAGCAGACACACGTGTTTAGCGGCACATACTTCTAAGGTCAGAGTTATAACCTTTCTCAACATACTTCACATTTTCTTAGACATAACACCTTCACGAGCAGGTCTTTCCTAGGCTGATTGGAGAGTTACTATACTGAGACTTAAGTATTATATGAAATCTGGCCCAAAAGCAATGTCACATACTATGACCTTATGTTGTATGGTGTTACAATGACCCATAATGTGTTGTAACTTGCACCGTAACTTAAAATTTCCCTTAAGTTCACCCTTTACTTTATTAATGGCCAGGGTTTCTATGTGGGGGATAAGGTTGGAAGGATACTTACTGCACCGCCCTGGTCCTATCGACCCATACTTGCTAAGTTCACAAGTCCTTACCCCGGGCCTTCTCCATTTATTTATGTTTGGAAAAAAAAAATAAAATAAAATAATTCCCTTCTTTGTTTAGGCCAATGGGCACCAATGGGTTAATGAATAATGTTCCCTCAGGTGAAGAAAATCTTGTCGTGAGGCTGAATACAGTGCATTGATTAAGCAGTGAAAGGGACAGTGAAACATGGTTGTGAGATATTCGTAAAGTGTGAGTGACCCAGGCGGGAGGATTGCACACGTCACGAATATACTGTAAGCATTGTGCAAGGCGGCAAGACAAAGAATATCACTGAGGATTCACTTATCTGATATCACCTTACATTACCACCACCACTACCATCTGGCTTTACATTCACACATCGAGATTATTACTGCATCTTTATCACCACTTTCATCATCTTTATTACCACCATCTTTATTATCATCAGCATCGCCGTCACTGCCATCATCATCACCATCATTATCATTTGTCTCCTCATCATTATCGTCGTTGCTATCAAATATAACGCACCATACAATCACATCCAACAGGTACTAAATATGGAGAGATAACTAATACAATGCAGCACAGCCTATATCTGTGCCAGCGAATCAGTAACAAAAAAAGACTTGTACAGTATAATCAGCACGAATATAATCATCTCCTTCTCTCCTATCTCCCTAAACAACGATAACATAGCATATAACATAAAATAGTACATCAAGCTATCAAATCAAAGCAGGGATAAGGACAGACGATGATGAAAAATACCATACATATCCCCATCGGCAAATATGACAAGGAAAAAACAATGTACTCGTCACGCACCTACAGGGAACAATGTCATAATCAGCACCCATCTTGTTCCGTCTCCCTCCTACCCTTTCAGGTGTGTATGAATTTACCACGAAGATCATATAGTAAATCACGCTGCCATTTGGGGAGATAGCAGACAGATAAGCTTATAAGAGACAGACTACTACAATCTCGCATCCAGTACAGTACCATCGCCTTCCATTCCATCTTGTGTGTATCTATCTATCTATAGACCGACGCCCTAATCCCGCAAAGGGTGGCCGCGGACAAAACGCCTCCAAGTCGCTCTGTCACCCGCCATTTGACTGTCCTTCCCCCAACTCACTCCTCTCAAAACTAAATAATTAATATATATATATGCAGAACAGGGCACATAGATAACCATACTAACTAATATCATAATCATCATGCATCTTATATCGTCTTCGTAATTAAGGCATAAACATTGAGAATAAAATAAATCTCGTCCTTAAAGCCAAATAGGGATAAAATAAGGTGAGGTGAAGACAAAAGATAACACAAAGGTCATCATCTTCTAGTATCGTCTTCCTTCTTCTTCTTTTACTTTGCATGAATTATATAAAAAACAAGTAGTGACAAAAAACAGTGAGATGGCACACTGACGGCTCTCTCTCTCTCTCTCTCTCTCTCTCCAAATGACACGGACGCCGATAATATAACCATCAGACACGCACCTCATACCGTCTTCTCCCGCACCCTTTCACGACACGTACAGACGACACTTGCACGACAGACGGGTCAGGGTCATGCACGCGTACACGGCCACGGTCATACACACGTACAGATGGTTCCACTTCCACGTAACCCACCTAGCACTACAAATGAATTCCCAGGTTAAAGTGCATACCTCATAACCACATGTAGCCAGATTTGTAAACCACTGTTGGGCTGGAGAGAGAGGAAGAACAGAAAAAGGCTTTGATTAATACCCGTCGATTAAAGGGACAACATTTGCAGTGGTAGGTGGGTCACGGAGAAGTGGAGCCAACTGAACATGACCGCATAGTTCTGTACCGAATGCCATTTCAACACTGCGAGCTGTTTCTCTCTCTCTCTCTCTCTCTCTCCAAAGAATGTTCGATGTTACTTAATTTACCTGTAACTCTAACACAACGATAAGTGCTTCTCTAACCTGACCCTAATCTAGCACATCCTAGTTTTAAAAGTCGTATTCTTACTGGCTTTGGTGATTTCTTTACACCTCTTCCTTAGCAACTACATTACACCCATTTTCTCTTGTATTTTATTGATGCAAAATATATCGATATTAAAACTATAAATAACAAACATGACTCTTATGATGTAATATGCAAAGTACTGTAAATCGCTAAGGATAAGGAGTTACGAAGCCTCCTATCCCACTTATAACACTGCCTTAGGTTTCGCTTCCCAAGATGTAGTACAGAATCACTTATTCAACGACGAAATGGCACAAAAAATAACGAGTTATGAAAATGATTTAACCACACTACAACTCAAGGCCTGCACACGACTGTCTTTGTATTTTTGTACAGTATTATCAGTCTTACTTTTCAAGCTGTTATTTTTATTCACGTATTATTCAGCATTAAACTTGAAATGTACAAAATCATAATACATGAGCACACGGAACTTCAAGAGAATACGAAGGACACCACTTGTATTTCTCGGTACAACTTACCTTTCCATATAACCATAGTATGATTCAGTACAGCATCACTTTCACTAAACAGTTACGTAATTTAGAAACTCTACATTTACGGGAAAAAAAAAAAAAGTACAGCTCCCAGAAGAAAATGAAAAAGTGAACGATGGAGTCAACGCACTATGAACACACGATTTTTACATATAAAACAAGTATTATTCACGACAAGATCACTTTCACTTAATGGTTACGTAATACAGTACATGTGCATCAACAAAATCGCAAAATATGGCCGCTGGAAGAAATTAAAGAAGGACAAGTGGAGGCGGGAGTCAACACATCGACATAGACGGTGACAGGCGGCAAAGAATGTAAACAATGGGTACGGGAGAGTTCAGTTGGCAGGATTCTCGGCTCTATCTTAT
>NC_137034.1:6181367-6183867 GCF_032717465.1 Coenobita brevimanus
GGTGATTTTTCGTCCGCATAAATTACCACCACCACCACCACCACCAACAACAACAACAACAACAACAACAACAACTACTACTACTACTACTACTACTACTATTCACCCACAAGCCCCAATATAGACTTGCTCTAGTATCCCAATTCAGTCATTCCGCATATGGCGTGAATGGCTGCTTCGTCCAATTACTCTCAAGGTCTGTTATCAAAGGCGCTTTCTCGTGCTGGAGGGAAACTGGGCAAGAAGGAAAACTAGTGAGAGCAGGGAGGAAAAAACGAGGTCTGGTGGGGACACAAGGAGAGGGATAAGCACGTAAAAACAGGGAAACACAAGTATAGCTAACGGTGAAGGGGGAGGAGGTGGACAAGAAGCAAGAATTAGGGGATAAACTAACAGCGGGAACGGAAAGTAAGTAGGAGTATGGGGAAATAAATGGGGTAGAGGCAGGGAAAAAAGAGTAGGGAAAAGGAAGGAGAGATGGTGCGCAGGGAAAAATTAATAGGCGCAGGGGAAGTATGTTGGTTTAGGGGAAACTAGCAGGGGAGAGGGGGAGGGGAAGAAGGGTTAGGGGAAAAGGGAGGGGAGTGGTAGACTGGGAAAACTAAGAGGCGCAGGGAGAGGCAAGTAGATTTAAGGTGAAACTAACTTGGGTAAGGAGGGGAGAAAAAATGAGAGGGAGGGAGAAAGGGGGGATTAAGGGGAGGGGAAAATGTGATTGGAACAGGGGAAAGCAAGAGGAGGAGGAGAGAAAAGAAGGAAAAGGAAAAATGAGAGGGGAAGAGAAGGTGGGGCGATGGGCAGGGGAAAGAAAAGAGGGAGAGGGAAAGGAAAGGGATGGGCAGGAAACAGGGAAAGGCAACACTAGGGACAAAGCAGAAGCAGGAAAAATAATTGAATAAAGGACAAAGTAAGCAGAGGAAAAGAAAATACTGAAGAAGTAGGTAAGACAAGAAGCTGAGGCAGACCCAGCAGAAGGGAAAATCAATCAAAACAAAGAAAACATCACGAAAACACTCAGAAGAAATTGGAAAAAATTGTAGAGAGAGGGGGAATAAGCAGAGGTAGAGAAAATAATACAGAAATAGGAGAAAATAAGCATAAATGGGGAAACAAGTTGAACTAGGGAAAGATATAGCAAACCAGACTGAAATACGGAAATAAGGAAATCCAGGAAAATATATACAGAGGGGAAAATACGCAGAAAGGGAAACCTAAGCATGACTAGGAAAAATAAGAAAGGGTAAGGAAAAGTAAGTGCAATTAAGGAAAAATAGGCAAAAAGCAAGGAAAATGAGAGAGAGAGAGAGAGAGAGAGAGAGAGAGAGAGAGAGAGAGAGCAGAGGACGAACACAAGAGGACGTTCAGATGACTAGACAATATTTTTTTTTTTGTGGGTTATGTATGCGGTGGTCGAAGGTGAGCTACTATGAGAGAGAGAGAGAGAGAGAGAGAGAGAATGATAAAAGCAAGCAATGGGCAGACTGTGGTAAGGTAAGCAAGGGTGTTTGTGAAGGTTAACAGAATAGAAGTGTTGCAAAAACCTGATCAGTAATAGAGAGAGAGAGAGAGAGAGAGAGAGAGAGAGATTAAACCGAAATAGTCATCGAATTGGAAGCATAAATATAAAAAAAATAATCAGCTTCCATATTGAGGAATTGGATAGGCAGTTTCCAGGAAGACGCTGTACATCGATTTTACTACTACTACTACTACTACTATTATTATTATTACCGGTATTATTATTATTATTACTATTATTATTATTATCATCATGCATATCCTGACGACATTTACTTCAATTCCGTGAGACATATCCAACTGGAGGGATGTTATATTGCTTAAAGTCTTCATTATTATAGAGATACTGGCCAGGGACGCCTTCACGTGGTGGCACCGGTATAACTGGGCGGTGGATTTAACCGGATACGCATACAGAAGACCCCCACCCCCATCCCCACCCCTCTCCCTTCCCTCCACCCTAATCATCCACCCTATCTCCCCACCACACCTATACATTTATCACCCCTCACTTAACACAACCCATCATCTTGCCTTCTTACCCCCTTCCCTTCCTTGTTGCCCCCCCTTTCTCTCTCTCTCTCTCTCTCTCTCTCTCTCTCTCTCTCTCTCTCTCTCTCTTTCTATCTACGTAATGTATATAACGTACGTCCCTCACCTCCCTCCCTCCAATTTCTCTCCTACCACATCCCTTATTCTGACATCCACTCTTTCCTCTCTCTCCCACCCTCTCCTTCCCTTCCTCTCTCTCCTAGCCGCTCCTTCCCTCCCTTCTCTCTCCCAGCCCTCCTCCCATCCCTCCACCGCGATGATGACAGTGCTCCACCAAGATTCACACAACCACAAAAACCAGTCCACATTCTGCACATGTTCAAGGTGACGTCCCAATTATCTTCCTAAGTCACTCCCTAAACAGAAGTGGATCCACACTATATACATGAGTTTCCTTGAGTTTAACCAGCTTCACTACAAAACCGGAATT
>NC_137034.1:6188867-6201367 GCF_032717465.1 Coenobita brevimanus
CAACTACCACACTAACCTCACACTGCCACAACTACCACACTAACCTCACACTGCCACAACTACCACACTAACCTCACACTGCCACACCATAACCACACATTGCTACATCACTACAACTTCGAAACCATCCTTTTTTTTTTTTTTTCTCCTCTCCCTTTCGACCTCCCTTCTTGCCTCTCTCTATATTTTCCTCTCACTTCTTCCCTACATACCTTCCTCCTTCAGTCCTTTCCTTTTTCCTCCCTCCCTACCTCCTCTTTCTTCCTTCCCTTCCCCTCCCTTCCTACCCTCTTCTCTTACCTCCCTCCCCATTGGTCCTGCCTCCTCATTCTCTATTTCCAAGCCTATCTTCCTCTCTTACTCTTCCCTCCTTTCCTCTCACATCGTTCCTCCCTCTCTCCCTTCGGTATTTCCCCTCTCTTCCCTTTCACTCTCCCAACCTTTCCCCTACCCAACACCCCAATCCTCTCCTACTCTACTTTGTCAACGTCTCTCTCTCCCTCTCTCTCTACCCTTCTTTCTCCCCTTCCCTTTCCCTCTCTCCTTCTCTCCCTCCTCTCCTCTCTCCCTCTTCCCCCTCTACATACCCCGTGCCAGCCTGCCTACCTCCTTAAGCACCTCGTCTTCATTACGCAAGTCAAACGCTGCAATACCACTGACACACACACACACACACACACACACACACACACACACACACACACACACACACACACACACGTAAACAAAAAGCCAGAAAAACTAATGAACAGCAGGATACACGGATGGAGATGAACAGATTAACAGATTCTTAATGGACAGATAGAAAGATAACCTGCATCATTTTCTTTTTCTTTTTTCAGCCTCATATCTTTTTTTCACATACATTCACTGGCATTACAAAACCAGTGAAATGACGGAAATTACACAAAAAAATAAATAAAAAAGGAGGTCAATACATCACAAGTTCCGACATTCACTCCTGGCTTGAAATGTCTGGTGATAGTTGGAGTGGGTTACCAGAGTTGAACCGGTCATAAGAGAGTTAAATGTACGATCTGGGTAGTCTAGCCCCGGGCCCCTACGTTGATGATAGACTAGAGAGGGTAGATATAGAAATAGATACAGGTAGATGCAGAAATGGAAAGAGAAAGTAAGAGGAATGATGTGGGACTTTGTATGTGTGAGTGAGTTCATTTACTTCAGTCATGCCAAACTTTAAGACACTGTTGCATCATCTTTTCCTCTCTCTCTCTCTCTCTCTCTCTCTCTCTCTCTCTCTCTCTCTCTCTCTCATTGCCCCACCCTACTCATCCACTCACTTTTCCAACTTCTCTCACCTCTCACCCCCTCCTTCAGCCAGTCAATCCCTGGTTTCACCTTTCTCACTCTCCCTTCTCTTTCTTGGTTCCTTCTTGTTTAAATACTCTCTTTCTCATGTTACTTATGCATTCGTGTGTGTTATCTCTTCTGCCTGTCTGTCTTTCGTCTCTTTTATTTGTCTATACTTCTAGCTACGTTAATTAGGCAAACAGTGAATCAATTTATCTATACAGAAGATTGATAGATAGATGGACAGACAAAGATAGATGGATTAATAGATAGATAGAGAGAGAGAGAGACTGATAGATAGATAGATAGATAAACAAATAGACAGACAGGCAGATAGACAGATGGATAGATAGATAGGTTGATCGACAGATAGATAGATAGATAGATCCATATACCTGCAGACCCTCACCCATTTCTCATACAATATTCTAGTTTCTCTTCTTTCACCTATATCGACCCTTCCGTTTCCCCTTCTTCCTCACACTCAGGCACCCTCCTACCACCCCCTACCCCGCACCCCCCTCCTGACACCACCCCCCCTACCCCTCACCCTCCTCCTGACACCATCCCCTACCCCTCACCCTCCTCCTGACACCATCCCCTACCCCTCACCCCCCAGACACCACCCCCACCATTCCAATCCCCCAGAACAATGGTTGGGAAGACGTAAGGAGCAGTTTAGTACCCGCCAATTTGCAGGGTGCCCAAGTGTGTGTCCCCCTACCCACGATACACGCGATGTTAACCCCTTTCCCCTCACCTTGCAATCCTACCCCCCCCCTTTACACGCATCAAGCTCCCCCTTCCCCCCTTCCCCCCTCTCCTCTCCCATCCTCACCTGCATTCACACTCCTCCATTCAAACTCCTCTTCTCCTCTCCATTCACTCTCTCCTCCCCGCTCACACTCGACCCATTTCCTTCAATTCGTCCTTCTCGAAACATTACTCCATTAAAAGAGTTCTTAAGACAGGTCAAAATTACTAAGTCTCCATTATAAACACAATTTCAGTTGCTGCGCGGTATTCATTCTCACTTTTTCGGCTGGAGGACAACTGAGAGCCTTCTTCTTTGCTATCCTTGTCTTATTCTAACAGTCTAGCCATATTCTTCACGGAGCTCCCTAGCACGAGTCATCCAACCAACTGCAGTTACCCTGTTTTCTTGTGTTCTTATGTGGATATAACTCCTTTTGAACAATTCCCAACACTGTGAAATCAAAATTATTCCCTCTTGAGTCACCTTTCCCCTTCACCTCAGTCTCCTCTCCCTTTCCATTCAGTACCCCCAGGACACCCCCCACACCACACCCTCCCTCCCCCCAACTTCCAAATCCTCCTACATGCCTTCACACAACCGCAAGTGGTAAAGTTAGCCCGGGAGGAGAGAATGTTAAGCAAGATTTAATTTTCGTGCAGCCGGATTTGGAGATGAGTGCCTTCCAACACATTCAAGCATTTCTTTTATCAACATCGTGGGTCCCTGGGTATTTGTTTTCTCCTTTCTCACAAAATTCCTTGCCTTTATCCTTTCACCATCGGCTCTATTCTACCACCTCTTCCCTCAGCATATTGTTTGTATAGCATTTATTCTCCCTTATATCTTTATGCCTGATTCGCATATCGGGTGCTTGAATGGACACAGCTCTTCACTCTTATTAATCAGGGTTTGGGATAGATCTTAGGCAGGGACAGATATATGACTGGGTGTGGTATCTTTTTCTGTATTCATCTGACAGAACTGGGCCACTTCTTGACCTGAATACCAAGTTGTAGCTGCATGGACTTTGACGGGCCTTAGTTATGAGGCAAGAATGAGTCTCTTTAAATACTAGTCAAATCCACCCTCCAATCTAACTACATCTGGCAATCAACTGAACCGAAAGAGGTTAGAGATCTTTGTCAGGTTAGAAAAACGAGGTACAATAGTGCTTCAGTATAAGAGTATGTATAACCACATGCTCCCTTTGAGATGTAGGTGACGACATTACTATACAGACTCTCCCACAAACACTGCCACTCCAACAGAACACGTTTACATATGCACTTCTCACTTAACATTCCAAAGCCTTCCCTCATCTTAGCGGGGGAATTACATTGGACCTGATGAGACTGCAGCTCCAGACCCTCCACAAATACCGGCCCACACAATGCTGGATTAGGTGCGGGCAAACTATGTAGGCAAGAGGCGGCATTCTTGTGCGGTTAGAAAGCTTGCTAACACCTCAACCTTACCGGTTTATTTCCCATTCTGCTCCGTTATTATATACTTGTGTGTTATTCATGCTATCTATATCGACATTAAAAACATATAAGAAGCCAAAACAGGGGAAGCTTACTAACACCTCTTCCTTACCGGTTTATATTTTGTTATTCTGCTCCGTTATTATATACTTGTGTGTTACTCATGGAATCTATACTGATATTAAAAGCATATAAGAGGCAAAGAACTGGATATTAATGGATAGGTTGGGAAATAAAGCGCTATGGAACAGGTGCTTGGGAGACGCCTTACCCGACAAGAATACTGGCCAAGGTGAAAGGCCTCGCAAAAAAAAAAAAAAAAAAAAAAGAATATTAACAAAGATCCTGATACAATAACTCTTTGAAATTTCCCACCTTCACAAATATACCGAAATTGTGATGCCATATTACGCAATAAATACCATAATATCCTCCTTGCTGCTGATTAGTACTTTTTTCATCTATCTATCTATTGCCAGACGCCTAAATCCCATAAGGGGTGGCCACAAACAAATCGTCTCCGTGTCGCCCTGTCCCCAGTCATTTCACCGCCCTGCTCCCAGCTCACACACCCCTCTCTCATATGCCTTTTTTTCATGAGAGTTAAATATATGCAGGGGAATTTTGGCTGCCGTTTTTATAGCAACAGATTGCATATACGTGGGCAAAACCTGTTACGTAATATTCAGCGATGTATTATGCGATGACGCTGGTGATTATTACACTGGAACGGCGCTCACCCTGATAGCATGAGATATCTAGTTTATATTTTTCCAGGTTTAACTGCTCAAAGTATGATATTACGTATGGAGAATTATGGTAAACAGCGACAGCCAGCCCTATAATAACGCCTTTGAGGATGTAGGAGACTGAGGCTAGGATGGTCCAGTATATTTAAGGGTGATCCAGTACATTTAAGGGTGGTCCAGTACATTTAAGGGTGTTCCCGTACATTTAAGGGTGGTCCCGTACATTTAAGGGTGGTCCAGTACATTTAAGGGTGGTCCAGTACATTTAAGGGTGGTTCAGTACATTTAAGGGTAGTCCAGTACATTTAAGGGTGTTGCAGTACATTTAAGGGTGGTCCAGTACATTTAAGGGTGTTGCAGTACATTTAAGGGTGGTCCAGTACATTTAAGGGTGTTCCAGTACATTTAAGGGTGGTTCAGTTCATTTAAGGGTGGTCCCGTACATTTAAGGGTGGTCCACTACATTTAAGGGTGGTTCAGTACATTTAAGGGTGGTCCACTACATTTAAGGGTGGTCCCGTACATTTAAGGGTGGTCCACTACATTTAAGGGTGGTTCAGTACATTTAAGGGTGGTTCAGTATATTTAAGGGTGATCCAGTACATTTAAGGGTGGTCCAGTACATTTAAGGGTGGTCCGGTACATTTAAGGGTGGTCCAGTACATTTAAGGGTGTTCCCGTACATTTAAGGGTGGTCTAGTACATTTAAGTGTGGTTCAGTACATTTAAGGGTGGTCCAGTACATTTAAGGGTGGTCCAGTACAGTACATTTAAGGGTGGTTCAGTACATTTAAGGGTGGTCCAGTACAGTACATTTAAGGGCAGATGACCAGTTTACTTCCTCTGACGGCATTATATGATTGAAAAACCTCCGGCCATTTCTTAGGGATCGAACCGGCAGGCTATCACTCCGATTGGCGCGTTCTAACCACTACACCACGAACACATATTAAAGTTACTTCTCTGACCAATAATTTATTCAGTGGAAAAAGTAAATAATGGAGAAGGAAAAGGGGTGAGTGGAGAGGGAGGACGAGAGATAGGTGAAAGTAAGAAACAGAAAGAGGGGGGATAGAAGTGAGAGACTGAGAGGGAGAGGGGGATGAGAGCGGAGGGTGGGAGTGGGAGGCTGGGAGTGGAAGAAAGAGAATGAGGGGTAAGGAGAGAGGGAAGGAACTGGAGAGAGAAATTAGGGAAGAGAAGGAGAATGATGAAGTGGGGGTAGGGGAGAGGATGATAGTATAGGAGACGGTGAGGGGAGGGGGAGGGGTAGAAGGGTAGGGATAAGGGGAAAGGGAGGGGATGAGGTCTGGGTAGGGACAGGGTAAGGGTAAGGGAGGGATGAGGGGGGAGGGGGGAGGTGAGGGGATTATGGGGGTGAATGGATGAGTGTAAGGATGACAAATTGAGGTGGTGAAGGGGTGAGGGAAGGGCGTGGATTGATGGGGGGTGCGTATCAGAGGTGACAGACACAAAGAAGAGAGAGAGAGAGAGAGAGAGAGAGAGAGAGAAAACACCTGTTGCTAATATACAAAGGTGTAGTCTGTTTTCAGCATAAGAAGGGGGGACCTAACACCTCTTCCTTAGCGATTTATTTTGCACATTACCCCACAGGATCCCCCACTATGTTACTGATGCAAATTTTGTTGATATTAAAGACATAAATAAAATACGCGAGGATGTCAAGCCTTCATATGCAAAATAAGTAAAAATAAATCACTTAGGAAATGGTGCAACGAAGCTAATGATATCTGGAATACGAACCCAGTGCCTATCGACTACACGAAGATTAGCAGGGCAGATAATCGATTTTTTTTTTCAAAGTCCTACTCTTCTCCCAGAATACAACAGCAATAGACAATGTCACCTCCAGATCCCTAACTGAAATGCTAGGTGAATGAGGATAAAGGGGAAAATAAAGGTGGGAGGAATGTGTAGGGAGGAGGGAAGGAAAGATGGTGAGAGGGAGGAGGAGGGGAAAGGAGGAGGAAGGGAAGAAGAGCGGGAGGAAGGAAGGAAGGAAGGAAGGAAGGGAGGGAGGGAGGGAGGTCATACAGGCAGGAGCAAAGGGAGGAAGACAGAAGGGAAGCAAGAGGGAAGTGAGTACAAGGGAGAGGAGACAAGCAGGAGAAAGGGAAGGAGAGAGGAGAGCGAGGAGGACAGAAGAGAGGGAAGAAAATGAGAGAGAGGGAGAGAGGGGAGGGAAGCAGGCAGGAGGGAGGGAGTGGAGGGAGGGAGGCAGGAATGGTGTCAAGGATGGCCGGGGTGGATGGCTTGCTTCACCCCTCCCTCCTCCCCCCCCTCCTTGCGTTATTCCTCCCTCTTACCTTCCAAGATGCTCCTCCCTCCCTCCCCTCCCCTCCCCTCTCTCTTCTTCATAACCTCTCACTCCTCCCTATTCTCTCCTCCCTCTCACTCTCCCATTAACATTACCTCATTCTTCCAAGTGTTTTGAATTTTAAATACGTATTATGCATTTGGAATTTTACAGAGAGAGAGAGAGAGAGAGAGAGAGAGAGAGAGAGAGAGAGAGAGAGAGAGAGCATCTGCCTCATGACCTGGGTGTGTTCGTGCCTTCCATAATCACAGCCAAAAATTCTTTAAAAGAGTCTGGAAATCGCCATAACCTAAATCGATGTTGCTAAAGTAATTGATAATAATAATACTGTAATAAAGCGTGTTGGAATCCGCCTCCACTAATTCCTAACCCCAAATGTGAAAGGATGTCAAAAGCTTAATAGTTGTGGTATTAAACTGAGGACGCAAAGGTGTGAGCAACCCCATAATATCTGACAGGTGTTGATGGAGCACCTGGGATTGCTAGGTGTGTTCAGCCTGCATCCCATATTACAGAGTGCGGTTAGCAAGGATACTGGAAGGTTAGACGTGTTCTGTTATCATCATCATCATCAAGCATAATTATAGCACAAGAGCACTGAGGTGGTTTGGACATGTGGAGAGAATGGAGGGTGAAAGACTGACGAAGAGAGTGTATGTGAGTGAGGTGGAGGGGGGAAGAGGGAGGGGGAGGCCGAGGATGAGATGGAGGGATGGGGTGGAGAGGTATATGAGAGAGTGGGGTGTGAGTTCGGAGCAGGGCAGTGAAATGGCGGGGGACAGGGCGACTTGGAGGCGATTTGTTTGTGGCCACCCCAAACGGGATTGAGGCGTCTGGCAATAGATAGATAGATAGATAGCTAGCAGTATCACAAATAAATCATCATCATCATCACCATTATCATCATCATCATCATCATCATCATCAAGCATAATTATAGTAACACAGCAGCATCAAAAATAAACAGGTATGGAAGAGGTGTTAGTAATAAAGCAATAGTAAAGCAGTAAAGCAATAAAGCAGCAAATCAATAAAGCATAAAGCAATAAAGCAGTAAAACAGTAAAGTAATAAAGCAATAAAGGAACAAAGCAGTAAAGCAATAATGCTGTAAAGCAGTAAAGCAATAATGCTGTAAAGCAGTAAAGTAATAATGCTGTAAAGCAGTAAAGCAATAATGCTGTAAAGCAGTAAAGCAATAATGCTGTAAAGCAGTAAAGTAGTAAAGCATGCTCACTATTGTCCTTACGCCAATCCTGAATGAGAGTCTTGTCATAGACTCAGATATACGGAAGATATTAGTGCCCTAGTGATGATATGCGAAGATACTGTACAGTGTGTGACACGTGGCATAACTGAACTGGACTCATACAAAATATACCAGCATATATGAGGACGGAGATGAGGTGAGAGAAAGGGTCATTATAGAGTAGGGACAGAAATACCTAGAAGTCCTTTTGTCTTTTTACCCCATACAGGAAGCGGCGTCAGACAACATATTAACAGGAAATCAGATGGTGTAAATGCTGTGAAAATTATAAGACACTGATTTTTACTGGTAAGGTCATGAGATCACTTCCCTGTCTGAAGGCTGAAGTAAGGCACGAATCCCTCACTGATAACCTTATACATTTTCAAGGGCGATATTTAGGAACGCCATAATTATTAACTCTTTCAGAACGATTAAATTTATATTTTTAATCTTACCACCTCCTGCTCTAGAGGGACGCCTTCTCGCGGTGGCAGTTATATTACAGGGCGGCCCCTCTGCCCAATTATACAAATGTTCCTCAACTCCCTGCCTATCTCCCGAAAGAAGGATCGTGGACTGCAGCAGTAGAACAACCTCAGCATGCAGTCCACCGGGTTCACGTTCGGATGAGTCTGTGGGGCGGCAACTGCTAATAATCTTGCCACTGTCAAGCAATTTTTCTGTTTAGGAAAGACTTTTCATAGTGAAAAAAAGAAATGATAGATTTCATACATTCAATCCTTCATTATGATTATCAGTAATTTGCTTACTATCGCCAAGAAATATTATTTAGCTAAAGAAAGAAATATCGTACCGGTAGCTGTTGTCGTTGTTTGTTGTTGTTTAACTCCAGTCTGTCTGGCCAAGCAGACTAGTCGACCACAGGTAAGCAACTGTTTCTGTGGGGTAGTCCTACCGATACAGTACAGTACAGTACACCGGGTAGGGATCCAGTGTCCACTTGTGGTAGGCAGTGCCTCACCCGAGTCGGACAAGGATCCTTCCCACGGTATGGTGCAGGGAAATACGAGGCGGTTTGGCTCCCGGGTGGACGCCACAGCTGCCCTACCCGGAATGCACAGTGCCACCACGTGTAGGCTCCTTGTCAACGCCACTTAACCTTTAACAGACATGGAAACTTTGAAAAGATTATGGTGGGAACGACTCCCACTTAATCCACAGCCTTCTTCAAGTTCTTCTTCTCCTTTGTACACACTGAGGGTACGGGACATCCTCCGTGATCCAATCAGACTCTTCCCACACACACTGAAGGTCACGTGATCCCCCAAAACAAAGGTTACTCCAGGCTTCCCTTTGTGCCACGCGGGACGAGTATGCATAAAGGGTCCTCAGAGGCGAATCCAGGACTCTGGGGGGGGGGGGAGTTACGTGACTCATGCAAAATAAAGCCCTTTGTGGGAAGTACGGCGAGTATACATGAAGGATCCTCCAGAGTTTTTGAAGATAAACTGTACTCATACATTACTACTGCCTCAATTCTGTTATTTTTTTATTTTTTTATTTTTTGCTATGTCTAGTCAACTGATGCCGGCTTTAAGGAGATGTCTTGCTGTGTAGGAGTTAATGATGGACACTTTCTTGCGTTGTATCGATACAATCGGTCGGCTCAGCTCCCTGGTTATATAAAAGTCCCACAACTCACTCCCTATCCACTGAATGGAAGATATTGGACCGCAGGAGGGCAATTGCAGCCTGTAGTACACCGGGTGTACATCTAGTTGAGCTTGGGGCCACACCAACAATCGTATACACAGACTCAAGAAACTCTGTGAATGCTAACCCAAACTCCACTGTCCCGGCACTACCATGGCAGCGTGTAAAAATTATCTTCGCATTAGAAAACGGCGCGACTCCCGCTCCCAGCGCCAAACCCGTTTCATTTTGGATGATCCTGGCAGGGAACTAGTTTTTTCCGCGGACGCCTGAGCTGGGCTGACCCGTGCGACCTCTGGCTGGCGGTACTGCGGCCCCGTGGGAATGGCGCCGAGGAAAGTTTTACTTACGCATCAACTGCATCCTAGCACTCTTTCATTTATCCTATCCCCCATTACTCTCATACTTAATACTCTCTCCTATCATCAGTAGCATGACCAGGTCTCTACATATGAGGGAGGGGCAAAGAGGGGTCAAGTCCTACTCTGGGGGACCCACAGCTGCACACTGCACACAATAAAAAAATCAGTTTCAAATGCGGGGAGGAGGCAGTGGTCTGACTAGGGGTTCCCTAGTCCTTCCAGACCCCCCTCCCCCTCCTCTAGCTACCCCACTGTCCACCTCTGGTTGGCATTTCTGCGTCCCCTCGTGGGAATGGCGTGTAGGAAAGCTTTACCTATTGTATTCTAACAGCATCCTATTTTTTGTTAATATCTAAGAACTCTGTCGGGCTCCTCGAATTCACTACCAGCCTAATAAAAACATCTGGATTAGCATCTCTTCAATATCTATAATTTTTCCGACGATAAGAGGGGTTAAAGGATTTGGAGACGAACTTCGTTAGAGGCCAGGCGATACGAAGGCGATCAGGAACTACTTTACACATACCACTTTCACTGCCGTCACGAACGCCAACCCGTAAACAAACGTATTACTCCGCCATCCCCTGTAATCTGCCTGTGAACCCACCTGACGTACCACGAAAGAACCCAGCCCTATACCCATACCTCTAGGATATTTCAAGCTGTTTTATTAATATATTGTCAAAATTATGCTCTCTCTTGCATCTACAATTTGGCAGATTTTCGTCGTTTTGGAGAATAGGAAAAAATTCGGCTCTCAACCATTCCCATAGCACTTCGTGGCTAGGATCATATTCTAGCGTTATTCTCTTAGTACAGCTGAGCATTCAAGTGGAGTGATGGCAATTACACCGCTAGTTAAAGTGAACAGAGGTGAGATATAAGAGATACTGGCCAAAGGTCGAGTGGTCGGCCAGAGAATCGAACCTGGGATTAATCAGTTGTGGGTCATGTGTGCTTCTTACTACACTAACGTCACCCGCCATATCACTAAGTTAACACAGAGCTGTGCCTGTCAACAGTACAATAGTGACTAAACCAGAGGCCCAGTATGGGGTTAACAGCTGATAAAAGGTGCCCTAATTCACTACCTTTTTTTCTGGGTAAAAATTACAATCATATCCTTTCTTTCCTTGGAGTGTACTGGAGAACACCACACTGGAAAAAAAAAAAAAAATCAAATCTGTAGCTCATTAAACGTGGATCTAGCCGTGAAAGTAAAAAGCTGTGTATGAATGGTGTAATTGGGTAAAGATGATGCTTATGTCGGGTCTTCCTTCGGACTGAAATAGAGAATGTCACCAACGGGGAAAAACACATCTACCAAATTTGTAGCTCATTGAACGTGACTCTGACTTTCCCAGCAGCCCCCTTACACAGGAGGGGGAAGGGGGAAGAAGGTGAAGGAGGGAGGGGGAGAGATGAGTGGAAAGGTGGGGGAAGGGGAGGAGAGGAGGGAGGAAGCATTGGAGGAGAAGTGTAGAGGGACAGCAGGAGGGAAATGGGAAGGGATGTGGTATGGGGAAAGTAGGAGACGGGAGGAGGGAAATGATAGGGGGAAAGTTAGAAATGGAAAGGGAGGGGGAGAAACGAGGGGAGGGAAAAGAAGGGGGAAAAGGAGGAGGGGAAAAGGGAGGGGAAGGGGGAGAGGGGCAAGGGAGGTCACCATTGCCCTGACCCTTCACCTCTCACATACCTACCCTTACCGCTGTTTTCCTCACCTGTGAGAAAGAGATAAAGGAAGGGAGAGAGGGAGGGAGCCGGGGAGGGGGGGACTGGAGGAAAGGACGGGAGGGGAGAGAGAGTACGCTGAATGAGGATGTGTAATAAAAAACAAGAAAAGAAAAAAAAAGAGAGTGTATGTACTTGAAATGTCAGGGTACAAATCTAGTAGAATTTATGCATCATCCCGCCTGACATGTACCGCAGGTCAGTGTGGTAGTAAAGTGACACAGCGAATACTTAAGTGTTTATCTTCAACGTTTCTCCCGTTACTATTATTCTTAGCCTGGAGTGAAAAACAGTAGCCTGATGGTTATACAGCTCCTCCATCAAAGTCAGGCAGGCAGTCAAAAGGTGTGGTGAACTCTACATGGTAGAAGGAAGCATGGAATTGATTTTATCCGTAATGGTTAGTCAGGCTCAGTCACAGGCTAACATGTGAGTAATGTAACCCCCTGAAGCCACTGACTTTATGAATTTACTCTCGTTACTTGCACAGTTTTATTCGCTTTGGGAGACACTTCGAACGTAAGAGGTTGGATATAGCCTTTATTTCTCTCTTCACTACTCAGACGAAAACAATAAAAGCTGACCACGTAAATTCAGTTACTTGTCTTTTAGTTTATTATCTCCAGACGATTAACAGATCCCCCTAGTAGTGAAAGCGGTTAATGAAGGCTTTATTTAACCCCTCCAGCATCCACACCTGAATAAAATCGTCTGGACATGGCAAGATTAAGCTAAAAAAAATCGTAGTGAAGGGGTAAATGCTGGAGGTGGCCACAGTAGGTGAGATGTCAGGTTGGATTTAGTTAAAGGAAAGAACGAGACAGGTTGGTAAGCAAGATAATG
>NC_137034.1:6206367-6213867 GCF_032717465.1 Coenobita brevimanus
AAGGGTTGAGAAGCAACAGGAAAAGGGTTGAGATGCAAGAGTAATGACATGATGGTTTGTTGGATGCAAGAGAAAAATGGGATACGCTCGTGATAAGTCAGAGGCAACGGTAAGAAAGGGAGGGACTGACGAACTACTGCATTCAAGTTAAGATATAAGAGCGAACTTGAGAAATGGAGTTAGGACACAGAGGTTTCGCTTGTTCATTGCCAGAAAATAATGGCAGCATTCTTTATCGTGGAAAGAGACATTTGTAAGAGAGATCGTTTGATGAAAGACTGCATTCCGGTTAAGATGTAAGAGTTAAGTTGAAAAAGCAGACACTGACATATAAAGCCTCGGTCTACTGTTGCTACTGTATATTTGAAGCATTCATGATTTAACAATTGTAAGAGAGGAATTGTTTGATTAAGGACGGCATTCCAGTCAAGATGTATGAGATGTAAGAGTAGAGCTGAAAAAGCAGAGACACAGACACATAAAGTCTTGGTCTGTTGTTGCCACTATGTACTGGAAGCGTTCGTGATCGCCATGAATCAGAGACAGCTGGAAGAGAGAAAGACGTGTGATGTACGAGTAAGATTACATTCGAGTCAAGATGTAAGAGCCGAAAGGCGGAGGACATAAATAAAAGCTTGGTCTGTTGTTTCAAGAAGACACTGGAAGCATTCGTGACCATGATAAGTCACTAGCAGGTGGATGAAAGGAAGTGTCTGATAGGGAGATAAGATTTAAGATGCATGAGTCTGTATTGTGCCGAGATGCAAGACCAAGTGCATGTAGAATCCTTGGCTACACGAAATATTGCCTGCATTCGTGAGTAGGCAAGGGGGGTGGATGAAAGGGTGAAAGTGATGGATAACAGCGCTGGCATTTACGTTGAAGAATTTTAAGGAGACTCGCCACGCTGGAATAAACAGTGGATTTATTTTTCGTAGGAGTGAGCGACAGTGTGCCCCGTTTTTGCTGGTCATCTAATTATTGTTCTCCTACTCCCTTGCCTTTCTTTTTTATTTTCTAGCTCCTACCCATGATGATGATGATGATGATGATGATGATGATGATGATGATGATGATGATGATGATGATGATGATGACGATGATGATGATGATGATGATGATGATGACGATAGTTCTCGTACTCCCGTGATTTTTTTTTTTTTCTGATCTTAGATCCTACCCATGATGATGATGATGATGATAATGATGGTGATGATAGGAAGTTATGATAAAATACTTCATACAATCAAAATCGAGCACCGAAGGCCGGATGAAAGAAAGTGACCAGCGAAATACAGCGTTTGAATTAGGAAGCAAAATTCAAGTCAGAAGCAAGACACAAAAATAAATATATGCCGTTCGTGTGTGCAAATTGATACAGACTTGCTTGTTGCAGAAAAATATTTAACACATTCATATATGGAGACTCAATGCCATAGGAAAGGATGAAAGACGACATTCGAATTACGAGATAAATCCTGACCTGACCTAAGCTGCAAGAGGCGGTTGTTGATTGATTTGTTGCAAGAAAATGTTTTATGCATGCACGTCTGACAGTGAAGACCTGATGAAAGGGGCGGGACTGATAAAAGATGGCATTTGAATCATGACGCAAAGTTTGCCTATATCAGAGACCCAAGAGTCAATATGCATTCTTATAAGGGGATGTGTTTTTCGTGGCTTATATGTCGCAACACCATCTCCTCACCGATTTGGCCTGATGATAGAGAATTCGACCGGTGATGGCGCTTCATTACGGTTAACCCGGTGAATCTGGTCTCACGCGCGCGCACACACACACACACACACACACACACACACACACACACACACACACATACACCTAATTTGGTTGTATTTGTAGTAGTTGGAATCCTAGGATCATCTGCATGTGAGCCCAGTAGACTGCAGGCCGAAGTTACCCTCTCCTTCAGACCATTATTCTTTTGGGGGATAGGGAGGGAGTTAAGGAACATGTGTATAGCCAGGCATCTCCACCGCCCGGTTATATCAGTGCCACCACGTGAAGGCCTCTCTCTCCAGGACAAAGAGGCCTGGTAGAAGATATAGCATTTGATTCACACTGCAAAAATTCAGGGTGGATCGTGGAACAAAGGTAAACATGTGCTGCCCTGGTACCTAATTTGGATGCCTGGGTATTGTCCACTGTTTGGGCATGCATAGGAAAAAATTACAGAAGAGAAGGGGGGAGAAAGGAGGGGAAAGGAAGGGTAGAGGATGAAAAGCAATGAGAAAATAGAGAGGAAAGGAAGGGTAACAACGGAAGGATAGGGAAAGAAAGAAGAGGAAAGGAAGGGCAGAAACGGAAGGGTAGGGAGAAATTGGAGGGGAAAGGAAGGGTAGGAACTGAAGGACAGGAAGAGAAGGAAAAGGAAATGAAGGGTAAAGACGAAAGAGTAGGAAAGCAAGAGGAAAGAAGGGTAGGGACGGAAGTGTAAGAACAGAAATGAGAGGGAGAGAAGGGTAGAAACGGCTGGGTGGGAAGAAAGGACAGGAGAGGAAGGGTAGTGATGGAAGGGTAGGGAGAGAAAGAAGAGGAAAGGAAGGTTAAGGACAGGAAGGAAAAGAAAGAAAGGGTGGAGACAGGAGGAACGGGAGAGAGAAAAAAAGTAGAGAGGTGAGAAGAGGAAAAGAAATGGGAAAGCAAACGAAAAAAAAGGAAAGACTGACACAGGAAAGAGAAAAGAGAGAGGGAAGGAAAGACAGAGACAGAGAGAACCAACAGAGGATGGAGTAACAGGAGAAGGAAAAACAGTAGAAACAGAGACAAAAGAGGAGGAAGGAAATACAGAAAGGGAAAGGGAGGAAAAGGGAGAGGTAATAAAAGATAGAGAAAAGAAAGAGGAACAGACGAAACAATAGAAGAGAGACAGAATGAAAGACACTATCAGCTGGGGTGAGAGATAATGAAAGGATGTGAAGGGAAGGTCAGAGATAGAGAGAGAGAGAGAGAGAGAGAGAGAGAGAGAGAGAGAGAGAGAGAGAGAGAGAGAGAGAATATATTACCTCATTAGTGAGATAACCTGAACAAGCCAAGTAAAAAAGACGTGATTATAATATACAGTTTGTAATCCTGTTTTGAGAGAGAGAGAGAGAGAGAGAGAGAGAGAGAGAGAGAGTTGGGGGATGAAACAGAAATATGAGACGCAGAGAAAGTGAAACAAGAGAGTACAAGAGACAGAGAAAGTGAGGCAGTTAAGAGAGAAAGTGAGAGACAGCCTAACAGCAACAAAAGAGAGAAACTGAGAGAGAGACAGAAATTGAAACTGAGAAAGAAACAGTGAGACAAGAGAGAGGGAAGAGAACAATCCGGTACAAATTGAGATAGAAAGAGAGAGAAACACTGAGACAAGCAGACAGACAAAGGAAAACAGACATGTAAACAGAGAGAGAGAGAGAGAGAGAGAGAGAGACCACTATACCATCTCCCTACAGATAAGAGAAACAGATCACTCCCTCTTACCCTCACTCTTCCTCTGACTCTCCTTCTCCCTCTGTCTTTTATTCTCCCTGTCCCTCTCCCTCTCTTCCTCCCTCTCCCTCTCTCTCTTCTCCCTCTCCGCCTCCCTAGATAAAACAAAGAGACAAAGACAGAGTGAGACAAAGAACTAATATAAACCACTTCCCATACACCGAGCCACGCTAAAAGCTCTTATGTAATGCCCACAAAGACGATCACCCTATGCCCTCTTTCATGCTCACTCAGCCCACCATTTACCAAGACACTCAGCACTGACAAAACAATTAAAACACATCAAAACAACTATCACAACTCAGGCAGATATTAAACTGGTAAAACAATAATAACAGTACACATGAAAACAACCATCACCATTTAGCAAGACACTCAGCACTGCCAAAACAAACATATCAAAACAACCATCACAACTCAGGCAGACATTGAACTGGTAAAACACTAACAACAGTACACGTAAAAACACCCAACACCATTGAGACATTAGCCACTGACAGAGCAATAAAAGCAACACATCAAAACAACCATCACCACTTAGACATAAAACTGGTAAAACAATAACAACAATACACATCAAAACAACCATTACCTTTTAGAGACATTAAGCTGACAAAACAATTAAGGCAATACACATCAATACAAGTATCTCCATTTGGCAAGACTACCAAAACTTTAAAATCTCACATCAAAGCATATCACAAATGGCTTCTCTATTCATAAACCCGGCTTTTCTCACCATCTCCCTTTAAAACAGATAAGGTAAGAGTTATACAATGCTGATATATTGAACTTTCTATATTACTGTATATTCTATGACTATAAATCAGCTAAGAGTAACATTTATTCAGGAAAGCGTACGTGTAGCAATTGTCAACACTTTCTTGGGTACTTAACATCACTTCAGCACTTGGTGACACTTTAAGAACCCCCCCCCCACACACACACACTTCTAAACCCCTTCAGCCTGAGAACGTGCTTCACATTTCATCCACTCCCAACACACGAGCCCTCACGAGATTTACGAGACATCACGGGGCCTCCAACAATCAGTATTTTGGTCCACGAAGGTAAAATTCTTATCAGGTGATCAGAACACTGGAACTGCATAAGGGTTCTTGGTCGTGTGGGGCAGGGGAAAGTAGGGGGAGGGAAAGAGAGTGTTTGATTTTTCTCTCCTTTTTCATTTTCTCCTAAATCTCTCTCTCTCTCTCTCTCTCTCTCTGAGGCCGGGGGAAAGTAGGGGAAGGGAAAGAGAGAGTTTGATTTTTCTCTCCTTTTCATTCTCTCTCTCTCTCTCTCTCTCTCTCTCTCTCTCTCTCTCTCACACACACACACACACACACACACACACACACACACACACACTCATTCACACACAGACACTAACATCCCTACTTTCCTTACTCCTTCCGTGACTTTCATCCCCCTTCTTACATAACCTCTCTCTCTCTCTCTCTCTCTCTCTCTCTCTCTCTCTCTCTCTCTTCCTCCATACCCTGCCCTTCCACTTTCTCGTTTCTCCTCACCCCCTTTTCGTAATCAAAGTCCTATAACTTTTCTTTTTTTTCTGTGTCTTTCTCATTTTCATTCATCTTTATTTAGGTCAGAAGATGAGATGTTACTGAAGGGAATTATTTAGGTTATTTTTAATCTTATTGCTTTAAAAATATCATCTGAGCTACATAAAGTTGTCTAAGAGTGTGTGTGTGTGTGTGTGTGTGTGTGTGTGTGTGTGTGTGTGTGTGTGTGTGTGTGTTAAGTTGTGGTAGCAAAAACTACACATAAAGCGAAGAGGGAACAAAGGCGAGAGAGGGGATGGGATGTAGATGGAGGGAAGGAAAGGGAAAGGATGGAGAGAGAGGAGGAGAGAAGGGAATGAGAGAGGAAGGAGAGTGAGGGGAAAGGAGAGGATGTAGACAGAGGGAGAGGATGATGGGAGAAGGAATGGAGGCAAATTAATGAGACTGGCTGGAGAGAAAGGGGGATGGAGGGAGGGAAGGGGAAAAGATAGGTTGGGGAGAGAGGGTAGGGAAGGGGATGAAGAGTGAGGGGAGGAGAGGGGATAGGCAGGGAAGGGAAAGGAGGAAAGGGAGGGAGAGGAGAAGGGAGAGAAAGGGGAGAGAAGGGAGGGATGAGTGGGAGGAAGGGGAGTTAATGACACAAGAAGGTTAGTAACGGTATCACACATCCTACTTCAAGGTTAGTGAGAGAGAGAGAGAGAGAGAGAGAGAGAGAGAGAGAGTCAGTGGTTCTACAAGTATCACCATTAATTACAAGACACAAGGTAATGCGGCCACTAACCTACCTTGATAAACGGGTACATCACCTTTACATAACCGTCTACCTGTTAATGAGCATACCTGATGATATTTGTACCCGTTGCCTCAGTAATACACCTGTTGGGCATTTCATTTACGTTTTTCTTCCTTTATTCTTATTAATTTTGACGATTTTTATAAAGCTTGGGAAATTTTTTGAACTAATGGGGTGAGATTTTGGTTTTCATCTGGCTTTCATTTTTGTTTTCATTTTGGCTTTTATTTTGACTTTCATTTTGGTTTTCATTTTGACTTTCATTTTGGTTTTCATTTTGACTTTCATTTTGGTTTTCATTTTGGCTTTCATTTTGAGATCATTTTTGTTTTTGTTTTCATTTTGGTTTTTATTTTGACTTTCATTTTGGCTTTCATTTTGACTTTCATTTTGGCTTTCATTCTGGCTTTCATTTGGTTTACATTTTGGCTTTCTTAAATCCCCCTTATGCTAAAATATCAAGAATATGCCATACTAAAAAGGAGGAGGTGGAGGAAGAGAGGAAGAGAAGGAAGATGAGAAAGGCAAGAGTAGAATGAAGAGGAAAGCTATACTAAAAAGGAGAAGGTGGGGGAGAACGTGGAGGAGGAGGCGAAGGAGGAGAGGAAGAGAAGGAAGAAGAGAAAGATGAGAGGAGGATGAGAAGGAAGAGAAAAACGTAAAAGAGATGAAGAGAAGGAGAGGCAAAATAAAACCTGGGATGAGGGAAGGAGGAAGACAAGAGGGTGATGGGGATGAGTAGGAGGAGGAAATGAAGGAAAAGGTGGAGGAGGAGGTGAAGGGAGAGAGGAAGAGAAGGAAGAAGAGAAAGATGCGAGGAGGATGAGAAGGAAGAGGAAAACGTAAAAAAGAGGAAGAGAAGGAGAGGCAAAATAAAACCTGGGATGAGAGAAGAAGGACGACAAGAGGGTGAAGGGGAGGAGTAAGAGGAGGAAATGAAGGAAGAGGAAGAAAAAGACATAAAGAGGGTGAGAGATAATTTCTAAGCTCACGCGGATGCATCGTGACTTCCGCTCAGTGTCTTTCTGTTTTCATTTGACGGAACTGGGCCACTCGATTACGGAGGCCCCTTTACACCTCTTCCTTAGTGATTAATTTTTGAATAAGGCTAGTTAATAAAGTTTTGTACGTTATTTATGCAGAGTATGGTGATATCAGAAAGATTTACATTACACAGGAGAGAATAACAAAGGTGTAGTAAGCAAAATCAATCGCTCAGGAAGAGGCGTTAGGGAGCTTCCTTTACCGACATGAATAAGGCCTAATTGGTGCTTGTGTATAATTCCGTGAGATTAAGTTATGATGTACGAATGAGTCTCCTTGGTTACTAATGAAATCGACCTTCCAGTCTGACTACACTTTGCCATCAACTGAACTGGAGGGGGAGCTGTGTTAAAAATATCAGAATTTTCCATACAAGTGGAGGAAAGAAGAAGGAGGAGGAAAAGGAAGAGGAAAGGGGGGAGGAAGAGAAAGAAATGAGGATGAAGAGGAAAAAATAAGGAGGAAAAAGGGAGGACACGAAGGAAAACGAAAAAGACTTGAGAATGGAAAGAAGGGAATGGAAACTTGAGAAGGAAAAGGGAAGGCAGAGCTGAAAGGCATGAGGAGGAGGGACAGACGAAGAAGAAGAAAGGAAGAAGAGAAGGAGGAGGAGAAAGACATGAGGAGACGAGATGCTATACAATGAA
>NC_137034.1:6216367-6238867 GCF_032717465.1 Coenobita brevimanus
CTGACCCAGACGCATTCTCATATTTATTCATCTTATTTCTTGTTTTTGCTTCTTCTCTCCTTTTCTTTTGCCTCTCTCTCACGTTTCTCATATTTCTCTATCTATTGCTACTCACGTTTATTCCCTTTTCCATTGCCACTCCTTCTCCACAGATTCTCCAGTTTTTCTATTCATTAACTGTTTCTTCTTTCATTACCTTTTTCTTCTTTCCTTCCTTCCTTCCTTCATTCATTCATTCATTCTTCCCTCCCTTCCTTCCTTTCTTCCTTCCTTCCTTCCTTCCTTCATTCATTCATTCTTCCCTCCCTTCCTTCCTTTCTTCCTTCCTTCCTTCATTCAATCATTCTTCCCTCCTTTCCTTCCCCTCTTCCCTCCTTTCTTCCTTCCTTCATTCATTCATTTTTGCCCTCTCTGCCTCCTTTCCTTCCGTCCATCCATTCATCCATCCATCCCGCCGTCCTTCCTTCCTTCCCTCTGCCCTCCTTCCTTCCTTCTTTTCCAGCTCCGTCCCACTTACTTCTCTCTCCTTTCACCGCCTTCCCCTCCCACCTTCCCATCTGCCTCAACCTACTTATTTTTTTTCCAACTTTTATTCTGTCCATCATTTTTCCTTCCACCTTTCACCGTCTTCCTCTCACTTGACCATTCTTCTTTTCTACTATTCTCTCTCTCTCTCTCTCTCTCTCGTATTTATCCATCCATCCATCCATCCTTCCATCCATTTACTTATCCATCTATCTATCCACATATCTATCTGTCTATCTATCTACCTACCTACCTATCTACCTTCCTATCAACCTATGACAGTCTACCGTATCTATATTTCTCAGCTCTCCATCTACTTCTCCCTTCCATCATCCCTCTATTTTCTACTTACTGTTGCCTTGCCCTCATGTTAGAAATATAATCAACCACTGTTCACACTTATTTGCGTCCCGGTAACTATGGGCGGGGTCACTTAAGGTACCCAGCTGTATGCAGAAAAGTGGTACGTGGACTGAAAAAATGAAAATAAAAAAGTTGAGTGAGGCTGCAGCACCCTTCCTACTAATCCATCTTCTTTGTCCCTCCCATTTTTCTCCCTCCTTTTACTTATGTTTCATCTACCATTTCCACGTACACCCTCTTCCACTCCGCCTTCTTGCTTTACTATCTTGATCTTCGACTTATAAAACTATAGTTCTTTATCATCTCTGTAAAAAATAGCTTCACGAACGCCATTAAGTCTGTTGCTGCTGCCCTTCCTTTGTATTCTTTGTATTCCTCTGCATTTCCAGTCTCTGTTTCCTCTCACTGCTCCACCCCTCCCACTCACCTCTCCTTTCTCTTTTATATCTCTCTCCCAGCGCTCGTTTAAGCCCCGTCTCACACCATTCCATTCGCCCCACTTAGTTCCCAACCCAGATTCCTCCCCCCTTTCCTTCCACCTCTCTCTTTCCCATACATGCCATCCTACTCACAACAGCACAAACCTCTCCCACTCTCCCATTTATACCGGGGTCTCACATCAATCCATTCGTCCCCTTCCTACCACACCCACATTCCTTCCCGTCACTTTTCCCTCCCCCTCCCTCTCCCTTCCCCCCCTTCCCATCAACCTTTCCCTTCTTCCTATTTCTCTTCCATCATTCCTGCTGTGCCTGTCCATTTGTCTTCCATTATTTCTCCCACTATTCCTATTTATCTCCTTCCACCTTTCCTCCCAGATTTAGATTTCTCCCTCTCGCATTTTCCTCCACCTCTTCCTTCCTCCTTCCTCACTCATCAACTTTTCCCTTTCCCCTCCCTCTCCTCTCTCCTTCCCATTTATACCAGCATCTCATACCATTCCATTCGTGCCCTACCTACCACACCCAAATTCCTCTCTCTCACGTTTCCCTATCCCATCTCTTCCTCCCTCCCCCCTATCAGCCTTTCCCTTCACCCTATTACTACGAAACACTAGGCTCCTTATAGCTAGGGTTCGAATCGTGGTGCGGGCAGCTGGGGACGCTCGAGTCAGGTGTCTATCCACCCTTTGTGGGTTGGTGGGTAAAATTAGTACCAAGGGTAACACCGAGGAGAGGTTACCGTGGCAACCTGGATGGTGCAGTAGACTACTTCCCAAGATATCGACTGCATAACACGCCACAAGTTAAAGGCCTAAGTCACAAAGATAAACACTACAGTTGAGCGCCTCACAACATGGACTACTCAGTGAGCTGGACCGGTAATTGTAATCCCAGGTTCTAAGCAGACAGCAAATCAATGTTGTACCCCGCCTGCGTCCACCACCACTCTTTCAGGGGATAGGGAACAAGCTAAAGGGCGTCAGTATGAGCAGCGGCGCCGCCCAGCAAAATCAGCGCCACCGCGTGCTACATCCACTTGATAATAAAATACGTACATAAAAATTCCACATGTATCCTCTTTCACCTTCCTCCAAACCCAAGTTCCTTCCTCTCACCTTTCCCTCCGCCCACCCATGCCATCCTCCCTTCCTATCCACCCTCCCTACCCCTGGTGTGACGCAACAGAGGTGGGGGATAATGAGAGAGAGGATGGTACAGGTGGAAGGGAGGGGTGGGGTGGAGACGTGGTGTCAGGTAGGTCACTCTTCCACCTGCCCTACCTCACGTATACACTTAAAGAAATTACACATTTGGGGGCCAAGGGGGGGTTAAAGTCGTAGGAGTAGTTACTGTGATCGTGTCGGCTTCAGTGTATGTATGCATGTAGTGTACGTATGCATATAGTGTATGTATGTATGTATGTTTCTAGGTAAGTATGTATGGATGGATGGATGGATGGATGGATGCTAACTTACTAACTGCATACGGTACCTTTAAAGCTTCATCAGACTGCATTATCTTCTCATTTTTTTAAATACTTCTGGTAACAAGAAAAACGTAGAAAATCCAGCATGATACTAAGGGGAAGAAATTCTAATGATCATCCTCAGTGCAATCTCTCTCTCTCTCTCTCTCTCCTTGACCTGCCACCCAGCTGACGAATGACAAGCACAAAGCGTCACCCCAAACACAGAAGCACCTCGTAATTGACACAAGCCTCACCCACACCCCTCCCAGGGCTAAAGTATTTCCCTATATGTTGCCAGTGGGGAAACGGAAAGCAAAATTGAAAACGATCCATAACTCAAAATGCAAAAAAAATAATACCCCCCACAAAGAATAATGCGGTGGTAATTGTAGTAGTAGTAGTAGTAGTAGTAGCAGTAGTAGTAGTAGTAATAGTAGTAGTAGTAGTAGTAGTAGTAATAATAATAATAATAATAATAATAATAATAATAATAATAATGATTAAAAAAATTTCGTCTTTCTTATTTCCTCATTATTCAAAAATTTCACCTTCTTTTAATTTCATCGGTCCTTAATTACCAATTTTATCTATCTCTATTTATCAATATCTATCTATCTATATCTATAGCGAGACGCCTTATACCAGAGTTCACCTTCTCCTCTCCTCTCCCGTCCCCTCCCCTTCCCTCCCTTCCTCTCCTTTCCTTTCCCCTCCCCTTCCCTCCTCTCCCCTCTTCTCCTCTCCCCTTTCCTCTCCTCTTCTCTCCCATCCTCTCCCTTCCTCTCCATTCCTCTTCTCTCCTCTCCTCTAATCTCTTCTCCCCTCTTCTCTCCTCTTTTCACTTCTGCATACTTCCATTTCTCCCTCACTGGGTACAAACACATAAAATGTATTAGCCTCATTATTTTTATCTCTAACACTCCAGTATATTGCCTCTACTCTCTTTTCCATTCTTCTCTTTTCTTCTCTTGCTTTTCCTCTCCTCTCCCCTCTTCTCGTCTCATTACTTCTGTCATCTCTCTTTCTTATACTCTCCTCTCCTCTGCTCTCTTCTCTCCTCTCCCCTTCTCTCCTCCCCTGCTCATATCTTCTAACATCTCCTCTCATCTTTCCTCTCCTCTCATCTCCTCTTTTCTCTCCTCTCCTCTCCTCTCTTCTTCTCTCCTCTCCCCTCTTCTCCTCTCCTCTCCTCTCTTCTCCTCTCTCTTCTAGATCCTTTCATCTCTCCTCCAGTGGGGTACGAATCCAAAAAAAATCTTACCCTCATGATTTTATAATTTCTGGCTCCAACAGTTGCTCACATTTAGGACAAACTCTCTCACTCTCTCTCTCTCTCTCTCTCTCTCATTAGTTTTCTATGGTTAAATTTCTCCATATCATTCTTTTTAATTATATTCCATTATCTTTTGTATTTAGTTATCTGTCTGTCTGTCTATCTATCTATCTATCTATCTATTTACCTACCTATCTGAGTACCTATTTATCCACCTATCTACCAACTTACCTATCTACCTATCTATCTACCTACCTACCTACCTACCTATCTACCTCCCTGCCTGCCTATCTATTTATCTATCTATTTATCTATCAATCTATCTCCTCATTTAAGGATTTTCAAATATTCTAAAACCTTTTCGTCACATAATAGTTAATCTCTTTTCTTTCTTTCTTTCTTTCTTTTTTTTTTTTTTGGCTTAGTGTGAGAAAGAAAAAATCGTGGCTCCATATTTCTTCCCTTAGAGCATAAAAGTTTCTGCCCGAGAAATAAATCCATATATGGAGAGAGAGAGAGAGAGAGAGAGAGAGAGAGAGAGAGGGGGGGGGAGGAGGAAGGGAGACAGGGACAGACAGGCACACAGGAGGCACACAGGCGAACAGAAACAAACTGAGAAGAGGAGAGGAGAGGACAGGAAAGAAGAGAAGAGAAGAGACGAAAGAAGAAAAAGAGGAGAGGAAAGGAGAGGAGAGGAGAGGAAAGGAAAGGAAAGGAAAGGAAAGGAGAGAAGAGGAGAAAGACAGAGACAGAAAGTGAGACAAACAGACAGACAGACATTTCACCATCCTAGTTATATTCATTCTGTCTGACCATCCAAGTTCACTTTTATATCCTGTGATCAATAATAAGTTTTGAATATTCCCCTCTATCAATATATAAATCTATCTATCTATATACCTAGGCTGCTTCCCCTAAGGATAGGGAGGTAGCCGAGACAGGACGACACATTCCCCATTTACTCATCCATTCAAACACATTCATTCGCATCTTAGCCCCAAAGGGGAGAACGGACAGATCCTCACCGCATCACACTGCACAAGGGTCAACTGCGCAATGCAATCAGTGACATCCGCAGCAGGGCCCGACGGCAGAGCTGGTTTACCCCTGCCACATCATAACAGACCCATCCCCTTACTCGCACCTGACCTGACTAGCTGATCAGACCAAATGCGGGAGAATATCCCCTCAGGGCTGCGTCATCACTTATTCATTCACCTTTTCTCTCCATTTATTTCTGTCACGCACAGCCACTCTTCCTTACTCAACAGACATCCCTCTCGCATCCAGCGCTCTCTTCACACTGTCCATCCATCCTATTCGTGGTCTTCCTCTCAGCCTTACACCTCTCACATCAGATCTATAGTGTTCCTCCTCGTAACATAGGGTTTGGGTGGAGTCACCCCCTCCCTACACTATTGCCATGTTTCCTAACCCTACGATGTATAACGCCTGTGGTTTGTGTAGTAGGAATGATACATAAACATAACTCATACTAATATAACTGTAATGAAAGTGCTGACATGTATCAAGGAAGAATAAAACTATTCTGCATACTATATTATACGATAATAGAGAAACGTGGCATAAAAATTTGGCAGTGTTGCTCTAAAAATATTCTAATTATTATTTACTTCCCCAACACTTCTAACATTGCTAATTAATTTAGCAAGTATAATTGCAAGAAAATTTGAAGGGATAAAAGTGGGAAGAGGCGATCCTTTCATAATTAAAATAAATATATCAAACAGCTCTGGGGTGGCAGCACTCACGCGACACGTGTTTGTGTGTACGCTGTGGGAGGTCACCAACCCCTACAGGATTTAGGCCTATTGGGGAAACCTCTATAAAAAAAACGCGCCGTGACTTTTACCTCAAGGGTGGTGCGGAAATAAAGTCAAAATTATAATCCATACATAAAAATGGAAGTAAAAAACCATGGATGACACATAACAAAATCTAGCGAGAGAGAGAGAGAGAGAGAGAGAAATAATAATAATAATAATAATAATAATAATAAAACTTTATTTCCACTAAACAGTGGGTATTCTTATACATTATACAGTAGTACAGCATACAGTATGAAAGTTCTATACACAATATAATACAAGTTGATACATATGGTGGAGAATAGTGACAGAGAGGTAAATGGTTTAAAAGGTGTGGGGACACTTAGGTTAAAAATAGATCAATTAAGGGATTTAGGAACGAAGGCAGTGGGAAGGATTAAGACAGATGGGATTGTAAGATTAGGGAGTTTGAGCAATAGGGTAGAATGTATGCTCTCAATAAAAGTATAGCAATTATCAACGGCTAATTATTATACAGGTGTTGATGGTGGGGGTCTATATTTATAGGAGGTGTTGGTGGTGGAGGTATAGCGGGTGTTGTTGATGGGGGTGTTGTTGGGGGTAGGGGTATAGGGGGTGTTGGTGGCAGGGGTATAGGGGGTATTAGAAAAACGGAGATCACAAGAGGGAAACAGTGTCAAGGTCATCGCTGATGGAGAGGTCAGCTCGGAAACGTGGCAACAGTGCAGGGAGGGGGTGACTCCACCAAAACCCTACGTTTCGATCTGTCAGACTATAGTTATCTTTTTCACCAACTGCTCATTATCCATTCACTCCAAATGCCCAAACCATCGCAACATCGTCTGCTCAACTCTACCAGCCATCTCCCGAACAACTCCAGTTCTCCTTCGCACTTCATCATTTCGCACCCGATCCATACGCGTCACTCCACACATACTCCTCAGACACCTCATCTCCGTTACATTCAAACTTTTCCTCTCTGCTACACCCATATTCCATGTTTCAGCCCCATATAATGCAGTCGGTACCACAACACCCTCATACAGCCTTCTCTTTACATCCATTCTAAGCGAACGACATTTAAACACTTTTTTCATTCCTCCCATCACCTTTCCTACTTCATTTATTCTAAACTTCACTTCTGCATCTATTCTTCCATCCATAGCAACATGTGACCCTAGATATTTAAAACAATCTACCTCCTCAAGCAACTCACCATTCAAAACTATATTCATCCCCCTACCATCTATCAACCTCGTACACTTCATCACTTTACTCTTATTCTCATTTACTTTCAATTTCCTCCTTTCACACACTCTTCCAAACTCCTCTACCAACTGTCTCAATCTCTCCTCTGAATCAGTCACCAGTGCAGTATCATCTGCAAACAGCAGCTGCTTCAGATTCCACTCTCCACCATCAACATTTACCAGACTCAGACCACCTAAAACTCTTGCATTCACCTCCCTTACAACACCATCCATGTAAATATTAAACAACCAAGGCGACATCACACATCCCTGTCGCAGCCCCACTCTCACGGGAAACCAATCACTCACAGCATTTCCCACTCTTGCACACGCTCTACTATTTACGTAAAAACTTTTCACCCCTTTTAGTAACCTACCATCAAGTCCATACAATCTTAAAACAGTCCACAAAGCCTCCCTATCAATTCTATCATACGCTTTCTCTAAATCCATAAATGCCCAAAACACGTCTTTGCCTTTCGCTAAATACTTTTCACACACTTGTCTCACAGAAAACACCTGATCAACGCATCCCCTCCCTCTCCTAAAGCCACACTGCTCATCACCAATCACTCCCTCTGTACCCTCTCTAACTCTCATAATTAACACTCTTCACACTGTCCAACTGCTCCTTACCTACAACACTCAACAGACTTATACCCCTAAAGCTAGTACATTCATACTTATCACCCTTGCCTTTATACAACGGGACCACACAAGCACTTGCCCAGTCAATTGGCACCATACTTTTCTCAAAGCACACATTCAACAATCTTACTAACCAGTCAACAATAGTCACTCCACCACCCTTCAGGCATTCCACAGCACACCCATCCATACCTGCAGCTTTCCCTGTTTTCATCTCCTTTACTGCCTTCTCCACTTCCTCCTTCGTGATCAAAGAATCATTCAACTCTCCCAACACATTTATTCCTTGCACCCTTCCATCCGCCACAATCTCAGCCACCCTTTCCTCCTCTACATTTAACAATCTTTCAAAATACTCTGCCCATTTATTTATTTATATTATAAATAAATAAATGAAATAAATAATGGATATACGTCATTACTTCTTTAGCCCATAGACGTCATTTTTATTTTATTATTATTTCCTGTTGATTTTATTCATTTCAGGGGTGACTGGGAACGGATGGGGTTAGATATTACAGCCTTCATTAATTCCTTTATATGTTTGGGTTCTCTCCTAAGCACAGTAACATCGTCCAGTAACAGCATCAGTCAACCAAACCATCCATCCATCCATCAACCAACCAACCATTCAATCAATCAGTCAACCAATCACTCACTCACTCACTCACTCACTTAATAAATCAATCACCAAATCACTCACTCACTCACTCACTCAATCAATCAATCAATCAACCAATCACTCACTCACTCACTCACTCACTCAATCAATCAACCAATCACTCACTCACTCACTCAATCAATCAACCAATCACTCACTCATTCACTCCCTCACTCACTCAACCACTCAATCAACCAATCAATCAATAAGAGACGTATTAGGCTATGGTGGATGGGGGTAGGGCAATAAATATTCAAGACAGTGAGGAAAAAAATGTGGAAGAACATTGCATATACTCTCAAAATTAAAAATAAGAGGGTAAGAACTGATGCGTGTTATGTGAGAGGAGAGAAAGGGCTAGAGAGGGCAGAGAAGGGAAGGGAAGGGAGGGGAAGGGAAGGGAGCGGAAGGGAAGGGAAGGGAAGGGAAGGGAGCGGAAGGGAAGGGAAGGGAAGGGAAGGGAAGGGAAGGGAGGGGAAGGGAAGGGAAGGGAAGGGAAGGGAAGGGAGGGGAAGGGAAGGGAAGGGAAGGGAAGGGAAGGGAAGGGAAGGGAAGGGAAGGGAAGGGAAGGGAGGGGAAGGGAAGGGAAGGGAAGGGAAGGGAAGGGAGGGGAAGGGGAAGGGAAATGAAGAGGAGAAGAAAACAGAAGGAAATGAAGGGAAACAGAAGGGAATGGAAGCGACGAGAAAGGAAAAGAAGGGAAGGCAAGGCAAGGCAAGGCAAGGCAAGGCAAGGGAAGAAAAGAGAAAGGATGGTAATGAAATGTGAAAGGATGAAAGGAGTGGCGTGTAGGAAAGAGCCAGAAGGTAATGACAGATAAAACGGGAGGGAAGCCCAAAGGAAAATAAGGAAAAGAAATGGAAAGGAGCGGAAGAGAATGGAATGAGGGCAGGATGGAAAATATTTGGAGAAACGAATGGACGGGGTCAGATGAGAGGGCAAGAGAGAGAGGAGAGGGAGAGGGAGGGGCAGCGAAAGAGAATGGGAGGGAGAGGAAAAGAGAAGAAAGAGAAGAGACAGACAGACAGAAAGAGACACAGATAAAAAGACAAAGAGACAGACAAACGGACAGACAGACAGACGCACACACAGACAGACAAGACATAAGTAAACTGCAGTTCTTTAATTTCTAGGTTGATATTTTCGTCATTTGCAGCTTACTTCCCGCAGCTCAAAGGCAGACTAAGACAATACTATGGCTTAACATTCTTTCTCTTGAACTTCTTCGTGACCAGCACATATTCTTGTGTTAATCTCTTATTACAACTTAACACAGAAGATGGAGGGATGGTAATTTTAAACCTAGGCTGGTTAAAATCAGCAGAGTACAGGACAGATAGTAAGACAAACAGATATAGACAGACATATAGACAGAGAGAGAGACAGACAAACAGACAGGTAAACAGACAATGATAGACCCACAGACACACGTAGACTGACTAACAGAGAGACTCACAGACACTGAGACAGAAGAACTCAAGACAGACAGATGGGCAAGTAATGAGACAGGAAGACAGACACTATCCCCTGCTGGCTAACATTTCTAAGCTAAGAGAGGTTTGGCATGTTTCCTTGGCCACAGATGATTCTCTTTGATATGATGCGTCGTTATGATGATGATGATGATGATGATGATGATGATGATGATGATGATTAGTAGTAGTAGTAGTAGTAGTAATAGTAGTGGTAGTAGCAGAGATAGTGTACAAGATGTTGAGGGAGGAACGTAGTGGACGGGCCTCAAGTATGAAGTAGAGGCAGTGGGATTGTAAGCAAACTTGTGTCCTTGTTTCTAAGTGCCATTCACCGCCTATGACCCGGATGCAAAGGTCAAAATTCACCCTAAAAACATGCTAGGTCAACCGGGGTCACTCTACCCTAAGTGGAAACGTGTGGGTAGCCAGCAGAGAGAGAGAGAGAGAGAGAGAGAGGGAGAGGACAGGAGTACACATTCAGCACATTCAGATACAGTACACACGACTACAAGCAGCGTAACAGAGTAGCACCAAAGACGGAGCAGGAGGTCAAGGTGGATGTAAACCCAGTAACATTTAAACTCACAATAAAACTGGTTGGTCTTATAATTCTAAATCCATGAGGTAAAGTTCAAGGCGGTTCCCTAACATCTTGTCCTAAGCCACTTATTTTATTACACCTTGCCATCATCTTCTGTGTTACTTAAATCATTCTAAGTAACACCTCACTGTACATAACTCACAAAACAATATTAGCCAGCAGTATTCAAAAATAAATCGCCAAGGAAGAGGTGTTAGGGAGCTAGGGTATCTTTAATTAGGTCTAAGCAAAGCTGTGTATATATGAATCGTATTACCATGAAATTATGATATGGGGGAATAACATGGGAATCCAGTAATTCAGAGAGAGAGAGAGAGAGAGAGAGAGAGAGAGAGAGAGAGAATGTTCTATGCTTGAGGTGGTCCATTACGTAAAACAGACACTCAGACAAACGTGCTTCATAACTCCTAAAATAATACCCTGCTTCTCCTGTGTTGCCCTCGGCCCTGGTTTCTCTCTCTCTCTCTCTCTCTCTCTCTCTCGCTCGCTCGCTCGCTCTCTCCCTCTCTCTCTCTCTCTCTCTCTCTCTCTCTCTGCTTCTTCACGTTCCAAAATAATTTTAGTCTCATTAATTTTCTCTCTTTAACTTTTCCATTTTCTCTTCCTCTTCCTTTTCCTCTTCCTGTTCTCTCTCACCACATGCAGAGAGAGAGAGAGAGAGAGAGAGAGAGAGAGAGAGAGAGAGGCAACATCAGACTAAAATAATAAAAGACTGAATATCAAAAGTTAGAGAAGGTGAAAGAGTATGAAAGAGTTTGAGTGAGTGGAGGAGAGAGATTAAGTCAATTTACATAATATAACGCTTGCTGCCCTGCCTTTCCTCACTCACGCCTCTCCCATAACAGGCAATGCTTTCCTTAATATTCTAACCAAGCCTTTATCTGCACACACACGCACTGAATGCACAGGAAAAATTAGTCTATGATAAACTCTGATGGGGAAAAACTACGGTACTCTTTGCATGTTTTTACACCAAGAAAAATAGGCGGCGACAAATACCATCTAATGTATTAATAAGCAAAGGACTATTGAGGTTTCCTTCCCTATCGGCCTTGTCCTTGCTTCGATCGGTGAGTGACCCGAGGCGTATGTCCTTGCTACATACGCCAAGAGTAGGTCATTGAAAACTAACAGGTAACAATAACAATAGTAGTAGTAGAAGTAGTAGTTGTCGTAAAAGTAGCAGTAATAATAATAATAATAATAATAATAATAATAATAATAATACCATTGGTTCTTTCTTTCATGTATCTTAAAAAATAATCCATGAACTTTTACACCATTATGGACTCAGTCAAGAACCTAATTTCAACCAAGAATTCTGAAGACAATTTTGCTCAAGGAAACAAAGCCTCTATGATACCCCCTCCCCCTCGTTGCACAACACCACCCTATCAGAAATTATAATCTGCCTGAGGGGGAAGAGGGAGGAGGGGTAGTCTATTTATTAAGAGGGATATTTACTAAGAGGGATATTTGCTAACATTGCCTAAACGCCTTGGAAAATTATAAGCTTCAATGGGTGTATTATTAACCAACTCGAAGAAGGTGGAAAAATATAGTTAATATAACTTTATCGAGTCAGAAAATATAAATGATTTGAGACAAGGGAGAATAACTATGAATCTATCTACTTATCTATCTGTCTCTCTATCTATTTGTCTGTCTACCTTCATTAGGTTAGGTTACACTATGTTAGATAAAGGTACATGAGGTGTGGTGAGGTCAGGTTAGGTTAGGTTAGGTTAGGTTAGATTAGGTTATGTTAGGTTAGGTTAGGTTAGGTTTGGTTAATCTGGATTAGGGTAGAATAGGGTATGGCTGAATAGGGTAAAGTAGGTTAGATTAGGTCACGTTATACTAGGTTAGGTTGGCATAAAGTTCGGTGAGGTAAGAAAAGGTTAAGTTAAGCTTGGCAAAATTAGGGTAGGGTAGGGTAAGGTAGGGTAGGGTAGGGTAGGGTAGGGTAGGGTAGAGTAGGGAGGGTAGGGTAGGGTAGGGTAGGGTGGAGTAGGGAGGGGAGGGTAGGGTAGGGTAGGGTAGGGTAGAGTAGGGAGGGTAGGGTAGGGTAGGGTAGGGTAGGGTGGAGTAGGGAGGGTAGGGTGGGGTAGGGTAGGGTAGAGTAGGGAGGGTAGGGTAGGGTAGGGTAGGGAGGGTAGGGTAGTGTAGGGAAGGGCAGAGTAGAAATGGCAAAGTTACGCAAAGTTAGGTCTGAAACTGAGAGAGGTGAGCAGACATCAATGAAGGCGAGGTTGGTTATATAATCGTGAATCGCTGCGTGAGATCAGGAAACAGGTATTTTGATTTAACCTGACCACGACAAGACCTCACACACACACACACACACACACACACACACACACACACACACACACACACACACACACCGCTCGCTGGTGCAGTGGTAACGCTCTCGCCTGCCAACTGGTGGACGGGAGTTCGTGCCTCGCTCGTTGCGAAAAGTATCACTGACGAAGTGGGTGGTTACTGTCCCCCTTGAGCATGGGGACGGGTGTGTGCGTGTGTGAAGGTCACAGCCTTACCCTTAGATCGGACTATATGAGCTCTCAGCTCCCTTCCGGGAGGGTAAAAGCTGACGATCACGACCATCAAGTGATCCTGACCGACCCGGTGAATTACACACACACACAGTCAAACAAACAGACAGACAGACAGTGTGTGTGTGTGTGTGTATGTGTGTGTGTGTGTGTGTGAGAGAGAGAGAGAGAGAGAGAGAGAGAGAGAGAGAGAGAGAGAGAGAGAGATAATAAACACATAAACACACAGACAATCAGATTATTTCACCAATTTCTTAATCAAGCCCTGAAAGTAACGATGCGTTGATAATTATAGATGTTTTGGCTCTATCATGCTGACCTAAATCTCTCTCTCTCTCTCTCTCTCTCTCTCTCTCTCTCTCTCTCTGCCAACACTCCACATATCATTCATGCAAAATTTCCACCAACACAACTGCATGCAACCAATTAAAATGCAAAGGTAAAGGCATTGCAGATCTGACTCCCTTGTGCAACAGACTCATCAGCATGCAACACGGGGATTGCACATTCTGAAACTGTAATCCTTTCACCGTAACTTGGCCCTGATTTTCGTTCCTTTGCGGCTTATTTCACGAATCATAGTATCAGAAAGAGACTAGGCTAGGACTCTACATATTTTCCATATTGTTCTGTGGTAAAATATTCCAGTTTGTAGCCAGTATCCATCTATCTCTATCTATCTATAACCAGACGCCCTAATCGTGTAAGGGGTGGCCACAAACAAATCGCCTCCATGTCGCCATGTCCTCTGTCATTTTGATGCCCCCCCCAATTCACACCCCCTCTCTCATATACCTCTCCACTCTATACCTCCATCTCATCCTCGGTCTCCTCCTTCTCCTCACTGACATACTCACTCCTGGTTAGCCTAGTCTCTCACTTTCCGTCCCCCCAACTTACATTCCCCCCCCTCTTCCTCTCCTCCTCGCTCACATACACTCTCCTAGTTAGCCTCTCACTCTCCATCCCCCCAACTTGCACACCCTTCTCTCATATAGCCTACCTCCCCACTCCATCCCTCCATCTCATCCTCGGTCTCCTCCTATCTCTCCCCCCCTCCACCTCACTCACATACACTCTCCTCGTCAATCTCTCACTCTCTTATATGTACTAACAGTCATATTTACTGGATATACACTGACTTTGCCCCTAGTTCAAACACCCCTGCATGATTCTCAGCTCTGGAGTACAGCTTACGATTACCATGCAAATTTCAGCTTTAATGCCAAGGTCTCTAAGCTTCTTAACTGCTCACTCATGCAAGATTGCAAATATGAGATGAGTGTGAGTTTCTTGACGTGTCTTACTTTTGACAGAGAGAGAGAGAGAGAGAGAGAGAGAGAGAACAGGGCGCAGTGAAAGACGGAGGGGTAACAACTGTAAAGGGCAATAGGACACACGGTACAGAGAGGCTAAGACACTGGAAATACTGATCCCTAGGAGAGAGAAAGTAAAATTAGAGAAGCGAGTATTCCAAGTCACGAACTGCCCAGTCTGTTGCCTCAGTTCCTAGCTATCAGATCTGTCCTCCCTCCCTGACCTGCTGGAGGACGCCTTCACGTGGTGGGACTGATAAACCTGAGCGGCCCATCTCCCCGGGTATATAGATGTTCCTAAGCTTTCTCCCTAATTCCACTAGATTCTAGTGACTAGAAAGCACGGTGGACTACAGGTATAGGGAATCTACCTGTAATCCGCGGGGTTCGTATTCAGATGGACCTGGGGCTACTGTAACTTCTACTACTACTACTACTACTACTATTACCCCCCACCCCACCACCCCCACCCCCACCCCACCCCCACCACCACCACTACTACTGCTACTACTACTACTACTATTACCCCCCACCCCACCACCACCACCACCACCCCACCCCCACCACCACCACTACTACTACTACTACTATTACCCCCCACCCCACCACCACCACCCCCATCCCACCCCCACCACCACCACTACTACTACTACTACTACTACTATTACCCCTCACCCCACCACCCCCACCCCCACCCCACCCCCACCACCACCACCACTACTACTACTACTACTACTACTCTCTTGTTAGCTCCTATCAAATTCATCTACCCTCTGATTTTTGTATTTACCTTGCAATATAGCAAGGAAGTATATGAGTTAGGGTGTGAGCAAGGGAGAAGGCAGCCTAATGACAAGACAGGGTGACACTGAGGCGATTTTTTTGTGGCAGTCCCCATGGGATTAAAGCGTCTGGCTATGAAAAGATAGATAGACAAACAGACAGACAGACAGACAGAGTGGTGTGGATGTCTGTGGTCAGGTAAGAGGATGAAGATGAAGGACATGTAGAGGGCAGTATATGGAGAGAGAGAGAGAGAGAGAGAGAGAGAGAGAGAGAGAGAGAGAGAGAGAGAGAGAGAGGAAGAAGAGAAGGATAATGGATTGGGAAGAAGAGAACAAGAAACAAGGAAATATTTGTGAAAAGGAAATGAGATGGTAAAAGAAATGAATAAAGGAGGAAGAGAGAAGATGATAGAGACATGATAAGGAAGTGAGGAAGAAGAAAAGGGGAGCAGTAGATGGGGAAGAAGAGCTGTAGAGTAAAGCGAGAAAAAAGAAAAAAAGAAAATAATGAGAAGGAAATGAGAAAGTAAAGAAAATGAATAAAGGAGGAAGATGAAACATAACAGAGCAATGATAAGGAAGTGAGGAATGGGAAAAGGGGTTGTAGACAGGGAAGAAGAGGTGTAGAGTAAAAAAAAAAAAAAAAAAAAAGAAAAAGGAAGTAGTAATGAGAAGGAAATAAGAACGTAAAGGAAATGAATATAGGAGGAAGAAAGAAGATGATAGAGAATTGATAAGGAAGTGAGGAAAGGGAAAAGGAGGTAGCAGATAGGGAAGAAGAGGTGTAGAGTAAAAAAAAAAAAAAAAGAAAAAAGTAATGAGTTGGAAATGAGAAAGCAAAGGAAATGAATAAAGGAGGAAGAAACAAGATGGTAGAGAAATAAGGAAGTGAGGAAAGGGAAAAGGAGGTAGCAGATAGGGAGGAAGAGGTGTGGAATTACCAACTGGAAGGTGAAAAGGATGTTAAGGTCAGGTATAACAAGAGAGACAGTGGTACTCGAGGATGGAGATTGAAGCTTGTACTCCCTTCCTAACACCTCTTCCTTATCGATTTATTTTCGGATAGGGCTGGCTAATACCGTTTTGTACATTAGTCTGTGTTTTCTTCTTAACACCTCTTCCTTATCGATTTATTTTCTGACAGGGTTGGCTAATACCGCTTTGCACATTGGCTTGTATTCTCGTCCTAACACCTCCTCCTTGTCGATTTATTTTCGGATAGGGTTGGCTAATACCGTTTTATACATTAGCCTCTATTCTATTCCAAACACCTCTTCCTTATCGATTTATTTTCGGATAGGGCTGGCTAATACCGTTTTGTACATTAGTCTGTGTTTTCTTCCTAACACCTCTTCCTTATCGATTTATTTTCGGATAGGGCTGGCTAGAACCGTTTTGTACGTTATTTATGCAGACTATGATGACAAGAGAAAGATTTAAGAAACACAGAAGTGGTAAAGTGTAATAAAGCAAAATAAATAGCTTAGGAAGATGTGTTAGGGAGCTTCCTTATACCTGGCGAGAATATTGTATACTGTAGGTCTGGGCTGCTAAATTGAAGTCCCCAAATAACGCTAAATTGTCAAAAAATCGCTAGAAATCTTGAAAATCGCCAGAAAAAGGGTGTCTCCAATACTATTCTCTCTCTCTCTCTCTCTCTCTCTCTCTCTCTCTCTCTCTCTCTCTCTCTCTCAGACAATAGGCTGTAAAGATAGCGGGGCCAACTGACAAACAACATAACTTGTAAGAAGGACGACAATTCACCTTATACCGGTACTTAAAGACAGGGACAATGACGGGGTAAAAAAGGAGTGAGAGAGAGAGAGAGAGAGAGAGAGAGAGAGAGACACACACACACACACACACACACACACACACACACACACACACACACCTTGGACATCTAAAAACCAATGTCCGTAACTCTTGGCTAAAACAACCCATCATATTAACAAGCTGAAGATATTGGGTTGGGAATTTAGTATATGCATTTTGAATTACCAACTTCCCTAAAAAAAAAAATCTAATAATAGTATACAGTTTTTTTCTATCCATTTTTATTATATTTTATGCATAACGAGGAATTCTTTGTCTAAAATTAAATCATCATCATCATCATCATCATCATCATCATCATCATCCGGACCTCCTTTCCCACCCAAGGGCAGGGTGAGGAGTAGCAATGTCCAGACAGCCCAATTTTGCCCAATCCAATGGACCACGCTTCCATTCACTCATCATTCAAGCCTCCGGAATCCTGGCTCCATCGGATACGCCAACATTCACCACGTTCTGTAGCTTCACATAAACGTATCCGACAGAGTCAATCCGGACGCTGCCACGTTAAAAAGGGGTGCCAAAATCCCTGATCATGCACTTCTCCTCACAATATTCATCCAGCCAGCTCGATCTCTTGTCAGTTCCCTAGCCTCGACTTCCAAACCTCTCTTCCTCACACACTCATCCATCATTAAAACGATTACAATATTCACTTTTCAGAATCTTCCCACCAAACAGGATCTTACAAGGTTATATTTGCATCCTGACATTTTGCGATTTTCAGCACTTGTTCCTGTTTAACCTTTTCTTTTGCGTATCGTCTTGACTCTTCATTCCTATCTGTGTGTGTGTGTGTGTGTGTGTGTGTGTGTGTGTGTGTGTGTGTGTGTGTGTGTGTGTGTGTTTACGCCTCATCCTCCTCTTCCTGCGTTCCTTTAATCGCTAGACCTCTCTCTCTCTCTCTCTCTCTCTCTCTCTCTCTCTCTCTCTCTCTCTCTCTCTCTCTCTCTCTCGTTTTTAATTAATCAGTCAGTTAATCTATCAATCTTTCTACCCATCAATCCATCTCTCTCATCAGTTTTTCTTTCCATCCGCCTTGTTATCTCTCTTCTCTCCATATCTTCCCTCCATCCTTTTCTCACCCCTCCTCTTCTCTCCATCTCTTCCCTCCATTCTTTCTCACCCCTCCTCTTCTCTCCACCTCTTCCCTCCACCTCTACGGTACCTCTTTTCCTCCTTCCCTCCCCTCCTCCCTTGATGTGAGGAGAGTTTGCCAGTCATCCCTTTCTCCTTAGTCTCGCCTCCATCAGTAAAGTTTGCCCCCTTGCTTGTGTAACCCCTGGCCTCTCACTCACCACCTCTACCAATATCATTACTACCTTCACTACCACTCAACACCATACTGTCACCATTTTCACAGCCACTACTACTACTATTACTACTGCTACTACAACTACTACAACTATCACCATCACAATCACCATATTCACCCCAACCATCTTTAAAAATTACTATCATTTTCACAGAGAGAGAGAGATACGCAGATACTGGTGTGCATGTATGTGTATGTATGTATGTGTATTCTGCGTGTCAGTAAGGGCAGACAATGCTTGTGTATGTATATTTATGTGTTTATGTGATGTGTATATAATTATGTATGAATGTATGTATGTATGTATGTATGTAGCAATTTATTTACGACTACACAGGGCTAATAGAACAGTAAATTCCACTAATCATTAAAACTAGAAAATAGCGTTCCTAAAATTCGCGGACGTGGTTCCCAAAACTATCCTCTTACTCAGTGAAAGTTAGAACAACCAAATTTACACCTAATGGAGAATGTATTAGAAGTTTGTTGACAGTCGCACCGTCAATACTGAATTTTTTTGGTGATGGGAAAGATGGATGGAATGTGAAGAATTGAAGGAATATAGAAAGAAGTATGTTAAGTATGTAGAGCTGATTCTTTTATTTACAATTTCATTTATTTGCTTATCAGTATATCTACCTATCTATCTATCTACCTGTCTGTCTATCAAAACGTACAGACAGACAGACAATCAATTAGAGAAGTAGATAGGTAACGGATAGAGAGGTGTGTGTGTGTGTGTGTGTGTGTGTGTGTGTGTGTGTGTGTGTGTGTGTGTGTGTGTGTGTGTGTGTGTGCGCGTGCGTGCGCGGATGAGTGAGTGTGTATCTCTATATAACACACACACACACACACACACACACACACAACATTCCCTCTTTACTCCCATTACTCTGCTCCATAAGGTGTTTGGGTGGAGTGGGGTGAAATATATGAAAGACTTCACAATTACAGTGACCTTCCACTCCTTACACCATCACTATCACCACCATCACTATCACCACCATCACTATCACCACCATCACTATCACTCAATATCACCACCATCACTACCACCATCATCACGTCACCATCATCACTATCACCATCACCACTATCACTCAATATCACCACCATCACTATCACCACCATCACTATCACCATCACCACTATCACTCAATATCACCACCATCACTACCACCATCATCACGTCACCATCTACACTATCACCACCACCACCATCACTGTCACCATCATCACTATCATTTTCGTCTCTGCTATCCTTGTCTTATTCTCGCAGTCACATTGGGTCGTATTCTCGTCGGTTATAGAAGCTCTCTAGCACCTTTTCCTAAGCGATTTATTTTGCTTATTGCACCTTACTGCCCTCCGTCCTCTCAATTTTGCCTCGCTTTCCATACATAGCTTACAAAATGATATCAACCAGTCATATCTAAAAATAAATCGCTAAGGAAGAGGTGCTAGGAGCCTCCTTAAACTATGTATGGGACAACTAACCTAGACTATTGTATATCTCTTTTTTTTTTTCTATTCTTATTACTCTCTCAGTCACCACACTCATCACTGTTCGTACCATGTCTTTTATCATCACCATCACCACTATCGTTATCACCAACATATGTGATATATGTGTTATCATCACTACGTCCTTCATTACTGTCATCACCATCACCATCACCACTATCGTTATCACCAGCACATGTGATATATGTGTTATCATCACTACGTCCTTTATTACTGTCATCACCATCACCATCACCACTGTTGTTATCACCAGCAAATGTGATATGAGTTGCTACCCATGATAATATACTCACGTTATACTGTTCTCAAGCCTAGTATAATGGTGTATAATAGACGGAATATACTCTGCCTGAATTGCTACTTCTTATAACATTTCCGTCATACCGTTTTCATATTAGTGAATCAGAAAATAGTGATAGTAGACAGTGAAACAGAAGGAAGTGGTAGTAGGCAGTGAAACAGAAGACAGTGGTAGTAGACACTGAAAAAGAATATAGTGCAGTAGACAGTGAAACAGGAGATAGTGGTAACAGAAAGTGAAACAATTACTTCAGTATTGGCATATGCCTACTATTTTGTCCTACATATTAGCTTATGATTATAAATGTGATTATTCCTCGCCCTTAAAATCACGGTAAAAGCCAGTAAATGTGAGCATTTTTCCCTAGCAACACCTGTACAAGCTATCCTTGTGTCTACAGAGGGGTACGTACTTTATCTTAAGCCAGACTGGGTGTGTCAGTGCTGCCACTCACAAGAATTATATGAATTATTTCTTTTACTTTGGATATTGGCATATTTCTTCTTTTTTCAGGCTCATTCTCTTATATCCATAACTGTAATATTATTACCCACCCTAAAACTACGCTAAAAAAACATTAAAAGTGGCTACAATTTCTTTTAGCAACACTGTACAATATGTATGCCATGTTTCTGTGTTACTGTATAAATATTTTATGCATAATAAGATTACTGTTGATTCATCCATCAAAATACACAAGTGTAAGTTTTATTCATCTGAATTTATCGAATTTGTGATGCCTTGTACATAAATAGCTTCCGTTTCACATCGCAAGTTGGGGAAACGTGGCACCATTGTACACATGTGCGGGCCACACCACAGCCGCAAACGGGCGCGAGTCCGACTATAGTAGGAAGTAGCATGGTACAGGTTAAGATAAGAAGAGGACAGTGAAACAGAAAGTGAAACAGGAACTGAAAAAGGATAGTGATGGTGAAGCAAACAATGAAACAGGATAGTGATGGTGAAGCAAACAATGAAACAGGATAGTGATAGTGAAACAAAGGGTGAAACAGGATAGTGATAGTGAAAGACAGTACAATGGGTACTGAAACAGGACAGTGATAGTGAAACAGACAGTGAAATAGGATAGTAACAGTGAAACAGACGGTGAAATAGGAAGTGAAACAGGATAGTGATCATAGGCAGTACAGTACCCAGGCTGACCGAGGCGAACTAGATAAGGAGAGAAGGGGCGTGGTGGGAGAAGAATGAGGATTTCTGGTAGACGGGTCACGAAACAAGCTCCCCCACCTGCCTTTCCTTTCTCTCTCTCTCTCCCTCCCTCCATCACCCCCTTCCCTTTCCCTTTTCCCTCCCTGCATCTTTCCTCATCCTCTCTCTCTCTATCTCTCTCTCTCCCTTCACTCCTTTCCCTCTTCATACCGTGCCTTCCACATTTCCATTCTCTTGCGCCCATAAATTTCTTCTGATGCCTCTCTCTCTCTCTCTCTCTCGTATCTAAATCATACTGTTTCAATGTTTCGCTTCCTTTCGCTTTCCTACACTTATCTTCGTCCTTTTCATTGGGGTAGAGAAGAGCAGGGAAGGGCAAGGCAAGGCAGGGCAGGGCAGGGTAGGGCAGGGTCGGGTCGGGTCGGGTAGAACAAGACAGGGTAAGGTAAAGCAGGGTAAGGTGAGGTAGTATAGGACAAGATAAGGCATGAAAGTGTAGGGTAGATTTTTTTTTTTTTATGCGAGGAAGAAGGAACCAAAGGCCATGAGCCCGCAGTACAGTTCCCTCCAAGAGAAAAACAAAATACAATAAAGAGCCAAATTCAAGATCCGATCATTTTGAGATGCCTGGACACACTGCGTTTGAAAGACTGGAGATCATAGGCAGTAGGAAATACAGACAGAGGGAGACAGTTCCAGAGCTGACCTGTTGCATAAATGAAAGACTGGGAGTAACGGTTAACTCTTGCATTAGAGAGTTGGACAGAAAAGGGATGAGAGTTTGCTACCAGACGGGTGCTACGCGCCCGTCGTAGAGGTGGAGGAATGCAAGCAGACAGTTCAGAGGAGCAGTGACCATTAAAGTAGCGATAGAAAAGAGATAAAGATGCAACAGAAATTAGGGTAAGGTAGGGTACAATAGGACAGGATAAGACAGGAAATGACACAAAGAAAGTTAGAGCAAGGAGGGCAGGGCAGGGCAGGGCAAGGCAGGGTTGGGCTGGGCAGAGAAGGAAAATAATAGGGCAGAGAAGGACAAGAAAAGCCAGACAGGGCATGACAGAATAGGGAGAAGGACATAGCAAGGAAAAAAATTACAGTGTAGAACAGGAGAGGGTTAAGATAGACCAGGGATAAGAAAAAAAAAAAAGACAAGGCAATGTAGGGCAGG
>NC_137034.1:6241367-6348867 GCF_032717465.1 Coenobita brevimanus
CAGGTCTTTTTCTAGGTTCAATAAAATCCTCTGGAGATAGCAGGAATAAAATGAAATAAAATGAAAGAAGGACTAGAAATTAAATTGTCTCAGTCTCACTAATTATAATAGGTCTTGTCATCCTTCATCCTCACCCCTCACTCTCCAACCCCTACTGTGCTGCACCCCACCTGACCCCCTCCCCAACCAATCCTCCTCCTTTTCCCCAGCCCACCACCCCTCACTCCTAACCCCCATTACGAGATAACATACTTCATTTCCACTGCCTTTCTCCACTCCCTATTCCCCAATTAATATTCTCACTCCCCAACTAAAACTGACATAATTTATACCTCATCCCGCTAGAGCCCCATCTCACCTACTCCTTCCCACCCAATACTTCCTACCTCACTATCACCACCCTTCATTCCCAGCCAGTCCTATCATTCCCCAACCGTCATCACGATACCTAATCAATGCCTTTCCCCAAACCTTCACTCCCCATCCCCTCATTCCCCAACCCTTACTCCTCATACCTCATCCCTCTCACCTCAGCCAATATCACCATAACACACTACCCTCTCCAACAGATCCCCTCCCTGGACATCCCCCTATGACCCTTGACCTTTCCAGCGTGACTTTTGACCTCAGGGGTGGTAGGAAGACACCCAATCCTCATTACCCATCCATCACTCCCCAGTCCAAATCCTCCAGTAACTCAATCTCTACTACTTACTCCCCATTTCTCAACCCTCCTTCCCCATGTCCTCACGCCCCAATCTCTCATTCCCCAACCCTCCCTCTGCAACACGCCACTCCCCAACACTTTCCCTAATCACCATCATCCTTCATTTCCCAATTCCTATCTTCCCCAACCACCTTATACGCCACACACACACACACACACACACACACACACCAATCCCCATCCCTTCCCCAGTGCCCCCTGACCTTTTCAACATGACCTATGACCTCGGTGGGTTGGCAGGGGAAGACACCCACAAAAAGCCACCAACCTTGACTCGCTCCGGGGCAAGAGAGAGAGAGAGAGAGAAAGAGAGAGAGATCATGTGTTGCATAGTTGTGGGTGGAGCTAAGAACTCTCAAAGCTTAGAGAGAGAGAGAGAGAGAGAGAGAGAGAGAGAGAGAGAGAGACTCACTGGGGATGTGGTGACGTCATCTGAGGCGAATTGACCGTAAGAAAATTAGTTCTTATGATTACATTAACTTTTCAATATTATAGCATTTTTTTTATATTACTTTCGACTGCTACACCTGCTGAGAGAGAGAGAGAGAGAGAGAGAGAGAGAGAGAGAGAGAGAGAGAGAGAGAGAGAGAGAGAGAGAGAGCAACTTGAATAACAGTGAATAGATGCATGGTCGTGGCGGTGGTGATTATAATTCTCTCTGTCTGTCTGTCTCTCTCTCTCTCTCTCTCTCTCTCTCTCTCTCCTTATTTCAGCTTACATTCTACAGTATATTGCAACCTCAACTACCAATAAGTGTCCCCTCAACCTGACAAAAGCTTACATTTTCTTTGATGCAACGTTTGTCAATTTTCATCACTAACTCACTGTCACTATAACTGCTATAACCCACACTACTATCCATAACTACTATCAGATCACTGTAACTCACTACTATAACTCATTCTATAGTTCTTCTCCCTCAGGTAGGTCTAGATTTTCGTCCACTTGCAGTTTATTTCACGTAGCTAAGTGACTGGACAAAATACTATGGGTTTACATTCTTCCCACAGCACTTCTTCGTGACTAGCATTATATTCTCGTGTTAATCTAATGCAACAAATGCATTCAAGACGGAGATGATCACTTTAGGCCCATTTAAAGTGAAAATGGTATACTATGAATATCACTACTACTACCACTATCACTACCATAACCATCACTACTAATATCAATGACGTCTGGGATGCTATAACCTCCATAAAAAGCAGCCCCAACCCCAAACTCTAATCCCCTTCAGTCTGTCAGGCATAAGAAACAATTTCCAGAGAGAGAGAGAGAGGATAAGTTGGGGGATGGAGTTATTTACTTAATCTGCAATATCATTTACTGCAATTATCATCATTATTTCAGCTACTGGTGTCGCACTGAATCATTACTACTAACAAATGTCACCAAAAAATTATACACACTCGCAGTTTGCACGACGCGACGATTGCATTCAGTTAAGTGTGAGCCAAAGCAGCCTGAGAATGTTAATCCTGGTGCAATGAACCCTTTCATCGTCGGGGAAACTTTAGTATTATATTTCAGCTAACGTCAGACGATTTTACTTACCTGAGCGTGAGTCACAGGAGGTAATTCGCGAGAGACCCAGCGGCACACACTTTAGCTTAAAATGTCACTCTTTTCCCGCGCATTTCTGAACCCGATGTACGACAACATTTGTAATTAGTGACTCGCTTCAAAATATTTCTCTGGTTGCCCAATTTGCCATATTGCTTTACAAAACGTTATTATTACAAATCTATAAACACAATATAGTATAGGCATCCGTTTTTCTATATTGCTGTAATGCAGAAAAAATGCATATAGACAAAGTAATCGAAGAGTATGATAATAATTTTGTGTGAGTGTACTGGCGCTCACGGGGAACTGCTAAATACTTCCATTATTTTAATCACTGGCTTTGGTTCTGCAATATTCGTGTGTCCTTATACGATCATCCTGACACTGAGAAACATATAAGTATTCAAAATTAGTGAACTAACTGTTTTCTAAGAGTGATATTGCAAAACTTTGTTTAGGAACAGTTAAATATAAGCGGCTCAACCCTATACTTAGCAGACTCTTCCAGAAAGATATTTATGAGCTTTTTACAACAAGCATTCACGGCAAAACAATGCAGGCTTCTAATATTATATATTTAGGTGCCCTTTGTATACATTTTCAAGTATTTATGTCAACAACAGTAGCCCAGAATTACCCCAAATCAGAGCGAGTGTAATGTTGATTCTTACGTCTGGCAAGGTAACGGAACAGGCAATAATATCGCTAACTTCAGTAAAAATAACTATGAGTCTTTGATATCATGTAATCGTGGTAAAATCACAAGGGACTTTTGATTCAATATACTCACTTTCTCTTTATTTACATATTCAAATGTTTACGACAACAAGAGTTTCTCAGACTTGTGTAAAATTGAGTGAGTGTAATGTTGACTCTTGCGTAGGGCCAGGTTGTACTTATGAGCTCTTTTATGCATGTATTAATAACAAAACAAGACTGGCTTCTAGTTGAATGTACTCAGTTGCGTTTTTTATACTATTTCAAACATCCAGGGCAACGATAGTATCTCAAACTTTGCGTAACTTTGACAGTGTAATTACCAACTTACGTCTGGCAAGTTTATGGCAGGAAGTTTCACTGGCAGAGTTTGAAATTGCAAGCACAAATTCTTTTCGCTTTCTTTTGGAGTATTGGGCTAGATATCAGACTCCCAAGTTAACAGCGGGATGCTTGAACTTACCCAACACATTACAGGTCTGAAGAGTCGATGGATTTGGTGATATAAGGTGAGGATACACAAATACAGTTCACTCATTCATCAGCGTTGGGCTTACTACAACGTTTAAAGCTCATTGATTCTCCATTCTACGTTACTATTTGTTTACGGTTTACCCTTTAAATTAAACCGTTGATTAGTCTTTTAAAGCCATTCATAGGTAGAGTTGCACGCCTATGCCACGTGGTCCTACTCTGTGTTTGTAAATAATAAAGCTCTGAATGAACTGGCACCACTTCCACCTCTCCTACCAATTAATCCTTTATCGCCACATCGAGAGCGTAAGGGCCCAAGGCTAGACTTCTCAGTCCCGACATTTAAGGCAAGAATGACCATTAGCTTATCCTTGAGTGGCAACAGGTGCTGGAGAGGGTCGCCTTCGTGTGGTGGCACAGTGCATTTGATAATATGGTTACCAGTCAACGCAGTAAATGGTTTCCTGGGTTACAAAACACCATTTGGTTTAAAAAAAACAACAACACCAACTTTTTAAAGTTAGAGATCAGACGCTTAAATTTTAGGTTTACATTTTCTTTCCTTAATTTAAAAGAGAAAACACGCTACTGAGACGGGACTAAAGACGAATTACTATACGCTACACGGGCATGTCTAAAACGTTATTCTCGTAGGGGAAGGAGGCTCCCTGACACCTCATCTTCAAAGATTTATTTTCCAAACTATTCATTAATATCCGCTGGTTTGCTTTTTGTGTCTTTCAAATATCGGTATAGATTGCATGAATAACACACAAGAATAAAGTAACGGGGCAGAATCAGAAATAAATCGGTAAGGAAGAGGTGTTTGTAAGCTTCCTAACTGTACGATAATACCACTTTGTATCCCAGTGCGGCATTCTGGTGGCAGTGTAGACAGACAGGCAGATAGATGGATAGATAGACAGACAGACAGGCAGATACACGAAAGGGTAGAAATACAGAGAGAGAGAGAGAGAGAGAGAGAGAGAGAGAGAGAGAGAGAGAGAATCACCACAACCACATAACTCAAGCAGGGTACATGATCATATCAGATTAGTAATGCTGTTTATTCCTTACTTATCGGTTATCACACCACAACATTAACCACAATATAGTCATTACCAAACTGTCCATTTAAGAAGCAGCTGTAGTAGTAGTAGTAGTAGTTGTGGTAGTGAGAATAATGATGAAAATAATAGTAATAATAATAATAACAATAATATAATAATAATAGTAATAGTAGTAGCAGTAGTAGTAACCAGAACTAGAATAACGTAGCAATAACAACAATAACAGCACAAGTACAGGTCATTAAACAAAGGCAATGTACTCACCTCAGTGGGATATCTTGAGCTCAGTACACACCGTAGTAGCACTGTAATGTACTATCCTAAACGTACTCACGTTAGAACACTGTACTGCACCATATTTTCACTGCACAAAATGTCTTGGCACTAAAATTTCTCATTCACTGTTCACTGGGTCACTGAAGTACTATTTATGGATGTACTGTAGCCTACTTTTCTTACTCTACACAACGTCACGACAATGCTCTAGATATACGCAATGTAAGTTTAAACTGTACTCTCCTTTTTCATGAACACAACGTAACAATATGTACTTTCATATCTGTACACAACATATCGTTAATGTATTACTTTTTTCACTGCACAGATCATAGCGGCACTGTAATGTACTCTTCTTTCACTGTACACAATGTAATGGCATTATAATGTACTCTTCTCTCACTGTTCACATCCAAGCTGCATTGCACATAGTAAATTCACTAAGTGTTCTTGGATTTCTTGCGCGCTGGAGAGAGAGAGAGAGAGAGAGAGAGAGAGAGAGAGAGAGAGAGAGAGAGAGAGACACGGGAGGAGGGAGGATGCCGCCCATCATATACCCTCTCACCCCAAGAGATTAACTCACTCTGAAGGCGGTGACAGGACAGCGTCACTTTTTCAGTAAACAATCGCCAATCTCGACTTAGGCATTGTTTTCGGTTATGTAAACAAAAACTTTACATCGTGAATCACCAGCTCAAAATTTGATTATTATGGACAAAATACTTTGAGAATAGTTCGTTCATTTTAGCTATGGCTTTTTTGTTTATCTAATAGAACTGGGTCAATAAAAAATGCTGCACTTAGTCGTGGTTGCGTAGATTCATCGTTATGATGAGGTAGGAATGAGTCTTCTTGGTTGCTAGTCAAATTTACCCTCCATTTTGACTACATTTGGTCACCAACTGAGCTATAGGTTAAAGATCTCCGTTAGATCAAAACATTTCGACTATAGGCAGAGATGTTTGTTCTTTTTCATCTTATTTCCCGTAGCCTTGTGGCAGAAAGACAATACTACGGCTCTACATCCTTTCCGTAGATTTTTTTTTTTTTTCTCGGTTACACTATTAACTTTAGCTAGGCGTTAATTTGTTTTCTCTCCTTCAGTGCTGAGCTAGAACAAGATTAACACTGGAATATGATGCTGGTCACGAGGAAGTGCTATGGAGTAAGGATATAGAGCCTTCATATTGTCATTTTCTTCCGCTGCACTGCATGAAGATCCAAAAGGAGGAAACTGTAGGCCAAGAGAAGGTGAACAGAGCCTAGCACCGTATTCAAGTGTTCATCTCTTGTTATTGCTCAGGTATCAGTATGGAGAGACGGCAATTTTACCCCTAGTTAAACTAACCGAAGTAAACAATGAGACATTCCATTATAACTAAGAGTAAGTGGTTTTTAAGATTTCGTAATTCCTCTTCCTTTCCAAGTTATTTTGCACCTTGAGCATCAATATCCTCTTTTTTCAGTTCTTAATGTCAACTACGTTGATATGAAAACGATATAATTAGCATACAAGAGAACAATAAGGTAAACTCTGTGACAAGGCTTGGAGCAGTTTAGAAGCCTATCTCGTTCTCGGAATGTTCTTGTTTCTTAGAAGTCCTGGCAATCTAATTTTTCATTGTTAAAGCCCAGTTTACACAAGTACACTTTAAGTTTTTGGATTAACGTCGTGGAAACAGTACGAATAGGAAGATTTAGGCAAGATTTAGATATACATATGCAAATTATCCAAGTTACGCATGCCCAGGTGGGCGGAGATAATGTGACGACAAGGTACACCTGCCTGTTTTGAAATGCCTGCTACAGAATTTTATGACACGGGTCTAAAGTGTATTTCTTGCGTTTTCAGAGTACCCTAATGATCTGGAAATGTTGAGAGAGTGGAGAATGAGAGACTGATTAGGAGAGAGTATGTGTGTGAGGTGGAAGGGGAGGAGAGGATCGAGGATGGAGTGGAGGGAGATAAGGATGGATGGAAGATGGGAGGGAGGGAGACGATGTGGAGAGATTGGGTGGAGGAACAGAGGGGATGAGATGGAGGGACAGAATGGAGGGAGGGAGAGGGGGAGAGGGAGATCGAGGACGAGGTGGACTAAAACAGTAATGGTACAGAGAAGAGGGGAGGCCGAGGATGAGGTGGAGGGAAGGGGTGGAGAGGTATGTGACTGAGGGTGGTGTGAACTGAAGGGACGGCATCGGAGGACAGAGTGACATGGAGGCGATATCGGAGGACAGGGTGACATGGAGACGATTTGTTCTTGGCCCCCCTTATCCTGGAATAAGGCGTCTGCCAATAGATAGATAGATAGATAGATAGATAGATGGGTAGATAGAAATGTGGGTAGATAGTTTTTAAAAAGTGTGTGTGTGTGTGTGTGTGTGTGTGTGTGTGTGTGTGAGTTCTACCTTTCCTTAATGCTATACTATATATATATATATATATATATATATATATATATATATATATATATATATATATATATATATATATATATATATATATATATATATGCAGACTGGTGTGTTCTTACCTAATTATTCTTACCTAATTGTATCTTTACAGGAATGAGTCAAGCTCATACTGTCCCGTGTCTTAAACCATATTTATCGTACATATCCTTAAATTTGTGAATTGTTTTGGGACACACTATTTCATTCGGTAGTGCATTCCATTGATCAATTGCTCTGTTTGGGAAACTGAACTTCCTTACGTCTTTATCACCTCTCTTCTTATGCAGTTTTTTGCAGTGTCCTCTTGCTGATGCTTCTCCATATGTTAAGTAATCATTTATGTCTATTTTCTCCTTTCCTGATATGCACTTATATAGCATTATCATGTCACCTCTTTTCCTTCTCTCCTGTAGTGTTGGTAGATTCAGTTTATTTAGTCTTTCTTCGTAGCATAGGTCCTTTAAGCTTGATATCCATCTTGTAGCGGCCCTTTGAACTTTTTCAATCTTGTCTATATGCTTTTTGAGATGAGGACTTCAGACCACTGATGCATATTCCAGGGTTGGTCTAATGAATGATGTTATTATCCTTCTTAGCATGTCTTCATTTATGTATGTGAATGCTATTCTCATATTTGCAAGCAGTGTATACATGTTCCGTACCTTCTCGCTGATGTGGTCAGCCGGAGATAGTCTGTTATTGATAATCACACCTAGGTCTTTCTCTCTTTCTGATGTGTATAGGGTTTTATTTCCTAACTTATAATCCCAATCAGGTCTTTTTCCACTTTTACCAAACTTGATTACATGACACTTGTCCACATTGAATTCCATTTGCCATGTACTACTCCCTTCATGAAGTTTATTTAATTCTTCTTGTAGCTCCCTACAAGAGTCTGTGCTAGTAATTCTCCTTTGTATTTTTGCATCATCTGCAAACATATTCAGATAGTTCTCATTTCCAGTGTTACTGTTTATATCATTTATATACACTAAAAACATGCTTGGTGCCAGCACCGAACCCTGTGGTACTCCACTAGTCATTTCTTTCCATGATAAGTAGTTTCCTCTTAGTACTGTTCTCATTTCTCTTTTTATGAGAAAGTCTTGCATCCAACAAAACAGTTTGCCTCGAATTCCTCCTCGATGGTACAGTTTCCATAAAAGTCTTTGGTGTGGTACTGTGTCAAAAGCTTTCTTGAAATCTAAATAGATACTGTCCACCCATCCTTCCCTTTCCTGTATTGTGTTTGTTACTCTGTCATAGTAGCTCAACAGATTAGTAACACATGATTTTCCTTTTCTGAAACCAAACTGTCTTTCTGTTATCATACTGTGTTCTTCTAGATGATTTACCCAAGCTTTTCTTATAAGTTTTTCTAATACCTTGCTTACAACACTGGTCAGTGATACTGGTCGGTAGTTGAGAGGATTTTGTCTATTTCCTTTCTTGAATAAGGGGACTATATTTGCTTTTTTCCAAATATCAGGTAGTTTCCCTTGACTCAAGGATTTCTTGAAAATTAAAAATAATGGTTTACTTAACTCCTTTGCACATTCTCGTAATACCCAACATGAAATTTCATCAGGACCACTTGCTTTTCCTCTGTCTAATCTACTTAACTCCCCCTGTATTACTTTTTCTGCTATTTGTATATCTGGTAGTGTGTGTGGACATGCTTGTTCCACATAGTCCCTCTCAAAAAAAAAATTTCTGTAAAAACTAATTGGAAATTCTTATTTGGTGCTTCACAAATATCTTTCTCTTGTGTATAAGTGATTCCCTCGTCCGTAATGGATTGTATTATATTTTACTTTGGTTTTGCTTCTGATATAGCTGTAAAACAGCTTTGGTTGATCACTGCTTTTATTTATTATATCCTCCTCAAACTGTTTTTGGGCTTCCCTCCTTATTCTTGTATAGTCGTTTCTTGCCTGTTTGTAATTATTATACGCCCTTTCACTATTGTGTCTTCTGTATCTATTCCACAACAAATCTCTTCTTTCTTTTGATTTTTTACATTCTGTATTGAACCATTTCTGTATTTTCTTATCTGCTTGTTTGTGCTGTGGGATGTACTTCTGGACTCCTATTTCATAAAATTCACAAAAATTTTTATATACAGCATTTAAATCTTGTCCTCTAAGCTCATTTTCCCAATCAACTTCTAAGAAATACTTCTTTAGGTCTTGATAATTTCCCTTTTTATAGTTTAGGCTCTTTTTGGAACTGTCATTGCTGTTTACTATGTCATATGCTATCCTGGAGTTATAATTTAGTACTGCATGATCGCTTTTGCCGAGTGGAGGGTGATATATTAAACTGTCGATGTCATTTTCTTGCCTAGTAAATATTAGATCTAGCACTGAAGGTACATGAAGTCCTCTTTTTCTGGTGGTTTCCCTCACATGTTGCGTTAAGAAAAACTCTTGTACGAGATCCAGGAGCTTTTGGTCCCAACAGCTTTCTTGGCTATTTATATCGAGAGTATTCCAATTTATATTTGTATTGAAGTCCCCAGTTAGTATAATTCTTTCCGATTTCTCTTCCATTTTATGTAGCAAGGATCTTATACTCTGAATTGTACTCTCTGCCAGGTCCTCATATTCGTCTCTTTCCCATGTGGTTGATCTGGGTGGCATGTACAAATTGGCTACAATTACTTTACCTTCAGATGTGTCGATCTCTACTGCAATCAGTTCTACTTGTGATGCTATATCTAGTTTTATTTCCTTGACTTTTAGATTTTTCTTAGTTAATATTATAATTCCTCCTCCTTTTTTTAAATTTCTGTCTCTTCTCCATATATTGTATTCCTCTAAGTTTAGTATGTCATTGGATATCCTTGGTGTTAATTTTGTCTCAGTTAGGCATATTATTTGTGGTTCATTTTCTCTGACATAATTATTCATCTCTAGTAATTTAGATACCATTCCATCCACATTTGAGTACATCAACTTTATCATCTTGTTTATATACTTGTCATGACATGGTTCTACTACCTTCCTCCTTTTTCTTCCATCCTGTTTGTGTACCACTTTCGTACCTGCAATCCTATTACTTTGTAAAAAATTTCTTCTTCTCCTCTTCTGATCTTTCCTCATTTTTTTGTTTTTGCTTCCTCCTTTTTCTCTTTCAGTAATTCCAGTTCCTCTTGTGTTAGGCATCTTTTTATCCATAAATTTTTGAACTCCTCTTTTTCCATAAGATTCTTTGCATTTTTTAGTATCTCTTCCACAGTGTTTACACTCTGGAAAGTCGCCTCTAGAGGTCTTGTCTTGCTTTTCTCGTATTTCCCTAACCTTTTGTGTTCCTCTATGTCTTTACTACAATTTTCCTCTGATACTTCTTTCAGTAAGCTCATTACATTTGCCATCTCCTTTTTGTCTCTAGTGATCTTGTTTTTAACTTCTTCCTCTTCTATACCAGTGATTACTATTGATTTATTTATCTCTACTGAATCTCTGACTAACTTTGGATTGTTTTGGATTATTCTTTTCACTTCTTTTTTAATGCTTTTTTCCTCAACCCTTGTTTCTAAGTCTTTCTTTACTTTCACCATTTCAGCATACGTGGTTTCTACATAATTTTTGTAGCTTTGCACAGCTTCATTCACCTGTGTTATCTTCTCCTCAATATCACTGCTCTGGTCCATAAGACTGTTTGCTTGCCTAATTGTCTCTGTGTTATTTTTGAATTCTTCCATAACACTCTCGTGATTGACTACTGTACTTGCAATTTCACTCACTTTCTTCCTAAGCGTACTCAATTCCACTGTTAGTTCACTGATGGTTGTGTCTTTCTTATTGGCCTCCCTTCCTAGTTTTTCTATCTCTTCCTTTTGCAAGTGCATTTGCTTCTTTATTTCATCAATTTCATTTTTGAAAGCCATTTCTAGTTTGTGTACACGTTCAACCAGTCTATTGTGAGTCTCCACTTCAACCAGTTCTTGGTAGAAATCATCATTTTGCTTTTTACTTTTATCCCTTTTCCTTTCCAAATTTGTTTTACTGAAGTATGTATCCATTTTGTAATACTAAATGAACAGAGTATGTACTTACAGAGTATGTACACTTTCCCCGTGTTGCTGTAGTCGAAACAAACCCAGCTGACTCAGCTTATCGTGGTTCTTTGTTCTGTTTGAACCAGTCTTATTTAAACTTATTATTTCTTTTCCTTTTAATAATGAAAAATCATTTAGTCTAACCTGGTACAGAGCTTGACTCATTCAAAGATACTAATTTAGGTAATGCCACTGGCCGTGTTGGTCTGGTACGGAGCACCGATGACGGACGTCTACCTCCGATGACTCCCTGTGTGTGTGTGTGTGTGTGTGTGTTCTACCTTTCCTTAATGCCATACTAGATATATAGGCAGATTGGTGTGTGTGTGTGTGTGTGTGTGTGTGTGTGTGTGTGCGCGTTCTTACCTTACCTAATTGTATCTTTACAGGAATGAGTCAAGCTCGTATTATCCCGTGTCTTAGACCATATTTATCGTACATATCCTTAAATTTGTGAATTGTTTTGGCACACACTATTTCATTCGGTAGTGCATTCCATTGATCAATTGCTCTGTTTGGGAAACTGAATTTCCTTACGTCTTTATCACCTCTCTTCTTATGCAGTTTTTTGCAGTGTCCTCTTGCTGATGCTTCTCCATATGTTAAGTAATCATTTATGTCTATTTTCTCCTTTCCTGATATGCACTTATATAGCATTATCATGTCACCTCTTTTCCTTCTCTCCTGTAGTGTTGGTAGATTCAGTTTATTTAGTCTTTCTTCGTAGCTTAGGTCCCTCAAGCTTGATATCCATCTTGTAGCGGCCCTTTGAACTTTTTCAATCTTGTCTATATGCTTTTTGAGATGAGGACTCCAGACTATTGATGCATATTCCAGGGTTGGTCTAATGAATGATGTTATTATCCTTCTTAGCATGTCTTCATTTATGTATGTGAATGCTATTCTCATATTTGCAAGCAGTGTATACATGTTCCGTACCTTCTCGCTGATGTGGTCAGCCGGAGATAGTCTGTTATTGATAATCACACCTAGGTCTTTCTCTCTTTCTGATGTGTATAGGGTTTTATTTCCTAACTTATAATCCCAATCAGGTCTTTTTCCACTTTTACCAAACTTGATTGCATGACACTTGTCCACATTGAATTCCATTTGCCATGTACTACTCCATTCATGAAGTTTATTTAATTCTTCTTGTAGCTCCCTACAAGAGTCTGTGCTAGTAATTCTCCTTTGTATTTTTGCATCATCTGCAAACATATTCAGATAGCTCTCATTTCCAGTGTTACTGTTTATATCATTTATGTACACTAGAAACATGATTGGTGCCAGCACCGAACCCTGTGGTACTCCACTAGTCATTTCTTTCCATGATAAGTAGTTTCCTCTTAGTACTGTTCTCATTTCTCTTTTTATGAGAAAGTCTTGCATCCAACAAAACAGTTTGCCTCGAATTCCTCCTCGATGGTACAGTTTCCATAAAAGTCTTTGGTGTGGTACTGTGTCAAAAGCTTTCTTTGAAATCTAAATAGATACTGTCCACCCATCCTTCCCTTTCCTGTATTGTGTTTGTTACTCTGTCATAGTAGCTCAACAGATTAGTAACACATGATTTTCCTTTTCTGAAACCAAACTGTCTTTCTGTTATCATACTGTGTTCTTCTAGATGATTTACCCAAGCTTTTCTTATAAGTTTTTCTAATACCTTGCTTACAACACTGGTCAGTGATACTGGTCGGTAGTTGAGAGGATTTTGTCTATTTCCTTTCTTGAATAAGGGGACTATATTTGCTTTTTTCCAAATATCAGGTAGTTTCCCTTGACTCAAGGATTTCTTGAAAATTAAAAATAATGGTTTACTTAACTCCTTTGCACATTCTCGTAATACCCAACATGAAATTTCATCAGGACCACTTGCTTTTCCTCTGTCTAATCTACTTAACTCCCCCTGTATTACTTTTTCTGCTATTTGTATATCTGGTAGTGTGTGTGGACATGCGTGTTCCACATAGTCCCTCTCAAAAAAAACTTTTCTGTAAAAACTAATTGGAAATTCTTATTTAGTGCTTCACAAATATCTTTCTCTTGTGTATAAGTGATTCCCTCGTCCGTAATGGATTGTATTATATCTTTTACTTTGGTTTTGCTTCTGATATAGCTGTAAAACAGCTTTGGTTGATCACTGCTTTTATTTATTATATCCTCCTCAAACTGTTTTTGGGCTTCCCTCCTTAATCTTGTATAGTCGTTTCTTGCCTGTTTGTAATTATTATACGCCCTTTCACTATTGTGTCTTCTGTATCTATTCCACAACAAATCTCTTCTTTCTTTTGATTTTTTACATTCTGTATTGAACCATTTCTGTATTTTCTTATCTGCTTCTTTGTGCTGTGGGATGTACTTCTGGACTCCTATTTCATAAAATTCACAAAAATTTTATATGCAGCATTTAAATCTTGTCCTCTAAGCTCATTTTCCCAATCAACTTCTAAGAAATACTTCTTTAGGTCTTGATAATTTCCCTTTTTATAGTTTAGGCTCTTTTTGTAACTGTCATTGCTGTTTACTATGTCATATGCTATCCTGGAGTTATAATTTAGTACTGCATGATCGCTTTTGCCGAGTGGAGGGTGATATATTAAACTATCGATGTCATTTTCTTGCCTAGTAAATATTAGATCTAGCACTGAAGGTACATCAAGTCCTCTTTTTCTGGTGGTTTCCCTCACATGTTGCGTTAAGAAAAACTCTTGTACGAGATCCAGGAGCTTTTGGTCCCAACAGCTTTCTTGGCTATTTATATCGAGAGTATTCCAATTTATATTTGTATTGAAGTCCCCAGTTAGTATAATTCTTTCCGATTTCTCTTCCATTTTATGTAGCAATGATCTTATACTCTGAATTGTACTCTCTGCCAGGTCCTCATATTCGTCTCTTTCCCATGTGGTTGATCTGGGTGGCATGTACAAATTGGCTACAATTACTTTACCTTCAGATGTGTCGATCTCTACTGCAATCAGTTCTACTTGTGATGGTATATCTAGGTTTATTTCCTTGACTTTTAGAGTTTTCTTAGTTAATATTATAATTCCTCCTCCTTTTTTTAAATTTCTGTCTCTTCTCCATATATTGTATTCCTCTAAGTTTAGTATGTCATTGGATATCCTTGGTGTTAATTTTGTCTCAGTTAGGCATATTATTTGTGGTTCATTTTCTCTGACATAATCATTCATCTCTAGTAATTTAGATACCATTCCATCCACATTTGAGTACATCAACTTTATCATCTTGTTTATATACTTGTCATGACATGGTTCTACTACCTTCCTCCTTTTTCTTCCATCCTGTTTGTGTACCACTTTCGTACCTGCAATCCTATTACTTTGTAAAAAATTTCTTCTTCTCCTCTTCTGATCTTTCCTCATTTTTTTGTTTTTGCTTCCTCCTTTTTCTCTTTCAGTAATTCCAGTTCCTCTTGTGTTAGGCATCTTTTTATCCATAAATTTTTGAACTCCTCTTTTTCCATAAGATTCTTTGCATTTTTTAGTATCTCTTCCACAGTGTTTACACTCTGGAAAGTCACCTTTAGAGGTCTTGTCTTGCTTTTCTCGTATTTCCCTAACCTTTTGTGTTCCTCTATGTCTTTACTACAATTTTCCTCTGATACTTCTTTCAGTAAGCTCATTACATTTGCCATCTCCTTTTTGTCTCTAGTGATCTTGTTTTTAACTTCTTCCTCTTCTATACCAGTGATTACTATTGATTTATTTATCTCTACTGAATCTCTGACTAACTTTGGATTGTTTTGGATTATTCTTTTCACTTCTTTTTTAATGCTTTTTTCCTCAACCCTTGTTTCTAAGTCTTTCTTTACTTTCACCATTTCAGCATACGTGGTTTCTACATAATTTTTGTAGCTTTGCACAGCTTCATTCACCTGTGTTATCTTCTCCTCAATATCACTGCTCTGGTCCATAAGACTGTTTGCTTGCCTAATTGTCTCTGTGTTATTTTTGAATTCTTCCATAACACTCTCGTGATTGACTACTGTACTTGCAATTTCACTCACTTTCTTCCTAAGCGTACTCAATTCCACTGTTAGTTCACTGATGGTTGTGTCTTTCTTATTGGCCTCCCTTCCTAGTTTTTCTATCTCTTCCTTTTGCAAGTGCATTTGCTTCTTTATTTCATCAATTTCATTTTTGAAAGCCATTTCTAGTTTGTGTACACGTTCAACCAGTCTATTGTGAGTCTCCACTTCAACCAGTTCTTGGTAGAAATCATCATTTTGCTTTTTACTTTTATCCCTTTTCTTTTCCAAATTTGTTTTACTGAAGTATGTATCCATTTTGTAATACTAAATGAACAGAGTATGTACTTACAGAGTATGTACACTTTCCCCGTGTTGCTGTAGTCGAAACAAACCCAGCTGACTCAGCTTATCGTGGTTCTTTGTTCTGTTTGAACCAGTCTTATTTAAACTTATTATTTCTTTTCCTTTTAATAATGAAAAATCATTTAGTCTAACCTGGTACAGAGCTTGACTCATTCAAAGATACTAATTTAGGTAATGCCACTGGCCGTGTTGGTCTGGTACGGAGCACCGATGACGGACGTCTACCTCCGATGACTCCCTCTGTGTGTGTGTGTGTGTGTGTGTGTGTGTTCTACCTTTCCTTAATGCCATACTAGATATATAGGCAGATTGGTGTGTGTGTGTGTGTGTGTGTGTGTGTGTGTGTGTGTGTGCGTTCTTACCTTACCTAATTGTATCTTTACAGGAATGAGTCAAGCTCGTATTATCCCGTGTCTTAGACCATATTTATCGTACATATCCTTAAATTTGTGAATTGTTTTGGCACACACTATTTCATTCGGTAGTGCATTCCATTGATCAATTGCTCTGTTTGGGAAACTGAATTTCCTTACGTCTTTATCACCTCTCTTCTTATGCAGTTTTTTGCAGTGTCCTCTTGCTGATGCTTCTCCATATGTTAAGTAATCATGTCTATTTTCTCCTTTCCTGATATGCACTTATATAGCATTATCATGTCACCTCTTTTCCTTCTCTCCTGTAGTGTTGGTAGATTCAGTTTATTTAGTCTTTCTTCGTAGCTTAGGTCCCTCAAGCTTGATATCCATCTTGTAGCGGCCCTTTGAACTTTTTCAATCTTGTCTATATGCTTTTTGAGATGAGGACTCCAGACTATTGATGCATATTCCAGGGTTGGTCTAATGAATGATGTTATTATCCTTCTTAGCATGTCTTCATTTATGTATGTGAATGCTATTCTCATATTTGCAAGCAGTGTATACATGTTCCGTACCTTCTCGCTGATGTGGTCAGCCGGAGATAGTCTGTTATTGATAATCACACCTAGGTCTTTCTCTCTTTCTGATGTGTATAGGGTTTTATTTCCTAACTTATAATCCCAATCAGGTCTTTTTCCACTTTTACCAAACTTGATTACATGACACTTGTTCACATTGAATTCCATTTGCCATGTACTACTCCCTTCATGAAGTTTATTTAATTCTTCTTGTAGCTCCCTACAAGAGTCTGTGCTAGTAATTCTCCTTTGTATTTTTGCATCATCTGCAAACATATTCAGATAGCTCTCATTTCCAGTGTTACTGTTTATATCATTTATGTACACTAGAAACATGCTTGGTGCCAGCACCGAACCCTGTGGTACTCCACTAGTCACTTCTTTCCATGATGAGTAGTTTCCTCTTAGTACTGTCCTCATTTCTCTTTTTATGAGAAAGTCTTGCATCCAACAAAACACTTTGCCTCGAATTCCTCCTTGATGGTACAGCTTCCATAAAAGTCTTTGATGTGGTACTGTGTCAAAAGCTTTCTTGAAATCTAAATAGATACTGTCCACCCATCCTTCCCTTTCCTGTATTGTGTTTGTTACTCTGTCATAGTAGCTCAACAGATTAGTAACACATGATTTTCCTTTTCTGAAACCAAACTGTCTTTCTGTTATCATACTGTGTTCTTCTAGATGATTTACCCAAGCTTTTCTTATAAGTTTTTCTAATACCTTGCTTACAACACTGGTCAGTGATACTGGTCGGTAGTTGAGAGGATTTTGTCTATTTCCTTTCTTGAATAAGGGGACTATATTTGCTTTTTTCCAAATATCAGGTAGTTTCCCTTGACTCAAGGATTTCTTGAAAATTAAAAATAATGGTTTACTTAACTCCTTTGCACATTCTCGTAATACCCAACATGAAATTTCATCAGGACCACTTGCTTTTCCTCTGTCTAATCTACTTAACTCCTCCTGTATTACTTTTTCTGCTATTTGTATATCTGGTAGTATGTGTGGACATGCGTGTTCCACATATTCCCTCTCAAAATTTTTTTCTTCTGTAAAAACTAATTGGAAATTCTTATTTAGTGCTTCACAAATATCTTTCTCTTGTGTATAAGTGATTCCCTCGTCCGTGATGGATTGTATTATATCTTTTACTTTGGTTTGCTTCGATATAGCTGTAAAACAGCTTTGGTTGATCACTACTTTTATTTATTATATCCTCCTCAAACTGTTTTTGGGCTTCCCTCCTTATTCTTGTATAGTCGTTTCTTGCCTGTTTGTAATTATTATACGCCCTTTCACTATTGTGTCTTCTGTATCTATTCCACAACAAATCTCTTCTTTCTTTTGATTTTTTACATTCTGTATTGAACCATTTCTGTATTTTCTTATCTGCTTGTTTGTGCTGTGGGATGTACTTCTGGACTCCTATTTCATAAAATTCACAAAATTTTTTATATACAGCATTTAAATCTTGTCCTCTAAGCTCATTTTCCCAATCAACTTCTAAGAAATACTTCTTTAGGTCTTGATAATTTCCCTTTTTATAGTTTAGTCTCTTTTTGTAACTCTCATTGCTGTTTACTATGTTATATGCTATCCTGAAGTTATAATTTAGTACTGCATGATCGCTTTTGCCGAGTGGAGGGTGATATATTAAACTGTCAATGTCATTTTCTTGCCTAGTAAATATTAGATCTAGCACTGAAGGTACATCAAGTCCTCTTTTTCTAGTGGTTGTGTGTGTGTGTGTGTGTGTGTGTGTGTGTGATACTTTCCTTTATAATAAATCGCATTTCCTTTCCCGACAAGTTAATCTCATGTTTTATCTTTCCTTTTATTCCCTGCTCTCCGCTGTCACTTGTACTGCTTCCCCCGAGGTACTAACATGGTTTCTGTGATTTTTTTATATTCTAAGATGCTGTAATAGGTCTTCTCTTTAATTACCTTAGCAATTTATCTGTCTTTCCATCTCACTAACCCTATTTCGTGCATACACGGTCATTCCGAAAGTTAAGTCTCTTATTATATGGCTATACTCTTTCTACACTAATCTGGTCTAAAACTGCCATCTCTCTATCTTGAATGCTTAGTTCTAGCAATAGATTAATACTAGAATACGCTGCTTGTCATGAAGAAGTGCCATGGAAAAGACGTTGAGCCGTGGTAATGTCTTATCATGGCCTTAAACTATGGTATATCAGGTGGAAAAGGACAAAAAACCGCCTAGCTAGAATAAATGAACTACAGATCTTAAGGTTTGATGGCTCTTCTAAGATGAGTTATCCTTGAGTCAGTACTATATGTTACCTTTTAAACTCTAATGTCATTTAAATCCCTAGATATTCTCATGTAAACATTTAAAATATAAGTATGATCCTCGATGTAGCGGAAACTTAGACTATAACCACAAATCTTTTAAAGTTACAGAAGTTATATGCATGATTTCTTTAATTAAAATCACTTGGGCGAGTATTTTTTCTCTAATAAGCCCTCCAGTCATTTAAATCCCTCGAATTTCTCAAATAAACATTTAAAATATAAGTCAGATCTTTGAGATTGCGGGAATTTAAATGATGCCCCAGATCTTTTAGGGTTACGGAGATGGAAGTTTCTATTCTTTTTATTAAAAAGTTCCGATGCTCTTTTGTCTTTCTGTAGGTTCTGCCATATGAGGTTGCGTTGTCTATGCGTCAATAATAGAGGTGGAGTGGGCTGTGACTCTGCGTTGTGACAGTCTTATCATGGGTGGTATACATTGAGTTGTTGTGTCTTGTGGCAGGGCGTAGATTTACTCTGAGGGACAATGGCGGCGGCCGCTAGCTTATCCTCGAAAATGAAGAAGAAGACGATGAGGGTGAAGCATCAAAAAGTCAAGCTCTTCAGGGCGAACGAACCTTTCCTCTCCGTCTTCATGTGGGGGGTAAACCACACGGTGAGCATATTTCCCTGCCTCCCATGTCTCCAAAAACTATTATTACATAACCTTATAGAGCTTTTTTGGTTCAAATGGCCTTTATGTGCCCCGTAGCGAGATAGCAAAAAACAGAGATCTCTCGTTCCTCAGATAGAACTTCGATCTTCCCATTCACTTATTCATCGGGACGAAACTTTAATGTATTTTTCATATATGTACAGCATTGAGACTTTCCTGTATATTTTTAAATTATCTGTACATATTTTGATAAATATTTGTATTAGTGGAATAGAGGTTCAGATATACTTCATTGATTTTAAAGTATGTGTGAGTCATGGTTTTAGTTGCTTGTGATGGTGAGACTGTGTTTTGTGTATGTATTTGATGTCAGGCAGTGTAATGATGATAGTGGTATACAAAATAAGTATGAATGTGAAGAATACAGGACAGGACAATGTAGAGAATGTTAAAAGTGCACTGTACACTGGTGCTTCTTATACTATGCCAGTACAGTATTTTGTAGGTATACTGTCAGATAGTGTGATGATAATAATAGTGTACAAAATGTAAGGATAAAGAATTCAGTACTGGACGGGGTTGCTATAAATATCCAGTACCTTGCCTATCCCTTAAAAGGATAATAGTGGACCACAAGTGAAGGACAGCCATAGCCTGTAGTCCTCTGGATTTATGTTCAGATGAGTGGATTCACAGCAACAGCAGCAGTCACTTACACTGCATACTACTCTCATATTAGAGAATGTATTGTTCAGAACCACAATTAATTTATTATAACCAGAAAGTCGTATGCTGAATAGGCTAAAATCATTATTCTTGAATGTCCTGTGCTACTATTAAATAGCTATTATTAATTTCAAGCAGACCTCAAGAAAAACTCTGCCGGTATGTACTTGACCAATAAGTTATGAGTAAGAATTCACTTTGTAGGGCTTGAAGGACCAAATGCTTGGTGAGAGAAGAATATAAACACAGGAAGAGAGTTAATGCTGATACTACTGTGTCATCTTGGCTTTGTCTTTACTTTCTTCTAATCTTCATCTTGTTTGGACCTTATTCTATGGGTGGTATTGTAAGTGGCTTTAGAGATTTTCATAACACCTCATCCTAAGCCATTTAATCTGCATATTATACCCCAGTATCCTCTTATATGTTGAATGGTAAGGTGTAATATACAGAATAAATCACATAGGATGAGGTGCTGGAATGTTTCTTGTGCCAGTCAGAGTACATCCGAGTTAATCTTCCCTCTCCAGCAGCCTTTTAAACATTCTTTTTTTGCTTAGAGTTTCTCATCTACAATAAACTGGCCCTTATTGCAGGCCAGAAATTATTGTGATTTTTTAGCCTGATTGCACGTTCAAGTCCTTGTAGAGTACAGTATAGTATTAACCCTTTCAGTCAGGTAATAGCTGCACTCTTTAATTTTATTCTTGCTACAACCAGACATCGTTATTCAGCTCTTGAGAAACTTGTAAGTGGAGGAGTTGAATGTAGTTTTTATTTACCTCTTCATTACAATCCATTGCCCCAAGGTTGAATGAAACTGACCAGTAGTAGCAAGAATAAGATTGAAAGTGTATCACCATTTTCAATGAGTTAATTGTTTCTAGTTCACGAGGACTTCAGTCTCATAGCACATATGCACTCCCTTGGTTCTCAGTCTGTTCCTGATGCACTCCAGCAGCATGTTTTAAAATGTGACTAGCATTTCACAGGGCATGCTGTTGAATAGTTCTCCCTCAATCGTGTTTTCTCCTTCCTTGCCTTTTTGACCTTACCACACACCACCCTTGGGTGGGAAAAAGATCAGGATGATGATGATGACTAGTAATGTCTTGTCATTGATTATAGATACCAAGTATGATATTTAATACACTGTAGTTCCTTTTAATCTGCCATTATAATAGCACCAGGGAGTGGTGTTAGAATAGTTACAGTTACAATTTTGTAATTTCTTTTGGTATTTTATTTCAGAGCAGTGAACTGAGTCACATAAATGTACCAGTGATGTTGATGCCTGATGACTTCAAAGCTCATTCCAAAGTCCGAGTGGACAACCACCTCTTCAATAAGTTAGTAACTTTATGGTCCCCGTGATTTTTTTAACCGATGAATGGTGAGTGAATGAGTATAGACCATTTCGCAAAGCATGCTCTTTGTGTATTGTTTTTCCTCCATCATGTTTTTTTCTTTCCCTGGACCCAGCCTCACCCTTTTTAAGTGGGGAAAATAGGTTTGGATGCTGATAATAATGAATGTGCTTTAATTCTTTGTTCCCTGTTAATTTACCACAATGCATAGAATTGTAGTGTTGCACACTGTACAAGATTGTTGAACCATACACTAAAGACTTCTCTGTCTGTAGGTTTGAGACTGACTCTTGCTTTTACATGTTTTGCATTTGCTAACATGGGATTCCTAGTATAATAATGATGTAGCTCCTGTAGTCACATTACTTGTAATATATATACCGGTATTTTTTAATTTGCCCTTACAAGGTAAACATTCATAATACAGTTAATGTGCTATAACTATGCATTGTATTACTGTAGGTTGTAATTATATCATGCCTTTGTGGGGCTTGAATGAACCTCACTGCTGCAGGTCAAAAAGATGTGTGGCAGTCAGGCATTTGTAGCTTATATTTGCTACCACCCACACTTCAGTTGGTTGGGATGTGTGGATCCAAAAGGAAAAGTCTCATATTTGCATGATGGCTGTACATCATTTAGACCTGCAGTGGCAAGTTGGGCTCATGCCCCACACAGATGAGAGGGCTTTAATGACTATGGCTCGTTTATATATACATTGCTGTAGGTATTGTCGTTAGTCAACTGTACTTTTGTTAAGACATGCATGTCCAATCTTTACAGGGAGAATCTGCCTTCACACTTTAAAGTTAAAGAATATTGCCCCATCGTCTTCAGAAATTTACGAGAAAGATTTGGGATTGATGATGCAGATTTCCGAGAATCATTAACAAGGTATGTTGCTATATATTACAGTTTCTGTACACTCATTTATATGGTAGTATTGCATGTAAAGTTTCTGTATTGTACAAGTATTTTGATGTAGTAATTATTCACCACTTCTAGACTGCTTCATCATACAGTAGCTATACAGTACAGTATTACCATACAGTAATGTTGTCTTGGATATGTACATGAGTAAGGCTTGGTTCATTTTTTCCAGATTTTTCAGTGGATATTCTTTTAATGGTACTCTAGCTTAAATAAAGTATTTTCCATTACAAGGTTATTTATATATTTATTTTTATTATCATTACTGGACGTGAAAATAGAAATCTAGAGGAGATACTGAAAATTTAACAGCTTTTTGGGGAGTCATAATTATACATTATAGCAAGGATTTTCTCATATGATGATGTATGACAGTAGAGAACAATATAATATTAGATCCAGTACAGTACATTCTTCATGAGGAATGTATACACATTTTTGTAGCTGAGAAAAATTTGGCTAATATACTACTGTAATACAAGCAGAAGTTTGCTATCAGTCCCCTGCCAGCATTGTGATGCACCATCTTTTTTCTCATTCCTCTCCAAACATCACAGTATGTGCTTCCTTCTTCTATTCTTTTGTTTTGTGTTTCATTTTACTGTCACTTAAAATATTTCTTGTAAGCTTCCTCATTCCTCCTTCAATGTTTGAGAATATGCTTCCCTCTCCTGCCCTTTATAGTGTACTTTATATTACTGTTACATAAGAATACTTCATGTGACACCATCCATTGCCACAGCTGGTTGGGAAATGTCAGCAGACTTTTCATGATGACCACTTTTTCCATGTAGTACTTTTTCTTGATAATACCTTTTTTCATGATAGATGCACAAATAATGTGACTTGTCATCAAGGGACTTTGACCTGAGCTTCTTAGTAGGTAACATCACTTGCATTTTGGTCCATGAATCCACAACCTAACAAGAGGGCCTTTCTTAGGTCGAGACTAATTGAAGTTCGGCGTTATGGGGTCATTGATGAGGAAAGGTAATGATAGTAAACCTGATGTGGTTGAGGCAGTTAACGTCTTTAATCCAGTGATGTACCTTTACCATCCATCCATCCATCATCCAATCCTACATTACCCCATGAGGAGCGTAGGAGCCTGGGGCTAGGCAGTTGGTCCTGACATTTATACCTTATTATATAGCTGCTTTCATATTCATAAAAGTAATTGGTTCCAAGAGTTTGTTCACAACTCAAAAAATTTTAAAGATGAAATTCACTGATAGCAGTTGCCAAATATTTACAGATCATTGGTTAACACAGGTAGAAACCTTTATACCAGTTCTTTGAAATAAACTTAATTATTTGTATCATAGCCATTGTCTAAATAAGTATACACCATATTCAGTACAGTATTTTGTTGATGTCATTGAAAAGATATAGATATGGATCTGAATTAAAGTTTGTATATGAAAATTCATAAGCAGGGGAGCATGTTTATTTTTGCTATCTCAACAGTTTATTCGGCTTAGGATTTTTTCAAACTGGCAGGGTTGGATATTGCCCTCATTAACCCCCCCTTTTACACAAGCTCTACTAGGATGAGTAAGTCACCTAGAGGTAGCAGAAGTAAACCACTGGAATACATCATTGGATTGAAGGGGTTAATTGTTATTGACAGTTGATGTGTTTGGGAATTTGAGCTTCATATTAACTACTCAAGCATGGGGATGTTTTTTCTCATTTTATTCTTGCTGGCTGCTGATGATCTTGTTAGTGTTGGATAGATTTGTTGAACTGGAGGGGTTTGCCTTGTTCTTGTGGCCCCTGGCCTATCTGAAACCCAGTAGACTGCTGGCTGAAGCTGTCCCTTTCCTGCAGTCCACCATCCTGCCTTTGGGGGATAGGGAGGGAGTTGAGGGACTTTCTTCTAACCAGGGAACTCTGGATATATCAGTGCCACCACATGAAGGCATCCCTCTCTGGCAGCATCACCTTCATAAATCCTTGCAGTACAAGGAGGCTTTCCCAAGTTGAATGGAGTTGTATGTTATCAGCAAGAATAAACTAGAAAGGATGCCACCAGACTTCAAGGGACTGGACGTGATTATTGCTCACAGTGACAGTGGTCGCTTGATTTGGTGCTTGTCCCTCCAGTTGTAGATGTAATAGAACATTACAGAAATCCTAATACAATAATTCAGTTATTTTACTACAGTTTGTTTGTTTTGACCCAATGCAACTGGACCATTCCCACAATTGGAATACTAAGGCATAGTTGCCAGAAAGTTACTGAAGTCTTAGGTATGAGGTAGGAATGTGTCCCTTTGTTACTAGTCGAATCATACCTCCAGTCTGACTGCACTTAGCCTTCAGCCAAGCTGACTGGGGGTTAGGGATCTTCATAAGGATAAAACAAGCAAGCTATAACATTAGTTAACTCTATGATATATTCATGCCTTAATACAGCAAGCAGCCTTTTTGAGACATGCACTATGGAAAGCTCAAATTCAAACTGATTGGTTATGATATTGTAACCTACTAACTGTTTGGGTCTGCCTTATTATCAAGTGTTTATGATGATTAAGTAAAGCTAACCAGTAACAAAATATAATCAGAAAAGGCACTCATAGAGTGCAACATCCACGCCCACAAATTAATCTAAGGGCCAAATATTTGACTGTCCTATTACCTTTATCTTCAACAGATTACTTCCAGAATTGGATTACTGTACTTCTTTCATGCCCACCCTTTAACTCTTCTACATATGTTGGTTTAGGTCAGATTAAAGCTGTTTGAGTTGACTTTACCCAATGACCTTGCACTTTGACCTTTCCCTGTGATATTGAACTTGGACTATTCTGAAAAATGAATCTCTCTGCACACACCACTCAGAACATAACATGCACAAAACATAACACACCATGACTACTAGAATTTGCCTCCATTGAACAAAATCATCTCGTTGTAGCCTGGGCTGTTGTTGTTGTTATTGTCATTGCACAACCCCAGTCATGCCTGGACCAGCAGACCCATTGACTGCAGGCAAACAGCTGCCATGTAAGATCATTCCATGGATTCCCTGCACTGTTGATGGTGTTTGTGCAGTGCTGCATTGTGTGTCTAATGTTGTTTAGACCTATTAGACAAGCAGGTACATGTCATTTGTGATTCCACCCAGCCCATATCTAAGTTGTAGTTGAGGAGGGCTGGATGATGTCCTGATCTTAACCCAGGAAGTTAAGCTGAGTCAGGTCTGTATAAGGAAAGCCACTAATGAGTGGATGTTGAGAGGGAGGGATTGTAATATAGTATTCTGACCGAGGTGTTATCTTGCCTAGCACATGAAGTGAATATGTAGATGTTTTTCATTGGCAGTGTTGGAATGTCTGGAGGTGGAATGTTGTTGAAGAGTCTGGTAATGTTCAGAAGACTTGCTCAGATGATGATATAATGGAGTATACTGGAGCTTACCATCAGTACTGGGCTAGCTTTTACATGGACATAATGACTTATTATTTGCAGTCTCTCAGCTTTCTATGGATTGGTGTTCATTAAAATGTGTCATACTGTAATGAGGTAATGAACTTGTTAACTTGCCAATAAAATTTAGAGTGGTTCATATAGTTGTTGGGGTTATTCTTTTCTTTAAGTACACCCAAAAAGAGTAGTCACTATACCCCCTCCCCCCAGCAGACAAAACCATGAGCCAGTGAATGACCCATTAGCTCTTAAGTTGCATCCCCACCAAATGATTGCTGGCATGGATGGGTGTGGGTGAAAGTGTGCTTTTGTCTGTACATAAATAAAGTTCTTGTAAAGTATTGGGTAAAAGGAGTTTGGTACTACGTTCTCTCTCACCAGATCTCAACCTGTAGCCATTGACTCGCCGGGGAGAAGTGGCGCCCGCTTCTACAACTCAAGCGACAAGATGTACATCGTCAAGACCCTTACTAGTGATGAGGTTGAACAAATGCACGCCCTGCTCAAAGAATACCACCCAGTGAGTTGGCTTATCAGTAATGAGGTATCTTTAAACTTGCACCAAAGCCAGATTTACGTGGAAATGAACAGGTTAGGAAATAATATGCCATATTCATTGTTCGACAGCTTCAGGAAAAATATATTGGTAGGAGAAGGGATCTTTATTTTGTTTTTGTTGATTTGGAAAAGGCCTTTGACAGAGTCCCTAGAGAGGTGGTGAAGTGGGCAATGAGAAAGCTTGGCTTGGAGGAGTGGCTGGTTAGGGTGGTTATGGCCATGTATGTGGGTGCTCACACCCAGGTGAGAGTGAATGGAGATTTGAGTGATGAGTTTTCCGTGAATGTTGGTGTGCATCAGGGGTCAGTTTTGAGTCCCATGTTGTTTATCATGGTACTTGAAGCCCTTTCACGTGACTTTAGAAACGGACTCCCGTGGGAGTTGTTGTATGCTGATGATTTGGTGTTGATTGCAGAGAATGAAAGGGAGGCGGAGGAAAGGTGTAGGAAGTGGAGAGATGGTATGGGGCAAAAGGGTTTAAGGGTAAATGCAGATAAAACAAAAGTGACGATATCTAGGGTTGGTGGCGGTACTGTCAAAGACGAGGGAGAGTGGCCATGTGCAGTTTGCCACAAGGGCGTGGGAAGTAATTCCACCTTGTGTGGTGTGTGTGATAAATGGGTGCATAAGAGATGTAGTGGTATCAGAGGTAGACTGCGAGATAATGCTGATTTTACGTGTACGGCGTGCCATAAATGGGTGCATAAGAGATGTAGTGGTATCAGAGGTAGACTGCGAGATAATGCTGATTTTACGTGTACGGCGTGCCGGGGTGAGCAGGTGGAGATCGTCAGACGTGAAAGGATTGAACTTGCTGGTGAATCTCTTGAGTGTGTGGAAGAGTTTTGTTATTTGGGAGACATGTTGTGTGCTGGAGGTGGGGCTGGAGCTAGCTCTGTGGCTAGGGTGAGAAGTGGTTGGAAGAAGTTCAGGGAGCTCTTGCCTCTCCTGACATTGAGATGGCTCTCCCTACGTGCTAAGGGGTCTTTGTATGCAGCATGTGTTAGGAGTGTAATGCTGTATGGCAGTGAGACCTGGGCAGTGAAGGAGGAAGACATTCGCCGGCTCAGGCGTACAGAAATGACAATGATTAGGTGGATGTGCAGTGCGTCCCTGCGTCCAAGGCCTGGAGAGGCTGGGTTTACAATGGAAGAGTTGAGAGGTAGGATGGGACTGGAGTGTATTGGTGTTGTGATGAGGAGAGGTAGATTGAGGTGGTTTGGACATGTGAAGAGGATGGGGGATGATAATTGGGTGAGGAAGGTGAGAAGTGTTAATATTGGGGGTGGGGTTATGAGGGGTAGACCGAGAAAGACATGGGACGAGGTCATTAAGTGTGACCTTAGGGTTAAGGGACTGAACAGGGAGGCTGCAATGGATCGTGCAGCGTGGAGAGCCGCCATTAGGTGACCAAGGCCGACACATGCAAGCACGTTGGAGCCTTTAAAAACGAAACGAAACGTTACATTGGTAGTTTTAAGGATGTGTGTCACTGAAAGTGAGGGTGAGGCAGTCCAGTTTTTGTGTCAGAGTTGTGAGTTATGTTCATTTTCTCAGCCTTAATCAGCATTGCCTTTTTGCAGTATGTAGTGAATCGGCATGGGAAGACGTTGCTACCCCAGTACCTGGCCATGTATCGCCTCACCGTCGACAACATAGAAACCTACTGTGTTGTCATGAGGAACGTATTCTCCACGTTCCTCAAGATACACAAGTTAGTCATATATTTTTGTTGGTTCACAGCATAGTAAAGAAGACAGGAAAAGTAAAGGGACCCAAGCACCATTATGCCACAAAGTTATATTTCAGCATTAAAATGTAGGAAAAGAACCTCTGTATTGTGCTTTTATTTTTTATGCCTTTTCTCCTTCAGTTTGAAGCACCTTATATGATCTTGGAAGTATCTGTTGCATATATGGACTGTTTTCACAGTTGTATTTGTTTGCTTCTCAATGAAAAGTATTACCGTAGCCAGTTCTTTAACCCCTATATCCTGAAAGTGATAGTGTGCAATTGGCTGTTACCATATTGTTACAGCTACCCAATAATACATTAATGAGAGAGAGATGAGCTAGAATAGATCCTGTCTTAAAATGTTTGTATGATTAGTTCTCATTTTCTCATTCCCTCAGGAAGTACTACAGTGTGCCTGTAAACATTTCACAATTATTATGCGGGGGATATGACCTTGAAAACTCAACAGTGAGCTGAGAGGTATTTGTTGAGCTAGAAAATTATAGGGGCATAGACAGACTTATAGGTAAATAGATAGGGTAATACTTTCTGAATGACCCTGTAAGCAGTATTCCTGTAAATGTTTCATGTGTCCTGCAGGAAATACGACCTCAAAGGGTCAACGGTAGACCGAGAGGCATCTGTTAAGGAGCTAGAAAAAGACCTACCTACCTTAAAGGACAATGACTTCATGAAGGATGGCACAAAAATACATATTGGTGAGGAGGCAAAGCAGCAGTTAATGGAGACCCTAACAGCTGATGTTGAGGTGGGTACCCAGTGCTCATTCTTAACCCTCTCAGGAACAATGACGCAATTTGTGTCACGTCAGATTTGGTGTGAAAAGTACTTGATGGCGCGATTATCATCATGATCAGTTTTGGACTGAAGAGGTACTGATTAGGCAATTTTGGACAAAAATATATAATAAAAATTAAGTTTAGCGTGAAGTGCGACAATTCTTGGTGTGCCACGGAGGAGGATGTCTGTTTCAAGGCCATCACTCACAAACAGTCAGTGCCCCTTTAGCTTTTGGTGGGATGGGGTGGGGGTTGTGTGTGATTTTTGGCTGTTTACTTGAAAATTGTTGGTCATATTGAAATTGCGAAAACATCACTTAAAAGCTCGTGAAAGTCTGCATCTAGACAAATGCTTTGCTCTTGTGCGGTGCAGGTGGAAGTTTGAGGTAGGATGTTGGGAATTTATTTGAAGCCATTTTTACTCTTGAATAAGTTTATTCTCACTGCATTGCTGTACTTTTACTCATCAGTTTTGTGTGTTTTTATTAGCTTATAATATAGTATAAACATCAGTGAAGATGATGGTATACAATTTATACCAGTATAACCAATTTCCGGGGGCAGATAAAATCTATGGGAATGTTTTTCATTGTGTGTGTGTTGGGGCTGCCTTTGCTCCATTCTCCCTGATCATGTCCCACAAACTCACTGAAAACTTCCGGTTACTGAGAGAGTTAAGTACACAGCATATATCGGGTGGTTTTTGTACTCTAATTCATATTTCACATCAGTTTTTGATGGGGGAAAAAAGGTCAGGATGTTTATTATTAGTTATTAATATTATTATTATTATTATTGGGAATAGCCAACTCCTACTTTCGGCATAAGATGATCCACTGGTATACATGGAGAGTAATGAGGAGGATGGATGGTGAACTTGTTGAACGAAAGGCAATGATAGACTACGTGTGTGTGGATGAGCGAATGAGAAGACAAGTGTTGGATGCAAGAGTGTGGAGAGGGTGGGGGAATGGAGTCTCGGACCATCACTTAGTGATGGCCAAGGTAGAGCTGCAAAGAAAGTGGTTGAGGAGACGAAGGGGAAGACAGGAGGAAGCAACTCCTGTGAGAAGAGTGGAGAAATTGCAAGATAGTGAGAAAATGACAGAGTATAAGAGCATAGTGGAAGAAAGACTGGGAAGGTTTGAGCTAGAGCAGATGGAAGGGGTGGAAGACTTATGTAAGATATCCACGGAAGAGATAGGCGCAGCATGTGAGGCAGTTTGTGGAGTGAGGAGGAGATGCAAGGGTGTGCAAGGGACAGCATGGTGGAATGATGAGGTGAAACGAGCCGTGGAACAAAAGAAGAAGGCGTATAGTGATTGGTTAGCGAGTAGAGATAGGGGAGAAGATGAGAGAGAGAAGAGAGAGGTATATGTGAGCAGGAGAAGGGAGGTTAAGAGACTGGTGAAGGAGAGTAAAAAGAAAGTGGATGAGGAGTTTGGGAGGAATCTGAGTGTGAAATGGAGGGAGAGTAAGAAATTGTTTTGGAAGGAGGTAAAGGAAGTAAGGCAGTGTGAAAGGGGAAATAGTAGGGGAGTGAAAGATAGGAATAATAGATTGTTGGTGGAGAAGAGAGAGAAACTGAGGAAATGGAAGGAGCACTTTGAGGATTTGTTGAATGTGGGGAGTGAGAGCAGTGCGAGTATAAGTGGTTGGGGAATGGCTGGGAGAAGAAGAGATGAGAGGAGGGAGGAAGAGATCAGTAGGGCGGAAGTAGTGGAAGCGATGAAGAATATTAAGTTGGGAAAGGCCCCAGGAATTGATGAAGTGTGTGGTGAAATGCTTAGGTATGGGGGTGAGATTGTTGTGGAGTGGATATGGAAGTTGTGTAGATTGGCTTGGGAAGAGGGAAGGGTTCCAGAGGACTGGAAATCAGGTGTAATTGTTCCTTTATACAAAGGAAAAGAAGAGAGAGAAGTATGTGGTAACCATAGGGGTATTTGCCTGCTTAGTGTGACTGGTAAAATATATGGTAGAATACTCATTGATAGGGTTAGGCATATGACAGAGGAGCTAGTTGGAGAAGAACAAGGGGGATTTAGGAAGGGAAAAGGGTGTGTAGATCAGATATTTGTTCTAAGATGTTTAGTGGAGAAGTATCTAGAGAAGGGAAGGAAAGTGTATGCTGTCTTCATGGACTTGGAGAAAGCTTATGACAGAATAGATAGGCAAGGTATGTGGAAGGTATTAAGAATATATGGAGTGGAGGGAAAATTGTTGAGTGCTGTGAAGAGTATGTACGAGGGAGCTAGGGTTACGGTGCGAGTGGATGGTGAGCTGAGTGAGTTCTTTGATCTCAATGTGGGACTGAAACAGGGTTGTGTGATGTCTCCATGGCTGTTTAATATATACATGGATGGGGTTGTAAAGGAGGTGCAGGGTAGGGCAGTGGATGTGGGGGTGGCTCTAATGAATGAGGGTGAGATTTGGAAGCTTCCGGTGTTGCTGTTTGCTGATGATACAGTACTGTTGAGTGAAGATGAATGGGAGTTGCAAGGTTTGGTGAATGAATTTGGGACAGTGTGTAGGAGGAGGAATCTGAAAGTTAATGTAAACAAAAGTAAAGTTATGGTGTTTGGGAGGAATGAAGTCACAGAGTGTGCAGTGAGGTTGGATGGTGAGGATATGGAGAATGTGAGTGCATTCAAGTACTTGGGTAGTGTGATGAGTAAGGATGGAACTTTGGGGGATGAAGTGCATGAAAGGGTACAGCAGGGAAGGAAGGTTGTTGGTACACTGAAAGCAGTGATGAGAAATTGGGAGGTGAGTATGGAAGTTAAGAAGTCACTGCATGATAGTATTGTGATCCCTACCTATGGAAGCGAGGCATGGACCTTGCAAGAGGGGAACAAGTCAAGAGTGAGAGCAGTGGAAATGAGTTACTTGAGAGGAGCTTGTGGAGTGACGTGGAGGGACAGGTTGACGAATGAAGAAGTGAAGGAACGCTGTGGGGTGGATGTGGATGTGGTCGAGAAGATTAGGAGAAATACACTGAGGTGGTGTGGACATGTGAAGAGAATGGAGAATGAAAGACTGACTAAGAGGGTGTATGTAGGTGAGGTGGAGGGAGGGAGAGGGAGAGGTAGACTGAGGATGAGGTGGAGGGATGGAATTGAGAGGTATATGAGGGAGGTGGGGGTGAGTTGGGGGGAGGGTAGTCAAATGGTGGGTGACAGAGCGACTTGGAGGCGTTTTGTCTGCGGCCACCCTTTGCGGGATTAGGGCGTCGGGCTGTAGATAGATAGATAGATAGATTATTATTTTTGCTTAGTGCAAGTAAGTCTTGCTTTGATTGAAAGAGTAAAGATGATGATATTTGTTTTAGTTAGTGGAGCATCTCCAGGAGCGGCTGTCTCTCAGTTGTGATTTTCAGATGCTAGGTATTTGACTCCTGTGGACTCCTGTGAAGTCACACCATGCCACACAACACAACATTGCACTAAACACATCACACAAGATAACCCTTTCACATCATATTACATATGAATCATCACACAGCACCACATTGCACCACACAACATCACCTTCCAGCACCACACAAAATCTTCCTCGTACACCACACACCAGAAGCATTAAACAAAAAACCCAGCAGCCTCTTCATACTGTATAGTACTTTTGAACTTGGTATTGCGTAGTACTGATGTATATACTGTATCTTGCATTAATCTTAACACATCCAATCTTTGTCACAAATTGCACCAGTGACTAAGGTAATGCCCAACTGTTGCAGTTCCTGATGCGGCTGCACCTAATGGACTACTCACTGCTGCTGGGGATACATGACATTGCCAGGGCTGAGATGGATGGAGTCATGCAGAATGAGTCAGAGGAGGATGCTATAGAGGTAACACAGCAGGATACAGCATGGTTTAACACACTTGGCCTCCTGTTACTCACTCCTGGCTGAATATAATAATCTGGCTTCAGCTGGAAGAGAAGACTAGAACTATCCTAACCATGAAAGAGTTAATGGTATCAATATAGTAGCGCTCAGACTTCCATGATTCACTTAAAGCTCAGTAAAATCATCAGGCATTAGCTGTTATATAATGTGAGGAGTTTAATAATATTGGGGTGGAATGAAATATGGTAGTGTAGTAAGCTAATTAATATTTTTTATTTGCTTTTAGTGTTATTGTAGAATGTTGATTATTCATTTTTACAAACTGCATTTGCATACCATATTTCAGTGGTAAATAACTTACCAGCTTACATGATTTAATTGTATTCATTTTACCCGGTGGATTGATAAGCTTTTTCATGGTGTGTTGTATCCATCCATCCATCATTCAGTCCTATGTTGCCCCATGAGGAGCTTAGGAGCCCGGAGCTAGGCAAGTTAGTCCTGACATTTAAGATGAGTGACCAGCCTCACTCATCCCTGAGTGGCAGTACGTGAGCAATAAACTGCAACCTGCCCTTGGATATAAACCTGTACCAGCTCAGTCCGATTGGAGCACCTTAAATTACCCACTAAATCACCAGGTGCCGCAATTTGGTTATATGGTTACCACCTAGCATAGTACAGTACAATCCCAGTTAACCGGGTGGCTTGGGGAATTTACCTTCCCGGTTACAGATTTTTCCCGTATTTCTGATTTTCAAGTCAAATCTATACAAAGGCTATCACAGCAGTAAATACAGTTCAGGTACTCACCAGTCACATTAGGGGTTACACTAAGAGATTCCGCCTGAAAAACTGCCTTGTAAACACACACCATGGTCATAACGCACATGCGTGCAATGTCTAGCAATTTGCAGTACTGCAAATTGCACCAGTCCATTGTTTACCGAATTACTGTATTCATTATATGTACTGTTCGTTCGTTTTCGTTCGTTTTTAAAGGCTCCAACATGCTTGCATGTGTCGGCCTTGGTCACCTAATGGCGGCTCTCCATGCTGCACGATCCATTGCAGCCTCCCTGTTCAGTCCCTTAACCCTAAGGTCACACATAATGACCTCGTCCCATGTCTTTCTCGGTCTACCCCTCATAACCCCACCCCCAATATTAACACTTCTAACCTTCCTCACCCAACTATCATCCCCCATCCTCTCCACATGTCCAAACCACCTCAATCTACCTCTCCTCATCACAACACCAATACACTCCAGTCCCATCCTACCTCTCAACTCTTCCATTGTAAACCCAGCCCCTCCAGGCCTTGGGCCGCAGGGACGCACTGCACATCCACCTAATCATTGTCATTTCTGTACGTCTGAGCCGGCGAATGTCTTCCTCCTTCACTGCCCAGGTCTCACTGCCATACAGCATTACACTCCTAACACACGCTGCATACAAAGACCCCTTAGCACGTAGGGAGAGCCCCCTCAATGTCAGGAGAGGCAAGAGCTCCCTGAACTTCTTCCAACCACTTCTCGCCCTAGCCACAGAGCTAGCTCCAGCCCCACCTCCAGCACACAACATGTCTCCTAAATAACAAAACTCTTCCACACACTCAAGAGATTCACCAGCAAGTTCAATTCTTTCACGTCTGACGATCTCCACCTGCTCACCCCGGCACGCCGTACACATAAAATCAGCATTATCTCGCAGTCTACCTCTGATACCACTACATCCCTTATGCACCCATTTATCACACACACCGCACAAGATGGAATTACTTCCACGCCCTTGTGGCAAACTGCACATGGCCACTCTCCCTCGTCTTTGACAGTACCGCCACCAACCCTAGATATCATCACTTTTGTTTTATCTGCATTTACCCTTAAACCCTTTTGCCCCATACAATCTCTCCACTTCCTAAACCTTTCCTCCGCCTCCCTTTCATTCTCTGCAATCAACACCAAATCATCAGCATACAACAACTCCCACGGGAGTCCGTTTCTAAAGTCACGTGAAAGGGCTTCAAGTACCATGATAAACAACATGGGACTCAAGACTGACCCCTGATGCACACCAACATTCACGGAAAACTCATCACTCAAATCTCCATTCACTCTCACCTGGGTGTGAGCACCCACATACATGGCCATAACCACCCTAACCAGCCACTCCTCCAAGCCAAGCTTTCTCATTGCCCACTTCACCACCTCTCTAGGGACTCTGTCAAAGGCCTTTTCCAAATCAACAAAAACAAAATAAAGATCCCTTCTCCTACCAATATATTTTTCCTGAAGCTGTCGAACAATGAATATGGCATCAGTGGTCCCCCTACCTGGCATAAACCCAAACTGCATCTCATCAATATTCACTCTTTCTCTAATCATACCTTCTAAAACTCTCTCCATTACCTTCATTATCTGATCTAAAAGCTTTATACCTCTATAATTCCCTCTTTCCAGGGCATCACCCTTCCCTTTATACACATTTACAATTACACTCTTCAGCCAATCATCTGGGACAACACACTCATAAATAATCCTATTTATCAGGTCAGTGACTAAACTCACCCCTATATCGCCTGAGGCCTTCAACATTTCGGCAGTCAACCCAGACACACCTGCTGCCTTCCCCACCCTCATCCTGCCTATTGCCTCACTCACAGTAGCAGTATCAATCAAAGGCCAAGGGCCAGACACTGGATCTGCTGGCTTCAAACCTTCCCTGTCCCAGTCAAACTCCTCATTCAACAACCGGTTATAATGCTCTCTCCATGCATCTTTAATATCCTCACTGTTCACCACTATCCTTCCTTCATCATTCTTCACACACTGCTCACCTATGATATCCCGATTATCCCTCTTCACCTGATCTGCCACCCTAAATATATTTTTCCTTTCCCCATGATTTAGGTTATCAAGTAATTGTCTCTGTGACTCAGACTTTGCCCTGTATACCTCTCTCCTAGCCCTACGCTTGGCAGCCAAATATTCCTCTTTGCTACCACCCTTCTTCCATTCCTGGAAAAGCCTTCTTTTCTCCTTAATTGCAGCTTCTACACCCTCATCCCACCACCAAGTTACTTTATGTCATGGTGGTCCTCTTGTCCAGCCGCATGTTACATCAGTAACTCTCAAGAAATTGTTCTTGAGGGCTCTGTACTGTTCATTAACGCCTCTGTCTACAGCTCCCTGTTCAGCCACCACTCTCCTCAACTCGCTATAGAAGGCATCCCTTACTACTTGGTTTTTCAGCTTCCATATTTTCCTCCTAGGTACATAAGTCCTCTTTTTCATCATTTGTTCTTTAAGCACCATATCACAAATCAATAGTTTGTGCTGCTGCACACACTCCTCACTTCCTATAACTTTAACATCCCTCACTAACCTCCTATCGGCCCTCCTAACCAGAAAATAATCTATCTGACTGCTATTTCCCCCAGACTCATACGTAATTAACCTTCTGTCTCTTTTCCTAAAATATGTGTTGCACACAATCATGTCCGTTGCCTCCCCAAACTCGAGTATCCTTTCCCCTTCTGCATTCCTTAGACCATATGCACATCCCCCATGCACTCCTTCATAACCTTGGGCTGCTTCACCTACATGACCATTTAAGTCCCCTCCCAAAATCACTATCTCATCATCCCGCATACCACCCACTACACGTATTAAATCATCCCAAAATCTATCTTTCTCTGATTCATCCAATCCTGCCTGTGGAGCATATGCCGATATAATCACAGCTATCTTTCTTCCCAACAGAATTTTCACAATCAATATCCTATCGCTTACTCTCAAAACATTCATAACATATTCCACCCATTTCTCCGCAACCATCACACCAACACCTCCATATCCGTCTGTCCTCCCCTGCCAAAACAACTTATAGCAACAGTCCTTCCCAACAATCTTTCTGGCTGATCCACCCCTGTACCGGACTTCCTGCAAACACGCCACGTCCACCCACCTCCTACTGAATGCCTCAACGACTTCCCCTGCTCTTCCCCTCAAACTTCCCACATTCCATGAACCCACCCTCATCCCCATGGGTGATTTACTGTCCTCAGGCTTGCTTTGAAACCTTTTTTTGTTTTGTCATCTTCAGTATTAATAAATGGGGACAGACACAGCACAGGTCCCACTCACCGCACAGTCCCAGGTCCAGGCAATGGATCTGGGACCCCTAGCCCACCAGCTTACCAGTGGCTGTGGTAGTGGCCTCGGGGCACCCTGCCAGGACAGCTGCAGGGACACCCTCCAAGCGCGTCTTGGCACTGCAACTATCCCGCCATTATACACCCACTGATAGGGCAGCCTCCTGGGGCGCTACTCCCAGGTTCGGGCCCCTCTCTATTGGGCGGAAGCGGCAGCCTGGGAACCGCAATGCCCTGTACCCTCTAGCACAGGCCCGAGCCCCATCTCGCCCTGGACCCATGATCTATGCCGGCGGAACCCCCGCCACGCCTCCCCCCAGAAGTCCGCCACTAGGTAGCGGGGGCAAAGTTTTCTGGCCGCATGCCCTTGCTGGCGCCAACCCCTGTAGCGTAGTGGGATACGTTGTGTGAAATGTAAAGTGCATGTGGTGTAGTGCATAGATAGTTAGAGGAAATGTTTGGGAGAGTATGCTGGTCTACTCTCCATGTTACTGTCACACTGAAAAGGTCAGCAAAGGGGGATGGTTAGATAGCTAGTGAAACAGGAGCTCCAGCTCTCCCTATCACCACCATTCCCATTCCCATTCCCCATGTACTCATAAAAATTGAAAAGTAAAATAAAGAAATAAAAGCTTGAACATTTATTAGTGAACTGATGATGTGTTAAGACTTCACTGTAGAATTATCACGACACCTGTGCCCTCACGTGAGTTTTGTTTACGTTTCTGACCCCGACTGTTCTTCTTCTCCACCTGACCTCCATCACTCCACCCCTCACCCGCCACTCAGCTGTTTTGCAGAAAATAAAATAAATGATGTACGTATGAAATGCAGGCATATTATCTATTTATTTTTCTTCCAACAAAGTAAACTTTCATTCCTATTAACATTTATATTCAGCCATTAGTGTTTTATAATGTTCACCTTTTTCAAGTCTGTTGCATATGTCCAGCTTCTGTTTCAAGGTAAGCACGATACGCTTACATTTAGTTTGCACTTTAGGCATTTTGGAGTGTACAAATTACTGTCTATCAGAGGAACACAATAGCAATAGAGCTTGTTTACTGTCTGGTGGCAAAAAACAGACTGGTGATTTTTGGAGGGTTTGGAGGATGACTGATTTCAAGTAGGGGAAAGAGAGGGAGAGGAGGGGTGGTTAAGAGGATTTGCTAGGGATTTACATTAGCCGGAAATGCCTTCACCTCGCTTTGCCTGACTTCACCCAGCCTCGCGTGACACGATCAGACGGCGGTTTGGCGGTCCTTTCAAATTGGCGCACAGTTATAACTTGCTGACATTTTAACCAGCCCTTGAATTTTCCTGTTTTTCTGAGTATTCCGTTTGTCTGGATAACGGATAGCTGGGATTGTACTGTAAATAGTTTTCTGGTGTACAGGAAACCATTTGGCTTGTCACTCAGTGTAGAGTCACCCATAGACAGTAGGAAGAGGAAAGAATGAAGGAAAGACAAAGAAGAGGGAGTGTAAAGTCACTCATAGGCAGAAGGAAAAGTAAAGAATGAAGAAAGACAGAAGAGGAGGGAAGGAAGGAAGAGAGGAAAGGGCAGACACCCAAAGCAGCAGTAAATTGAGTGAGTGGATGGTGAGTGCCCCCACCTACCACCATGGTGTGTTGCATCTTCATTTACTTTTCTATCTCTGTTCAAATTATCAACCTTTGCTATGATACTGTGCCTTATTAGCAGGGTACCTGCAAGACTTCAATATCTCCAGAAAGCATATCAGTGTGCAAGATGTGGTTATACATGGATTTTAGTTGGGAAGTGGAGGTTTAGCCACTGTTCAAAGGAGTAGTCTTCCCCTTCCCCTCACCCTCCACCTCACTCACATACATTCTCCTAGTCAGTCTCTTATTCTCACATTATTATACTGAGTCAAAGGGGCCTAGATACTCGGTTTCAGGATAAATAGCATGCCAAGTTAACACCGCCACATTTGTCAAGGACCTTCAATACTGAAGGAAGGCATTTACAGGAGGAAGAAGAGGATGAGTGTGCTGGGGTGCCAACGCCGCCAGACTCCCCTAACACTGCCGCTCGAGAACGTGCAACCAGCAATGGTGCAATCGACCCAGAAGTTGAGATATATGCAATTGAGAGTAATGAAAGTAAGTTAAACTGTATCCTTGATATTGTCATTGCCACATGGTACAACAAGAAGGTGGATAGAAATGATAAATGAGTGTCTGAAAAAGCAAGGTATGGAGGGTGATGAGACAAGGGAACTGACAGTGGATTTAGCTGTTTGGAAGATTTTTGTACAGATGATTGTATGACAATGATTTGGCACTCTTGTTCTTTCCCTGTCTCATTCCGTCCTTAGTTGGGAAAGAGAGGTCAGGGTGATGATGATGATGATAATGAAGTTTTAGGGATTGTGTAAAAGTGAGTTTTATGAAAAGTTCATCTACAGAAAGAGGGGACTGCCCCTACTAGTGGGTGGCTGCTCTGGGAGATAATATCATGGGTGAGGTGTGGCTGCAAACTAGGTAAGTAACCACGTAATCATCACTCTTAAGTAGGAAACATTGAGCTTCAAGTAAAAACAAATCATACTGTTGCGGATCATATTACACGTCTTAGAGTTCTTCCCAGCAGCTTCCTGCAACTGTTGGTATGTAATGACCTGGTTTTGGCATATGGTTTAGCTTTCACTCCATAGAATATATCAGTTGTACCATGGCCAGCCTCAGTACAGGGATTTCTTGTGGGGAAGAAAAGCATTATTTGATTTAATTGGATTTTTAATAATGATGATGATGATGATGATGACAACAACAACTCACTATGCTTTTCTTCCAGGTGCTCCCCAACGAGAGATCTACTTTATGGCTCTTATTGATGTCTTAACTCATTATGGGGTCAAGAAGCAGGCAGCCAAGGCAGCAAAAACAGTCAAGTACGGCTCAAATGCTGACGGGATCTCAACAGTGGAACCCGAGCAGTACGGGCGTAGGTTCCTCGAGTTTATGAACCAGGCCATAGTGTAGGGGTGTTGGTGGGGGAGAGGGAGGGATGGGACGGGGCAAGCTGTTTGAATTTTATTGAACAAAGCCATCGTAAGCTCTTAATTCCAGGTGATATCCTTAGCTTTTGTATCTTGCCACTTCTAGATTATTTATTCATCTCTGTAGGGACTTCTTTAACTGGAGAGGTTAGATATGGCCTTCATTAGTCCATTCTAAGGGCTTATTAAAGCTGTATCTAGCCCCCCCAATTTGAAGAGTTTATTTTGAGGTGAATAAAAGCATCAAGTGATGGGAAGAATGAAATATAAAGACACTCTTGGATTTAGCGAGTTAGCCACTTCACTAAATGATGTGCATGGTTTTATTCTGTTTTATTGTTGGCTCCTCCAGATAATACAGTTCAGCTTAGGAGAGACAACAAGCTAAAGGGGTTAGATGTAGCCCGCATTAACTGCTTAGCTGTTTGAGGTCCCTCCTGAGTAAAAATCATCTGGTGGTGACTGGAATAAAGTGGAAAATGCATTGTTGTAGTGAAGGGGTGTGAAAAACTAGCAGAGAGGGAGGGTTATATAAATCTGTAGGAGTTGCTATTTATAAGGGTTTCTAGGGAGGGATAGGACATTGATGGCTAGCCATGTGGAATATTTTGTTGCTTAAAGGTAAGTTGCTGGGCATTTTGAGATGTTGCTGGTTTAGTTAACAGTAGCTTGAGGAATGTTAGACTAAAGGATGAAGGAGAGGGAGATTGTAAGAATGTATAAAGTTCCTGAAATTTGATGAAGATAGGAAAATTAGGAGAGAGATTTACTGTTGCATCCAAAAGTTCACTGACACTTTCCTGCTGGCTGTGCCAATGGAAGATGTTGCATGAAGATTTTTTTTCTTTTTATGGCAATATGAAGCTCACTTCAAGATTGTGAGAAGGGAGGATACTGTACTCTCTAATATGAGGCAGTTCATGAAAATTATTTGTGAGAGCATCGTGAATCACTTAACAGAGGTGTGTGAGAATTAGGATGCTCTGTCATTTGATGTATTATTTGAAAAGTTTTCATGTGAGAGCCATATCAATCACAGTAAAAGGATATTGAAAGGAAGAATACTATCGGACATTTAAGGTGTTCCTTGAAATTATTTTGTGATGGCAATAAAGGAAGGAGACTGATGTTTGGAGAATTATATATAAAGTTGGACACAGTGCTGGTAGGGGATTGGTGGTGAACTTTACCTGTGATAGTACATATATGAGGTTGCATAAGAATTTCAGTAGGTGATGGTGATGGAACTGTTTAGGCTGCCAAGATGGAAAAAGTTATAGATGTGTTATACCCTTATTACTCTAACTTGGCCTAAATCTGACATCTGGAACAATAAATTAGCACTAGAATATGATGCAAGCCATGAAGAAGTGTTATGGAAAGGATATAGAGCCATAGCATTGTCTTTTTCTGCTACTGATCTGTGTGATATAAGCTACAAAAGGAGAATCTGGGTCAAGTTAAGGGGAAGAGATATATGAAATTGCATGAAAATTTTACAGGTGCAGGAGAGGAGCCTTCTTTTAAGCTTCCAGATGGTAAAACATATGTATTGATGGCTTGTTTCCCTCCTATTTTTTTTTTTTTTAATGGCCTCAGACTTGAAAAATAATATATGGAAAGTAGGAATTTTAGGCTTAGCAAGTTACTGTTGGCTTAGCTGAGAATTTCCGTTAATGCCGAGACATTTTTTTCGTATGCCCAATTTTTGTTTCTCACGTAGGATTATGGAACCTAATGATTAACGTACAAAAGTGTCGAAATGTTATACTTACCTTACTTACTGCCAATGGAAATGTGAAAAAAGGTCCTTTCACTTATCAAGGTAACATACAGTACTACTTGATCATCAACCAAGTATACTTAGTTTTACTTAAGGAGAAGCCCTACATTGTCATTAGTATGCCCACCTAGTCCTTTTGATTAATTCTTATGGATGTTTTGATTTTGATGTACATTTAAGGGTGTAGTAGTTAGAACACTCCAGTTGGGGTGATAGCCTTGCATAGGTTTGATCCCCAAGAGGTGACTGGAGGTTTTCCCTCATGTAATACCACTAAGGGAAGTAAGCTGGTCATCTACCCTTAAATGTACTGGACCACCCTAGCCTAGCCATGGACCTCTCTCAAAGGGAGTGATATGAGATTGGCTGTTATCATTATTATTTATGTTTAGCTAATTGTTTCAAGTTTATCCAGTCATCTCAAGTAATATTAAAGCCACATGTCATATTAAACCATTAGGACTATGGACCGCAATGGATGTTACCTCTGTAAATCACAATACTGTTACATTTTTCTTGCATATATGTTAGGCATTTCTGGTTGTATTATTACTTTGCTATGAAGGCGTCTTTCTTAATAGCAAGAGTACATTTGTGATCATATTCAAGAATACTCAGACATGGAATTTCCTTTTCATTCTCAGTTAGACATAAGGAACTGTCTGCAGTTTTACTGTTATTAACTATGGAGCTGTTGGGTCATATTTTTGTGGGAGTATGAGGCTTTCTGGTACCTTTTCCTGTTTATATGTATCTATAGCCAATAACCTTAATCCCAAAAGTGGTGGCCACAAACACATCACTTTCATATCACCTGATGTGTACCACCACTTCCTGATCAAATTATTTTTAATAGTGCGCATTACAGTTCACTTTCATTTTTGCCATCTCTTCCAGTATACAAAGAGCATAAATTGTAGACTAGAGAATATCAAGTGTAGTTACAAGATTGGTAACTAGCCACACAGTCATCACTCTTTGGCAGGAAACTCATCCAAAAGTGAATAGATTTGAGTCAGGGTAGGAGCTGAGACTCACACATTACTACAATCTTGGTACACATTTCAGATTTCATTTCTCCCAATGGTTTCCAGCAACTGATGAGATGGAATTGGCTGGTCACTTTGTTTATCTCCCAGTCCATTGAAAGCATCAGATGTATCATGGCCTCTTCAGTATGGAAATGTACTAAGAGAAAGCTTGTAATTTGATTTGATTTGATATTAAAGTTCACATGTATATTATGGTATTTCAGCAGTCTATTTCAGTATCTAAAGGCATAAATAGTGGACTAGAAAAATCAGGGCATTCAGTGGAAAATTCATAAGTGAAGAAGAGGTATCAGAATGCATCCTAATCTAATGAAGATATGGCCTTCTGTCTCAATATTTGCCATTGCTATCCCCCATCTATGTATCTGCTCAGTGTTACCCTTTGTTTTTGAACCAGATCTTTCAGTGGATAGATTAAGCCTGCCTTGTAAGGGATGTAGATATATAAGCTCTTGAACCAGCCACAAAACATGAAACTTACGGCTGTATTGTAAGTGGCTTTGGAGATGTCATAGTACTTCTTCCTTAGTGATTTTTTTTTCTGCACATTACACCTCATTATCCTCAGGTTTGTTATTGATGGAAACTACTATATGTACTCGAACAATGCAGATAATATAAAAGAAAAATGTAAGGAGTAATGTGCAAAACAAATCACGAAGGAAGAGGTATTGTGAAGTCTCTGTACACCTCTTCCTTAGTGATTCATTCTGCCATTGCACTTTATTATTCACGGTATTGAAGGATACTTTGCCAATGTTAAGGTGATATGATAACATACAAGTTAAGTATAAGGTTATTCAGTGTTATTCAAGCAAACTGTTCAATGTTAAGGCAGAAAAAATAGCACACAGGTGTGAAGGTGTAATATACAAAATAGATCACTAAGGGAAAGGTGTTATGAAGCCTCCAGTGCCACCTAGAATGCAGCTTTTAGTGTTTGTAGTTACGTTGGAGGATAGCGGAACCATTGTATAATTATCATACGTGTGAGATATTGGGGCGTTGCCTTAGTGGAAGTGTAGTGTGAACAGTAGTAGTATTTGCTGTTAATCCTCTCACTGGCATGGATGCACTTGGGCATTTTATTCAGGTTAAACAAAGGATAATGTTGGGAGAGGTAGACCTTATGTGGTGCAGAAGTAGTTAGTGGAACAGTATATATGTGAAAGAGGAAGGAAAAGGAAGATTAGTGTTTGAAAGAAGAGTAGTACTAGTTGTTGTACCCCTAGGTTCATTTGAAGCATCAACCCAGTGGACTGAAGGCTCAAGCTGCCCTTATGTAGCAGTCCACCATCCCTCTTTTGGGGGAGAAGGAGAGAGTTGATGAACCAGACAGAAGAGTCACCTGGCAGTGTTCTCAACTTTATAACTGTTGTACTAGAATTCCAAAGTTGAATGAGTTTGTCTTTTGATTGCCAGAATAGAATCACTTGCTGCATCCATAGAGGGTGAGAGGGTTAAACTAAAAGACTACAGGACGTTATAAACCTAGCTCATAACTACGGCATATAATAGGACGGTGGAGCTCTCACAAATGGACGCAATTGTAGATAGCGTAACTTTTCTACTTAATATTTAGGCATTCTCATTCAGTTCTTCATGTAGAGGTTGAGGAGAGTCACAGTATGTGATTGTGTGTTAATTTCTCTGTTGTATGATACTTTTTTTTATATTGCCTGGTGGTCAAGTGGTTAGGATGCCCCAGTCTGAGTGAGCCTTCCATAGGTTCGTTCCCCAAGAGATGACTGGGGGTTTGTTGATCTTATAATGCCACCAAGGGAAGTAGGCCGGTCATCTACCCTTAAATGTACTGGACTGCCCTAGCCTAGCACCCCTACACCTCGAAGGGGGTAAAATGGGATTAGCTTTTTTTTTTTTCTGACAGTGCTAAAAGCTCTCAGCACCCAGTAATAGTATTCGAACACCTTAACGTCTTCTTTCCGGTGACTCAATTTATTCTTGCTAGTTCCTGATTTTTCCTGAGCTTAGAAGGTATCTCTATTAGTGAAGGGATTAAGTAAGGCCATATTTAACCTCTCCAGAGTGAAAAGCCTCTCTTAAACTGAAAAAGAAAAAAAAGTCTGGAGGTAGCAAGAGTAAAACTGAAATTATGTCATGGGAGTGAAGAGGTTAAGTTTTACACAAGTTATCATACATGTCTGTCTGAAAAACTATATTGATCACTGATAATTATGATCAAGTAATATTATTTACTGAGCCAAGAGAGCACAGTAGGTAGGTATTTGATGCATAAGAGCAGTGTAGTCCAAACTGGAGTATGTGTACTCTAGTCGTATGTAACATCGTTCAGAGGGTTGGGTGAGATGATTAATTTCCCAAACAAGATAGAATTCTGTGGTCATACTCAGTAATGGAATTCTTAATTAACTGAATGATAATAGAAGAAGAAGGGTAAGAATGATAATGGAGAAGGTGGGAGGGGAGGAGGAAGAGAAAGATGGGAAGGAATGAGGGAGAGAGAGAAGATTATTGTTCACAGTTGGCCCAACCAGAGGTTTTATAAATTATCTTCAGAAGTTGTACTGATGAAGTGAGCTGAAGTTACTTGGGATATAAACCTTTGCTGGATTTAAATTATTGCTAGCTGCACCTCCTGGCCACATGTCTATCACTGCTTGATGGCCAAAAATGAGATGAAGCAGACAGGGCAGTTATTTAGTGGAGAAATATCCAAGAAGGGGTACAGTGCCCGTAAAAGTCGGGACAGCACTGCACTAAAACACTGGCAGTCATGCACACAGGCAGTCATGCATGTGTGTGTGTGTGTGTGATAAAGCATCATTTATATATGACCAGATGTACATCTCAGTAAATGTTTTCAGTGATAGCCAACCAAGACACGTATTCTAGTCAGTTTAGGCAGCTTTGTAGCACCTTATCCATTCTAATTTATTTTTGCTTGGAACTTATTAATATGCAAATGTATGTGATTTGTATATGTAGTGTGTGTCAGTATTTCCAGTGACATTGGGGAGGTAATTAGCTGGTTTTGGCACTTGGGTAACTCACTGCATAGAAAACATCAGGTGTACTCTTGCCAGCTTCAGTATGGGGATTCCTTAAGGGGAAATATGCCAGTGCTTTGACCTACATATATAAATGACATACAAGAGAACAGTAGAATGTAAACGCAGACTAAATTACTAAGTTAAAGGTGCCACTAAGCCTCCCGAGCCACTTAGAATACTTTCTTAAGGCTCATAGGTGATCTCTTGGGCAGATAGCAATACCATAGCTGCTAAAAAATGTTGGACTGTTTTACAAGGAGCTTTTTGGAGTGGACATAGTGTGTGGATGTTGTAAAAAATAAGCTTTTATATTGGATACAGTTACACTTGACCCGACATTTTTGAGACTTAGGATTGTATTGTTAAAACTGAGCGTGTGAAGGTGTGAGCAGGCCTCGGATTTTTATTATTTTTTATTATTATTCCTCTCTCCCTTCTTTCCTTCCTTCCTTCCTTCCTTCCACTACTGTCTTTCTTTCCTTCTTTCTTCCCTCTTCCATTTGTCTATGGGTGACTCTTCACTGAATGACAAGCCAAATGGTTTCCTGTACATCAGGAAACTATTCACTACTCTGGGTGGTATTGAAGTTATTTTTCTCAACAGCATTCACCAGCTGTTGGGATGCAATTAGTTGGTTCTGGCACTTGGTCTGGCTTCCAGTCCATAGAAAACATCAACACTACCATGACCAACCTCAATACAGAGACAGCTTAAGAAGAACGTGGCATCATTTTTTTGTATGCATGTGAGTGAGGTGGAAGGGGGGGGGGTAGAGGGATGGGGAGACCAAGGATGAGATGGAGGGATGCAGTAGCAAGATATGTGAGAGAGGGAATGTAAGTTTGGGGGAGGACATCCAAGTGGCAAGGGACAGGGTGACAAGGAGACAATTTTTTTGTGGCCACCTCATACAGGATTAAGGCATCTGGCTATAGATGAAGAGATGTACGTATATAGTAATTTGCTCACACCTTGATACTCTTAAGTTTTATGGATACAGCTCTTAGTGTTATGGTTTCAAGCAGGGTGTATTTCTGTATTAAGAGTGTATAGATCTGCTTATATTAAGTATTAAACCAAATTAATTTTCTGTGCCTTTTTTCATTTTTTTCTATTTATGGTATTTTAGTAGCTTTTTGTGTTTCACATTTTTGTATTAAACCTGCTGTTGTTGGTGTCGTATAGGTTGATCAGTTTCTGTTATTTTAGGGATGACCTATGACCAGAAAAATGGAAAACGAAAAAAGGGAAGTGGGTGTTTTGAGGCCTTTGAGATTATCGTTTTTTTTTTTTTTTTTTTTTTTTTTTTTTTTTTTCTAATGTGAACTGCACCTAATTAAAGGTGGATCTTACTGACACCTGGTGGTCTAGTGGGTTAAGGTGCCCCAACTGGATGTAGCCTATGAGGGTTAGCATCTGAAGGGTAGTTGGGGTTTACATTTCATACAGTGCCACTCAAGTTAGTGATTGGTTATTCTCACATTGAATATCTGGACTGAGTAGCCTAGCCATGGGTCTCTGTGGTCCTGGTGAGGCAAGAAAGGATTAGATGATAGATAAAATAGATGTTAAGTTTTATTAGTCACTGAGATAGATGTTGCGTTTTTTTTTAGTCATTGAGATCTGTTAACTTCATCATAATACAGTCACCCACATCACATGGGTTGTTTACAGTTCCTTTAATTCATATTTTGAATTTTCTTTCAGGTTCCTTAGTAACATAAAGCTCTTGAGTCATAGAGTACCAAGCTGATGTTATGTACTTAAAGATGTTGCTGAAGTTAAAGGTAATGCTTAAATGGCTGAAAATTGTCATATTAGTTGATGAAAACATAGCTTGGAGGAGACACAAAATGCAGGGAAAGGATCTGGGATTTATTCAGTGTTTTGCCTAGTTCTGTGCTCCTGATGTGGCAAGAAAGGATTTGAAGATTGATAGGTAGATAGACTGCCTGCTACAACTTTATGAGAAAAAACCTAAGACATAGTAGGGGAAATATTGAAAAAATCCTGCACTCCTTCTCTTCATAAGGTACTTCTCCTATAAGTTTTCTTAGTAGTATTGTTTGATTAATGAATATTTGATGGAAGAGTACTAGTATCTTATTTATGAATCTCACTGTTTGACAAGTACAGCATTGGAAGCTTGTGATGGAGGTACATAAGAGCAGCACAACTAAATAACACTCAACTAACCTTGTCCGTTGAACATTTTGATCTACTTATGTCAACACTGAACCACTACTGTATAATGAAGTACAGTACTGTACATGTGATACTAGTATTGATAACCCTAATAAATAGTTGTATATATAGGGCACTGTCATCACCCACATCATATATTCCAACTCACTATTTGCTTAATCACACATACCACACTGAAGCATATATTCTTAAATGCTTAGGAGGCCTTCTAGCACCTCTGCCATGTCAGCGTATATCAGCATCTGGCATGTCAGTACTCACTTGTATGTTATTCTTGCAGTCTTTGTCAATATTAAAGAACCATAAAAAACTTTAAAAGAGAATGGTTGTTTTTGTTGATGTTGTGGCTTGAGACGTAGTTGGATATAAACCTTATGGACTGCAGGCTGAAGTTTAATCTTTTGTGGGGGACATGGAAGGAGTTGAGGGACATATCCTGCTTGGTTATATTGTTGTCACTGTGTGAAAGGTCCCCTCTTCAGCATCACAAAGGTACTGAAACGTATGGAATGCACATATTACTGAGGAAGAGGCAAATAAAAGAGAATAGCAAAGTAAAGTTTGTAAAATAGCTAAAGACAAGGTACATACAAGAGAATGATGTGGTGTAGCATGCAACATACATTGTAAGGGAAGAGGTCTTAGAAAGTTTCCTAAGCTGTCAAGAAGTAAGACTCTAAGTTATTAATGTGCAATAAGAGGGTAAGTTGATGCCTCCTTCGTAGTAGATTGTAGGTCTAAACACACAACATTTGGTATTTGCCATTGGAACTCAACCAGACTCCATCACGGTGTATGGTATTACCCCATAAATACTGAAGGCTTGTAGAAGAAGAATCTCCAACATTGCTTAAACCATTGAGTATGGGTGATGTCTTTTTTAAAGTTTATTCTTGCCTGCTACCAGATTATTTTAGTCAGCCTAGGAAAGAGGAAACTTTGAGCCATAAGTAAATACTGTAGAGTCAAAATCCAAGCTGAGACTCTCACATCATTGTAACTGTTATTACTTGTCTTAATTTCTCTTGTTCTTCAGTTTCCAGCAACTGTTAGAAAGTAATTAGCTGGTTTTGGCACATGGTTTAGCTTCCAGTCCATAGGAAACATCAGCTGTACCATAACCAACCCAGTACTTGGACTAATGTAAGAGGAAGCCGGGTGTAATTTTTTTTGCATATATACTGTATATGAAGAGCTCCATGGAGTAACTCTTAATGTGGCAAAACCAAAATAAAGGAAACAGTAGACAGAATATAAGATTTGGGACATAAGGCACTTACAGAGTTCCTCCACAGAGCATCTCATAAATTTTATGACTGCTTTGTGGAGAAACTCTGAAAGCATTGTGGATAAAATAGTTCATTGTCTAACCTCCATTTTCTCAGTTTATGGATTGTGACACATTTGGAGTTACTTCATGGAGCTGCTTGTAATTAGAAAAGACCATATACAGTATAATACTTTTTTTTAAAGGCTATATCTAACCCCTCTTGTTTTGAAAGCCTATCCTAAGCCGAATAAAATCATCATGTCAAGAGTACAGTGAAAAAGATGCCCCCTGACTCACTGGGTCAAACAAGCTTCCGTAGCTGCTCTGCACAAGGCACAAGAAGAGGCAGAAGTCTTGTAAGTCTTGCCATAAAATAAAGTATCATTGCATTATTCTAAGTACAGTAGTATCACAGAATGAGGGAAGAAATTATAAGTCTAAATGGAATGTGGTTGTATGCTAATAAAGGAAGTAAACATCAGTTATTTGGGTTTGCTGATGCTTTCATATGTAGTTTCATTGCTAGGTCATCATTCACGATAAAGTATCATTGACATTTGGTAAAAATAACACCGCATGGTGATAAATATAAACTAGCATACAGCTGGGGCCAAGAGTTGTGTCTGATGGAGGTGAGGCAATGAGTTTAAGTTTGTAGACACTTTTCTGCCATCTGTGCATGAACTGATTTTATGTGGTAGCAATATGAAGCACAGAACAACAGAGCATGAGAAGGAAGAATACTCTCCCATTACAGAAGGAATTAAAACTATGGCTGTACAATCAGGGGTAATGGCAATGTCTGATTGAGGTACAGTTTTAAAGTTGTTAAAAAGAGTCAGGAGTAATGGAGGTACATAACTTTTGCCAGTGACTCTTTGACACAACTTTTGCCCATGACTTTCCCCCACTACAGACTCTTCAGTGCAACTTTTGACCCAAGCTGTATATCTGGGGTGAGGTGTGTGAAGTCCTATAATGAGTTGTGTCTTTGTCTTTACACCTGAAGCAAGAATCTGTATCCCCCCCAGCAGACAAAAATCATGGTCCAGGGAAGGGTCCGTTCATTATAAGGCTGCATCCACACTATTGCTCTATTCTCGGTGGTCAAGGAAGCTCCCTACACTTCTTCCTTACCAATATATTTTTAGATATGGCTGGGAATTATTGTTTTGCAAGTTATTTATGCAAAGTTTGTTGATATTAAAAAGATTTAAGTAACACAGAAGAGGACAGGAAGGTGTAATAAGCAAAATAAATTGCTTAGGAAAGGTGTTGGGGAGCTTCCTTAACCATTGAGAATACCAGCCCAAATATTTGCCGGTGCTGGTGGGAGTTTGGCATCTCCGTAATCCATTCAAGTGGCCCCACTGGATGCTGGCAGGTGTGGTAGAGGACTTCTATAGGTTACAGTAATGCACAATTCTTGTCTCGATTAGCAAGCATTTGGTGTGGATGTGGCCTAAGGTGAAACAACTCCCAGGGGGGGCAAGAGTGGTACTGAGTTCATAGTGAAACCATAGGTAAATCAGTGTTGTTGTGGTTATGTCCCCAAGTTTATCTGAAATGTGAACCTGATGGATTGCAGGTTTTAATTGCCATTCTGAAAGTCACAATCCTCCTTCCCAGGGATAAGGAGGAAGCTGAGGGATGTTTGTATAACCAGTCAGCTCTACTTCCTGTTTATATCAGTGCCACCATGTGAAGATGTCCTTCTCAAGCACTTAGGGAATTTCGTAGATATTTAACATCCCTGGTCCATAACTTTTATCTGCTGGGGATGCTGATTATTTCATCTGTATGCTATGAAGCTCAGATCTGTCACACCCCAGTACCTCATTTCAGTTATCAAGGCCACATTTATGTTAGGCTGGTATTCTAGGTGACACAGGAGGCTTCAGAGCACCTCTTCCTTAGCAGTTTATTTGTCACATTACACCTTAATATCCTCTTCTGTCACACTGATCTTCCTCGGTGATTAATTCAGTACATGACACTTAAATATCCTCATGTATGCTTTTGCTCTTCCTTAACAATTTACTCAGAATATTTAAGCCTGAATATCCTCATCCTTATTAGTGATATAAGCTGTCAGCATTAAAACGATGTAAATAGCATGGAGGAGAATGTTAAGGCGTAAAATGCAAATTAACTGCAAAGGAAAAGATGCTAAGAACTCTTCTATGCCACCTCAAATATGGTTTAGTTCCATAAGTTAATGTTTGTTATTCTTATGTGTTGTTTGATGTGCCTTTGAGGAGCATGTCAGGGTTGATTTGGCATACTAAACTGCTGATGTTAATGTTTCATGCGTTCTTTCAGAGTTGTCCGTTGTCTGCTGTTTAGTGACCAGTTTTCTTGTCAGTTTAAGAAGCTGTGTAACATCTCTTCCTTACCAGTTAATGTCTATATCTGGCACTTTAATATATTCTAATTGGTAATAGGCACTCTTTGGCCATATTGATATGATGAATGGAGTGTATTTTTATCAGCCTGTTTCTCTATCTGACAGTTTGAAATGTTGTTGGCTATGTATAAAATTATGAGCACATTTAAATGAAAAGTAACATACAAGAGTGCTGTATTTTGGTGGTTTAGTGGGTTAAGGCACTCCAACCAGATGGGGTCTGTAAGGGTTTATATCTGAGGGCTGGTTGGGGTTTAGTGTTCACATAATACCACTCAGGTCAATTGTAAAGACTGAATTGCCAAGCCCTGGGCCCCTGTGATCCTGATGGGGCAAAAAAGGATTGAAATATTGATAGATAGATTATACAAAACAAATAATAATATAATAATAATAATAATAATGAAAATAATGGCTGATCTTTTGTTTCTCAAGGGTGCCAGTTCACCAGAAGAATTCATTAGCACTCAAAATGTCAAAACAGCAACATAATCATCTGTCCATAAACAGTACTGCATGAAAATATAAGAAAAAACTAGCTAAGGAAAAGGTGATGAGAAGCTACCTAAACTGCCGAGAAAGCAGGTCCAAACTCTGTGTACCATAAGTTGCATTCTGAGTGTGATGATGCTGGACTGTGAGTTGTATTTGAGGACGTAGCATTGCAACTGTACATTTTCTGGTAAAAACAGATGTGAGAAAGTGTTTGTTTTAGTGCTCCTTTCTCTCTTATCAACCATGACTACACTTACCCCTTCAGTACAAGAATACACTTTGCATTTTTTCATATTATCTCCAGACTTTCATTCAGCTTACAAGACTTCACATTTTATCCTTGCCACCTTGAGGCATTTTGTTTTTCTGTTTAGGTTAGGAGAGAGGTTTTGAACTGTAGGAGTAGATACATCCCTCATTAACCCCACTGTTAGAGGAGGTCTTTCCTAAGTTTGCCATTGCCAGTCTTTTTCACCTTAGACTACAAATAAGAGGGGTTAGATATAGCCTTCCTAAATTGAATAAAAATTATATGGAGGTAGTAGGAATAACCAAGTAAATTATGTTACAGATTGAAGAGGTTAAGGATGGATTGTGGGTCAAAAGATTAATACTGAGTGCTCAAAGATGAACGCATGCAGCTTAATTATCTGGTAAAAATAGATGAGTTTTGTTTTTGTTCTGTTATTGCCTGGCTTGACTTCACTTATGGAGAGATTGTGGGTCTTATGAACTGAGTATGCTAAGTTGTAGGTAAGCCTCGTAATTATTGTAATGGCATTCAGTCTCCCATCTATCCTGTCACTTTTTTGCACTCTTCTTTCCTTTGCAGGTGGCTTTACATTGAGCAACAAGCATAATGGTTTTCTGTAGCAAGGAAAACATACAACGCTGGGTGGTAACCATGTAACCAACCCATACATGTACCCTACGTGTCAGCATGTGGGTTGGTGGAGGGTTGGTGCCCCTCCCTGTAAAACAACAAACTCAAAGAGAACAGGCCACCCCTTGCGGGATTATGGCTTTTGGCCATATATAGATGGATAATTCTACAATGCCCCCGAAGATAGGAAGTGGTTGGGTTGGATTTTGGTTTGTTGTTGGTGTTGTGCCTCAGGTTCATTTTGACATGAACCCAGTGGGCTACAGACTGAAGTTACCATCTCCTGCAGTCCACTATCATCTTCTTTGGGGATAAGTAGGAAAGTGGATATTTTGCAGAGTCATCTCGCCTTAAATAAGTGCTGCCATGGAAAGACATCCCTCTCCAGCATATTTAAAGATAGGAAATGATTAGACAATTTCATGTTACATAATACAGCACAAAGTCTCACATTTGAATTGCTTGGGTCCAAAGGCATTTTGGAAAATAAAATCATGATGATGACTACAAGAAAATCATGGGGAAAAAAATTGCCTACAGGACAGTAAATACTGTGAAGTACCTTCTATTAGTGTTATGTTAAACTTGACCACAAATACATGCTGTCTTCAAATATACATTGTGTGTGGACATGATATCAGCACCCCCATACTGCATGAGAAGATAAAAGTTGGAGATGTTTGGAAATTTGATGTTCGGATATTGGATGAACTTTATATAAGAATGCCCATACATAGGGTGCCAAGAAAGTATCCAAAAGCAAGACTAAGGGTAATTCGGTAGAGGGTGGGCCTTTGGAAGATCAGTAGTCTGTTGATATTCAAACCATTAAACCATTGTCTACTGCATCCTAAAAAATCAAACTCTCGTCGTTTCAGACATCATACCACTTCTCTCATCACTTCAGCCCTTCCCCCCTTCCCACCCCAGTTGACCCATTCACAGCACTACTCTCTGGAATGATCAACAACTTCAAGAAGGTAAGTCAACCAAAGTCTTTAATCCCTAGTGGGTGTTCTTTTTGTTCATTTCTTCTTCAATGCCTCCCTCCTTGTGTTCTTTCCTTCCTTCCATCCGACCTACCTACCTTCATTCATTCATTGATATTTCTCTCCTTTCCTTCCTTCCTTCTTCCATTCTTCCCACCATCGGCCCCACTTTCTTGCTTTCTTCTCTTTCCTTCGTGTTCTTCATGCCTCCCTTTCTTTCCCTTTCTTTCCCAGTTTCTTCCTTCCATTCTCTTTCCCTCGACCTTATTTTCCCCATTGTTTCATCCTTCCGAGGATTCGAACCAGCGCTTGCAACTGCGTGAGTACTGCGGCTTACCAAGTAAGCCATGCCACGTTGAGTACACCGCTTCCCGTCCGATCAGCGAAGTTAAGCAACGTTGGGTGTGGTTAGTACTTGGATGGGTGACCGCCTGGGGACACCAGATGCTGTTGGCATCCCTACGTGTCAAGTGGGGTTGGTGGAGGATTAGTGCCCCTCCCTGTAAAACAATTAACTCTAAGCCATTGGCCACCCCGTCCGGGATACATGGCGTCTGGCAATGAATGAATGAATATATATATATTCATCCTTCCCTTTTCCCTGTCTTATATTTATTTCGTCAGTCGTCTCCCTCCCCTTCCTGCCTTCTTGTCTTATTTCCTGCTTCCTTTCTTCTTTTCTTCCTTCTGTCTTTCATATGTTGCTTTCTGCCTACCTTTTCTGTTTCTTTCTTCTCCCCTTTCCTTCCTTCCTTTCTTTGTTCACTCGTTCCTTCCTTCCAACCTTTCTTCCCTCCTTTCTTCCTTCCCTCCCTTTTTTCTTCATTCCCTCCCTCCTTTCTTCCTTCCCTCCCTCCCTCCTTCCTTCTTTCCTTTCTTCCTTCCCTCCCTCCCTCCTTCCTTCTTTCCTTTCTTCCTTCCTTCCCTCATTAGTAGATATGGATCACGATGAAAAGAAAGTGGAAGAGGTTATTTTGGGGTGTTTTTGTTCAGAACTCTCTCTCTCTCTCTCTCTCTCTCTCTCTCTCTCTCTCTCTCTCTCTCTCTCTCTCTCCACGTACGTGCTTTCTGTGTGCCTTCACTTCTCTTTTACATCGTAAATGACACACACACACACACACACACACACACACACACACACACACACACACACATACACCACCCCCAATGCTCCTGTGTTTCAGTGTTGATCTTCATCTCTCCTCTAAAGAATATCTGAGTAGAGGCCAAAAAATCTCTCTCTCTCTCTCTCTCTCTCTCTCTCTCTCTCTCTCTCTCTCTCTCTCTCTCTCTCCCTATTCACGTCTCCTCTTTACAACCCGGACCTAATGTCAACACGAGGGAAAAGGAGCTAAATTGTTCTCATCTAAAAGTAGGTCAGAGTATAGAGGAAAGAGTGGTAGTGTGGTGGTGGTGGTGTGGTATAGTAGTAGCAGTGGTGGAAGTGTGGTAGAAATGGTAGGGGTGTGGTCGTGGTGTGGTAGCAGTGGTGGTGTACGTGGTAGTAGTGGTAGAGGTGTGGTAGTGGTGTGGTGGCAGGTAGAGGTGTGGTAGTGGTGTGGTGGCAGTGGTAGAGGTGTGGTAATGGTGTGGATGCAGTGGTAGAGGTGTGGTAGTGGTGTGGATGCAGTGGTGGAGGTGTGGTAGTGGTGTGGATGCAGTGGTGGAGGTCTGGTGGTGTTGCAGTAGAAGAGGTAGAGGTGTGGTAGTGGTGTGGTAGCACAGTGGTAAAGGTGTGGTAGTGGTGGATAGACGAGAGGAACTATGGAAAATGGGCTACAAAAGAAGAAAGAACTCTGCCAAGTAGAACTGAATGAAATATAGGAAAATTTGAAACTTGTTTAGCTTAAAAACTGATTGTGTTCTTCTGTAAATAAAGTTACTACCCTACAGACTCAGACTGCTAGTTCTTAAAGAATCATCGGTAAAAACAAGTGATTCCGATTATACTCAGTGGTTATGGAGATTTTATTTATCGTTTAACATTTGCTATATCTATAATCAAAGCCCTAGACATCCATTGCAAAATCTCAAGACGTTTTAAATTTATTGGTACCGAGGATAGAGCCAGCTGAAATCGACTCATACTCTGGCGACTGGGGGTCTGGGGCGTCAGTAGTGCCTCAGAGGTGGGATGGAGTGGGTGATGTCTCGTGTGCTCCCGCGTCACTTGCGTCTCTCGTGCTTCTCGACCGGTCTAACTTAAACAGATTTACGGATACAGTGATACAACAGGGCTTATTGCAGGCTGTGGGTGAGTGTATCTTAATAGCTGCGATTTTCCCGATATTTTGCCGTGCTTATACCAAAGTACAGTGGATTATTATGGGGATTTTTTTTTTCTTTAAGCTGAGTAAAGTTGTCCAGTAGAAGGAAGAAGAAAACTTGGAATGTCGTTATGGTCAAGGGTGTTAGCTGTTACTTCAGCCTCAACGACCAGAGCTGCACAACGATGAAGATATCCTCATTATCATCATCATTGTTATCATCATCATCATCATCATTTTCATCATCATCAGCAGCAGCAGCATCCTTCTCATTCTGCATCTCCTTCTCCTCTTCCTCATTCATCACAACGTCAAGGCAGTACTTACTGTGGCACGGGAGGCCTCGTAACATATTTTCCTGAGCGACTTATTCTGCTTGTGACCCCTTAACATTCTTTCTTATGCAATTTATAAATCGTTTTAATATGGAGAGTTTGCATCATGTGTGTGTACAGGTAGGTAGGTATGAATGTATTTGTGTGTGTGTGTGTGTGTGTGTGTGTGTGTGTGTGTGTGTGTGTGTAAGTAGGTAGGTAGATACGAATATGTGTGTGTATAGTATGTATTTGTATGTGTGTATATGTATGTATGTGTGTGTATTGTGTGTACAGGCAGGTATGAATGTATTTGTGTGTGTGTTTTTTTTATGCGAGGAAGAAGGAACCAAAGGCCATGAGCCCGCAGTAACAGTTCCCTCCAAGAGAAAAACAAAATACAACAGAGAGTGAGGGAGACAGTTCCAGAGCTGACCTGTTGCATAAATGAAAGACTGGGAGTAACGGTTAACTCTTGCATCAGAGAGCTGGACAGGAAAGGGATGAGAGTTTGCTGCCAGACGGGTGCTACGCGCCCGTCGTAGAGGTGGAGGAATGCAAGCAGACAGTTCAGAGGAGCAGTGACCATTAAAGTAGCGATAGAAAAGAGATAAAGATGCAACAGTGCGGCGAAGAGACAGAGGTTGAAGGGAGTCAGTAAGAGGAGGAGAGTTAATGAGACGAAAAGCCTTTGACTCCACCCTATTGAGAAGAGGCTCCCCACACATGAGAGTTGTACTCCACACAGGGGCGGATAAAACCCCTGTATAGAGTCAACAATTGTGCAGGGGTAAAGAAAGAGCGGAGTCGGCGGAGTGTGTGTGTGTAATTCACCGGGTCGGTCAGGATCACTTGATGGTCGTGATCGTCAGCTTTTACCCTCCCGGAAAGGAGCTGAGAGCTCATATAGTCCGATCTAAGGGCAAGGCTGTGACCCTCACACACGCCTGTTCCCTTGCTCAAGGGGGACAGTAACCACCCACTTCGTCAGTGAAACTTTTCGCAACCTGAGCGAGGCGCGAACTCCCGTCTACCAGATGGCAAGCGAGAACGCTACCACTGAGCCAGCGAGTATGTATGTGTGTGTATGTACAGTATGTGTGTGTGTATTTGTATGTGTGTACAGGTCGGTATGAAAGTATTTGTGTGTGTGTGTGTGTGTGTGTGTGTGTGTGTGTGTGTAAGTAGGTAGGTAGATATGAATATGTGTGTGTATGTATTTATATATGTGTATATATGCATATATATGTATGTGTATTTATGTGTGTGCGTATTTGTATGTGCGAATATGTGTGTACGAGTAGCCCTGCTAGCCAAAATTAGCATTGCCATTGTCCAAGCTGCAGTGTGTGTATTATTCCAACTTTTTTTTCCTAGGAGAGTCACTTCCATATTTTTTTCTCCTACCCTTTTTATCCCAGGAAGGTTTAGGCGTTGCTCTTTTTTTGAGGAGTACGTTCTCTCTCTCTCTCTCTCTCTCTCTCTCTCTCTCTCTCATGGAAGCTTGGGATTAAAGGGAGAATTTAAATTACCTTGTTTCTAAGATTGCCACCTGTACCTCTCTCTCTCTCTCTCTCTCTCTCTCTCTCTCTCTCTCTCTCTCTCTCTCTCTCTCTATTGAGTTAAAGAGAGCGACTGCCATATAATCAAATAATCAGCCTCGTAACATACTTTTGCTTTCACAGTTTCTCGTATTTTATCAGTTGGGGCCTTAGTCTACTGTGTGTGTGTGTGTGTGTGTGTGTGTGTGTGTGTGTGTGTAGTCGCAGAACGAAGTATCATGCTTGCAGAATGAGAGACTGACTAGGAGGGTGTGTGAGTGAGATGAAGGGGGTTGGAAGAGGGGGAGTCATAGGACATGATGTATAGATGAGGTTGAGAGACTGACTAGGAGAGTGTATGTGAGAAAGATGGAGGGAGAAGGGGGATGGAGAGACCGAGGATGAGATGTAGGGATGAGGTGGAGAGAATGAAGAATGAGAGACTGACTAGGAGAGTGTGAGAAAGATGGAGGGGGAAGGGAGAGGGAGAGACCGAGGATGAGATGTAGGGATGGGGTGGAGTGGTGTATGAGTGAGGGGGTGTGAGTTGAAGAGATGGCAGCCTGATGGAGGACAGGGTGAAATGGAGGCGATTCATTTGTCACCACTCCATCCAGGATTTTGGCTTCTGGCTGTGGATAGATAGATACTGGTTGATAGATGATAACTAGATAGACTGAAAAATGATAAATATTCAGAAACAGACAGACGAACAAATAAATTTCTTTAAAAAAAAACCACCCCCACCTTCTCCTTCAGTAATTTTATAGATGGTCAGAGCGTTTCCAGCTGCCTGTGCGGGAGAGTTGAGTTTGAGAAGGGGGAGCGAACAGCTTTAGTTCCCCATGAAGTTGGCTCAAGTAGGAGTCAACCTCCATTACTGCCACCGAAAGACTGAAAACAGAGAGTGAGAATTTTAGAGCATTGTGGAGCAGGTGCTTTGTTGTTGTTACTGTTGAGTAACCTCGGTCTGTCTGGCCGAGCAGACCTATCATCGGCAGACAAGCAACAACCCCTATACAGGGCAGTCTCGTGCAGTGAACCGATGTTCCTTTGCGGTAGACACAGCCTCGCCACAGCGAGGCGCAGGGAAGAGTGTGGAGGTTCGGTTAATGGATAGACGCCGTATCTGCGTCTCCACCCTGTTAACTGGAGCACCACAGTATGCTCTACGTCACCCATTTTCTATGGTTACCTGGCTTACAAGAAACCATTAGGCTTGACACTCAGTGTAGAGGCACATGAAGCAGAAAGGAGAGTATCTAATAAAATGACAGGAAGGATGGGAAAAGTAGCAAGGTGAAGAAAGAAGTAGGCGGCACTACATCAAGTGAGTGGATGATGGGCGCCACCACTTACCACAGAAAGAGGTGTGTGATAAAACAGACAAGAACACCGAGACACGTTATATTTTTTCCCAAAAGAGTTAAGGTGAAGTCAGCATGAAATCTTTCGAACGAGTTGCTGACATGGCGTTCTTCAGAGGGTGAGGGAGTAGAGGGTTACTGAAGGACTCTATAGGATACAATAAAATAATGTGTAGAGGACATGAGTACGAAACTTATGTCCTTAACTGAGGTAGTTACGGGCAGAAGGACGCGAAATGGGGGAGGGAATACGTGTGCTATGTCACTGTCAATTTTCGCCCCTTACTTTTGGAATTTTGGTAGCAGAATTTGTGGTGTTCATAATTAATAATAATGATAGTGGTGATGATGAGGAGGAGGGGGAGAAGGTGGAGGAAAAAGTAATTAATGTCATTCTTTTTCATACCATGTCATTCTCTCTCATCAACCTTTTCTCTTCATTCATTTTCAGTTGCGTTTACCTTCATTTGTCTCATATATTCCTGAAATTTTCACTCTTCATTCATCCATCTTCATATTTGTATTTTTTCAGCTCTCAGGCTGCTGTGACTCAGCTAAATAAAATCGACAGGTGTTAGGTAGAAAAAAAATGTTGACTCACCTTGACTGAGTTTGTGTCCATCCATATTTAAGTCTTTCGTGATGTATTTCCCCTCTGACGGTAAGGATAACTCTAGTATTCTTTTATATTTTGTTTCATATTTAACCTCAGACTATTTCATTCAGCTGCTAGTGAGACAGGAGCCTGAGAGTGTTGGTATGTAAGTGGGGATGGAAATATTCTGGAGCGAGCAAAATTCAGTGAAAAATGCGACTATTTGCAAACGCCATTGGTCCATTAGGTTCTGTGATGAGAGAGAGAGAAAGAGAGAGAGAGGGAGGGAGAGTACAAAGCCCTTACCATTTCTCCTCTCTAATTATAGTACAAAATTTTGAGAACTGGATTACGAGAGAGAGAGAGAGACAGACAGACAGACAGACAGACAGACAGACAGACCACCTGACAAACAGCATTATTAGTGGTAGTTGATTACAGTCTTGTCGTAGCAGTTGACACACACACACACACACACACACACACACACACACACACACACACATTCTCTCTCTCTCTCTCTCTCTCTCTCTCTCAGCACTCAAGCTCTTATGACTCTCTCTGCTGAATAAAATCGTCTGGCTGGAATAGAATGCTGGAATTATCCTGACCATGAAGGGGGTTAATGATGACAATACTGTGGCTGTGCATCATCCCTTTAGCACTTCTTCATGACTAGGATCATATTCTAGTGTTAAACTATTGGTATAAGTCAAGATTCAAGATGGAGGGAGGGTAATAATAGGCTTAGGTAAAATGAACAGAGTAATTCATCCTAGCAATCGCAGTTCACATATTTCATCTTTGCGTAAGTACTGAAGTTCTCGAAGATGTTAATTTCTTGTTCTTTGTTCTAGGTGGCTTTGTTCATTGTGGCTGTTCAGGTGTTCAGTGTTATGGCAGCTCCTACGTATCTGACAGTGACGAAAGATGTTCACGTGAAAGAAAAACGCATAGAAACTGACACTAATATGCTGGGCCAATGAAAACGGTCTCTAGTGTGGCTGTGGCGTCATCGTTCTTCAGACTGTGTGGACCAATAAAGACACTTAATCTCTGTGTAGGATCATTGAAAAGGCGGCTCTGGTAGTGTGGCTGTGGCGTCATTAATTTCCAGGTAGCTTGGACCAACGAGAATGCACGCAGATTTTGTGGCTGTGGCGTCATTAATCCAGGTAGCTTGGACCAATGAGTGCACGCAGATTTTGTGGCTGTGACGTCATAAATAAGAAACAATGAAAGTCTCCAGTGTTGTGATGGTGACGTCATCTCTCTTCAGGCAGTGTAGACCAGTGAGGAAATGATATACTGTGGCTGTGACATCAGAGCTTTCCAGAACGAATGGGTACCCACTCTGATATTGTGGCTGTGACGTCATTGCTCTACCTGACCAATGAGAACGCGATCTGGTGTGATGGCTGTGACGTCATTGCTGTATGGACCTATGAGAGCAATGTTTTGGTACCCGGAAACCGTGACGTCAATGAAGGTGTTGATTTGGATCCTGTTGCTGTATTCTCATCTATGCCCCTGCAGAGGTAAGTGAAGCTAGCCTGTTATTAATGTCGGTGGTTGGAGAGAGAAAGAGAGAGAGAGAGAGAGAGAGAGAGAGAGAGAGATGTGGAGGTGAAGGAGCATTGTGGTACTGATGTGGGTGGGTTGAGAAGTGTTAGCAGAAGTACCCTGAGGTGGTCTGGCCTTGTAGAGGGAATGGGCAATGAGAGAGTGTATGAGAATGAGGTGGAGGGGGAGAGAGACTAACTAGGAGAGTTTATGAGAATGAGGTGGACCAAGGATGAGGTAGGGGGATGAGGTGGAGAGGTAAATGAATGAAAATGATATGGGCTGGAGGAAGGACATCCTGATGGCGAAGGGCAGGGTGACATGGAGGCGATTTGTTTGTAGCCACCCCCTCCGAGACTGTATATAGATAGGTAAATAGATTGGTAGATGGATAGATAGATTGTCAGTTATGTTAGTGCCAGTTTTGGAGGCTGGAAGTAGTTGTTAGTTGGGGATGTAAGTGCTAGTGGAGAGCTCCTCTTCTCTCTCCTTTCTCCCCTTCTCTCTCTCAATTCTCTCTCTTTTTTCTTCCCTCCCTACTCCCTTTCCCCTCCTTTCTTTCTCTCCTTTCCTTCCTCTCCTCTGTTTCTGTCTCCCCTCTCCTCCCCTTTCTGTCTCTTCATTCTTCCTTCTCCTCCCTGTCCTCTTTCTCCCTTCTCCCTTCCTTTCTTTCTCGTCTCGTGTCCCTGTCCCCCCTTTTTCTTTCTCCCACATCCTTCCTTTCCTCACTTCTGTTCCTCCTCCCTTCTCCCCGCTCTCTCTTCTCCCTTCTCCCTTCTCTCTCCCTGTTACCCACACCCTCCCTCTCCTTCTTCCCTTCTTTCCACCCTTCCTCCCCCACCCTGACACTGGCACATGTAAACTGTTGTTATAAATGTAGATATGAGGAACTATTCAAAACTCTCTCTCTCTCTCTCTCTCTCTCTCTCTCTCTCTCTCTCTCCTCTGAGTGACACCTTGCTCCACTCTCCTTAATTGTTCCTTAAGGCCCTTTTACTCTTTCTCTCTTTTATTTTTTTTCGCGATCCATCCTCTTCGTCCATCTTCCTCTTTCTTTTCTACCCTGTCCTCTTCCTCCTATTTTTTTTTTCTCCTCCTTCTCTTTTTCTTTCCTCTCCCTCTCCTCTTTTTCTTCTCCCTCCTCTTATTTCCCCCCCCCTCCTCCTCCTCCTCAATTTCTTCCCCCCCTCCTCCTTTTGTTCCCCCTCCTCGTCTTTTTCTTCTCTTTTTCTCCGTCCTCTGGCTAGTACTTTTTTTTTTTGCTTTGTCATCTCTCTCTCTCTCTCTCTCTCTCTCTCTCTCTCTCTCTCTCTCTCTCTCTCTCTCTCTCTCTCCCTCTCCCACATTAATAAACCTAACTGGCATTTTCTATTCACAGGGCAGACTAAATGAAAAAAGAGAAATAGTTTTCAACACCAACAAAAGCTCCGCCATCTTCCTATTGTTTTCTGTGTCTTTCTTAGTTTGTGTGTGTGTGTGTGTGTGTGTGTGTGTGTGTGTGTGTGTGTGTGAGAGAGAGAGAGAGAGAGAGAGAGAGAGAGAGAGAGAGAGGGGGGAAAAGGGGGAGAGGAGAAACCATCAGTCACTTCGCTTTCCTTTTAATTCAACATAGGATATTAGTAGTCACATACACTGATGCTATTTTGTGTTGGGTTATAATGTAGCCAGAGCGATGTGAGGTGTGAGGCAAGTATGAGGCTGGGATGCATGTATGAGGCAAGGACGAAGTAGACATGAAGCAGGGATGAGACAAATATGAGGCAAATGAGGCAGGTGCGAGAAGTATGGGTCAAGTATGAGGTTAGAATAAGGCAAGTACTAGTATGTGAGGTTTGGGAGAAGTATAAGGCAGGTAGGAGGCAAATATAAGGACAGATACTCGTGTCCAGTACTACAGGTGTTAATTTCTGCAGGTGTGGGTGTTCAGGTGTTCCGTGAGCGTCCCAGGAGTATTCAAGTGATCGCAGGTGAGAATGTAACACTGCGCTGCGCCGTTGACAACCAGAGAGGCTTCGCGCAGTGGACGAAGGATGGATTTGCGCTGGGTCAGTCCATGTGCCTGTTTTATACGTGTTTCATACAGATTCCGTACGTGTTTTATACCTGTCTTAAACTCCTGCTGCTACGTCATCACCACCAACACTACCATATCACAGCCACTAATACCACCGTTACTGTCACCACTACCACCATTACTATCACTACCAGTGTCAGGCCACCGACACTATCACTGTCACCACCACCACCACCACCACCTCTCGGTTTTTCTCTTTCTCTTCTCCTCTTCCTCTTCCTCCTCCTCCTCCTCCTCCTCCTCAGTTGGCTCATGAACCAATCAGACGGTCATTTCTTATAACTATTCGTCTCTGTCTGGCACTCTCTCCTTCACTCCATCCTATTCCTCCTCTCCTTTATTTTTTCTGATATTATTCTGCATCTCTCCTTCCATCTCATATTCCGTCCTTCCCCCCCCCCACACACACACACTTTGCTCTTCCTCACATCCTTTTAGTTTCTCTGTGATTCCTTTTTCTCACTTACTCTTCTTCCCCTTTTGGTCCTTACTTCATATCCTTTCCATCCTCCCTTCCTCCTTTCTTCCTTCTCGCTTTTTTCTTTGCTCTTATTTTCCCTTTTCCTCGCCTCTTCTCTTTCCCTCCTTTCCCTTCATCCCTTCTGCTTCTCTTTCTTCCTTTGCTCTTTTTTTTCCTCCCCTTCCCTCTCTTCTTGCTTCTCCCTTCCTTCAATTGAGGGCGGAAAGAGAAAATGGAAGAAAAAGATAGAGTGAGAAAAGAATGGAGGAGAAAAGGGTGGAAGAATTTTTTGAGGAGGTGGAGCTAACACACACTTATTGATTATGATCTTTCTTCCTCACTTCTCCTCTCTCTCTTCCTTTCCCCTCCTTTCTCTTCACTTCCTTGGCTTCTTCTTCCTCTCTTCTCCTCATTTCCTTTCCCTTTTCTTCATTTCCTACTCCCTCTCTCCTCCTCTCTCCTCCTCTCTCCTTTCCTTCCATCTCCTCTCTTCTGTTTTACTGCTCTATTTACTCTCCTTTCCATCTCCAGCCTTTGCTTTTCTCTGCTTTTTACCTTCCTCATTTCTATCTTCTCCTCTCCTCTCATTTCCTCACCTCTCCTCTCTTCTCTTCTATTTTCCTTTTCTTTCCTTTCCTTTCCTCTTCTCTTCTCTACTTTTTGTATCTCTTCTCTCCTGATATTCTCTTCTCTTCTCCTCCCATCTTCCTTCTTCTCTCCGCTTCCCGTTTTCCCCCTCCTCCTTTCCTCTAATATTCATAACCCTTGTGTTCCTTCCTTTTCTTACTCCTCCTCACTCCTTCTCTCCTTTCCCGTCATTTCTTCTCATTCCCTTTTGTCTCCTCTGATGTTTCCTTTCATCTCCCCACCTTCCTTCTTCCCACTTCTTACCTTTCATTTCCTTCCTCCCCTCCCCTCAGTTCCCTTTTCCCCTCTCCAGCCTCTTCCCACCTCTCCTCTCATTTCCTTCCCTCCTCCCAGTGTCCTTCTTCCCCCTCCCTCCCTCTCTTCCCACCTCTCCTCTCGTCTTTCATTTCCTTCCTCCCCTTCCCTCAGTTCTCTCCTGTCTCCTTCTCCCCTTCCTTCCACTTCCATTTCATTCTTTCCTTTTCTCTCCACCCTTTCCCTTCCTCTCAGTTCCCTTCTCTCTCCCGTCTCCTCAGTTCCTAGGCCAGCAGCGAGTGTTTCTTTCCTCCTCTCCACTCAGATCCCTCCTCTTCTCATCTCCCATTCCTTCCTCTTCCCTTCTCCCCTCCCTTCCTCTCTTCTCTCCACCCTATCCCTCCCCCTCAGTTCCCTTCTCTCTCCCGTCTCAGCTCCAGCAGCGGGTGTTTCTGATAGGCAGTTAGGGGAGAAATAGACCAGCTTATTGACCAATCAGGTGGCCCCGTCCCGCTCAACCTTGCATACCCAGCGTTATAATTGGCCAATACCATAGCATCGGTGAGGAGACAGGACTGACATTTTGGTTACTGGACTCCTTTTCCTATGCAATTTATTCTAGTTACTGGACTCCTTTTCTTTTGCGATTTATTCAGCACCTCTAACCATCATCTTGTGGATTGTATGTGCATAATTTTCTAACTGGCCAACATCACAGCATCGATGAGGAGACAGGACAGACATTTTGGATACACATCCTTACAAATTCACATATTTTTGTGGGAGAAATTCAGACAGCAGCAACAGTACTCTCAGGTTGCTGTGAGATTCCACCATCCACTCTCTTAATGTAGTGCTACCTTCAGGTTACTCCATAATAAGTAATAAGCCAGATGGTTTCTTGTATTCCAGGAAATCATTTAATACGTTGGGTGGTAACCATATAACTAGCGGGCCTTGCCTTAAATGTCTGTATTAAGCAGCCTAGCTCCGGCCTCCTACGCTCCTGATGTGGCAGTAAAGGTTTAGATAGATAGATAGATGGATAAACAGGTGACATCAATACCTGGAGTATTTGGGGGGTATTATGTTAGTTGGGTGTTTCTCTCTCTCTCTCTCTCTCTCTCTCTCTCTCTCTCTCTCTCTCTCTCTCTCTCTCTCTCTCTCTCTCTCTCTCTCTCTCTCTCTCTCTCTCTCTCACAACCAGCCTCTGAAAATACAAAAATAGCAGAGGAAAGCAACTTTAAACTCTTTACCCGTATTCTTACCCCAGACATTTACAGCTCAGACCCTACATGAATTTCGTTTTCATTTGAGGGAGTTTGGTCGCACAGGGAAGAAGATTTATGTGAAGGTGAGGGCAGACGCAATGGGACGATTAGCCGAGGTGCTCATCTTTGTAATTTAGGCCTTTGAGACTTACCCTAACCTCACCTAGCCTAACAACTCTCCATTTTACATATCTAACTTCACCTACAGTAGCCTAATAACTCTCCATTTTACAGATTTAACTTCACCTAGCCTAACAACTCTCCATTTTACAGGATTTGAGCGCAATGTTCCCGGCTACCCACGCTACGAGTACCAAGGCGAGGAAGCGAGAGGGGAACACCACCTCCTGATAAGAACAGTGTCTCTGGAGGACGATGGAGAGTACCAGTGCCAAGTTGGACCCACCCCTACATCGCCTCCTCTGTGGGCTGCTGCTAACCTCACTGTCATGGGTAGGTTAGGGGAGACTGGGCTAATTTAGGGGCGGTTAGGGTACGTTTGGAGAGGTTAGTGCAAGTTATTCTCTCTCTTTCTCTCTCTCTCTCAAGCCGGATCTACTATGTCGCCTCCTATATGATGAGCAGCTGCTAACTTCACTGTCTGTATAGGTTAGCTTTCTCTTTCTGTATCTCCATATGCCTGTGTCTGTATCTCCGTCTGTCTTTGTCTGTGTCTCTCTCCATCTGTTTGTGTCTGTGTCTGTATCTCCATCTGTCTGTGGCTGTGTCCATATCTCCATCTGTCTGTGTCTGTATCTCCATCTGTCTGTGGCTGTATCTCCATCTGTCTGTGGCTGTGTCCATATCTCCATCTGTCTGTGGCTGTATCTCCTCTGTCTATGTCTGTGTCTGTATCTCCATCTGTCTATATCTGTGTCTGTATCTCCGTCTGTCTGTGGCTGTATCTCCGTCTGTCTGTATCTGTGTCTGTATCTCCGTCTGTCTATATCTGTGTCTGTATCTCCGTCTGTCTGTGGCTGTGTCTGTATCTTCGTCTGTCTGTGTATGAGTCAGTATCTCCATCTGTCTGTCTGTGTATTTCCATCTGTCTGTGTCTGTATCTCCATCTGTCTGTATCTGTGTGTGTGTGTGTGTGTGTGTGTGTGTGTGTGTGTGTGTCTTGTCATGGTGCGATGCCTCTGCAGTTCACTCATATTACGGCTGCCAGCACTATAATCTTTTCACTCTAACTTGGCCAAGATTTTCGTCCCATTTGCAGCTTATTCCACATAGCTCAGTGGTAGGAAAAGGGAACACTACACGTAACATCCATCAATTAGCACCTTTTCATGACTAGCATCATATTCTGTTGCTAATCTGTTCTTACAACTCAGCATTCAAGATGGAGGGATGGCAATATTAGGCCGAGGTAGAGTAAAGAGGGTGTAATTTATTTGTTTCAGTGTCACCCACCAGTATCCAAATTGTGGGCGTAGGTGACGGTGGGGTGGTGGAGGCGCAGATGGGGGCGCCGGTGCGGGTGGAGTGCGTGGTGAAGGGAGCCCGCCCACCTCCTACAGTTGCATGGTATAGGGACGCTCAAAGGCTTAGTAAAGGTGAGGATTTGTAGTTGTAGTAGTACATGTAGTAGCAGTAGTAGTAGTAGTAGTAGTACTAATAGCAGCTGATAGTAGCATCGGAAGATGGTGGACTGCAGTGCTATCCGCTCATCCACTGTGGTGTTGGCAGCTTTGCATTGATGATTCTGTCAAGTGTCTTACACTTCAACATTACTATCTATCTATCTATTGCCAGACGCCTCAATCCCGTTTGGGGTGGCCACAAACAAATCGCCTCCAAGTCGCCCTGTCCCCTGCCATTTCACTGCCCTGTTCCCAACTCACACCCCTCTCTCTCATATACCTCTCCACCCCATCCCTCCATCTCATCCTCGGCCTCCCCCTCCCTCTTCCCCCCTCCACCTCACTCACATACACTCTCTTCGTCAGTCTTTCACCCTCCATCCTCTCCACATGGCCAAACCACCTCAGTGTGTTCCTCCTAACGCTTCCTATCACATCCACATCCACACCACAACGCTCCTTTATATCCTCATTCGTCAGCCTGTCTCTCCACGTGACTCCACAGGCTCCTCTTAAATAACTCATTTCCACTGCTCTCACTCTTGACTTGTGTCCTTCCAACAATGTCCAAGCTTCACTTCCGTACGTTAGAGTTGGTATCAAAATACTGTCATGTAGTAACTTTTTCACTTCCATGCTCACTTCCCTGTTTCTTATCACTGCTTTCAAGGAACCAGCAACCTTTCTTCCCTGCTGCACCCTTTCAAGCACTTCACCCTCCAAACCTCCATCCTTACTCATCACACTACCCAAATACTTAAACGTACTCACATTTTCCAATTCCTCACCATCCAACCTCGCTGTACATTCACTAACTTCACCTCTCTCAAAGACCATCACTTTACTCTTCCCTACATTCACCTTTAGGTTCCGTTTCTTACACACTCTCTCAAACTCATCCACCAAGCCTTGCAGCTCCCCTTCGTCTTCACTCAACAACACAGTATCATCTGCAAACAACAGTACAGGGAGTTTCCAAACACTATCATCTCTCACCAGGGCCACTTCAACATCCACTACCCTACCTTGTACCTCTTTTATTACCCCATCCATGTACAGATTGAACAACCATGGAGACATGACACATCCCTGTTTCAAACCAACTTTCAAAGAGAAAAATTCACTTAGTTCACCATCCACACGCACTGCTGCCTTCGCACCATCGTACATACTCTTCACAGCATTCAACAACTTCCCATCTACTCCATATATTCTTAACACTTTCCACAATCCTTGTCTATCCACCCTGTCATATGCTTTCTCCAAATCCATGAAAGCCGCATACAACTTCTTTCCCTTCTCTAGAAACTTTTCCACTAAAGATCTAAGAATGAATATCTGATCTACACAACCTCTTCCCTTCCTAAAGCCTCCCTGTTCTTCTCCAACTAATTTCTCTGTTCTTTCTCTAACTCTGTCTATAAGTATCCTACCATACACTTTTCCTATTATACTAAGAAGACAAATGCCCCTATGATTACCACACACTTCTTTTTCCCCCTTTCCTTTGTACAAGGGAATAATTATACCTGACTTCCAATCCTCCGGGACTCTACCTTCCTCCCAGGCCAATCTGCACATCCTCCACATCCATTCTACTACTATCTCTCCCCCATGCTTCAGCATTTCACCACACACTCCATCAATTCCTGGGGCTTTCCCCGATTTAACTTTCTTCATTGCTTCCACAACTTCTATCCTACTGATTTCTTCCTGTCTTCTCACCTCCCTCCTTCTCCCAGCCATTCCCCAGCCACTTATACTCGCATTACTTCCATCCTCTACGTTCAACAATTCCTTAAAGTGTTCTCTCCATCTGGTTACTTTTTCTCCCTTCTCCACTAGTAATCTACCATTTTTATCTTTCACTCCCCTGATAACTTCACTTCCACCCTGTCTTACTCTTTTCACTTCTCTCCAGAACATTTTCTTACGCTCCCTCCACTTTACACTCAAATTCCTTCCAAATTCCTCATCCACTCTCTTCTTACTCTCTCTTACTAATCTTTTCACCTCTCTCTTCCTTTCCACATATAACTCTCTCTTCCGCCTCTCAACTTCTTCCACGCCCCTATTTCTCATCCGTTCATTGTATGCTTTCTTCTTTTGTGCCACAGCCTGTTTCACCTCTTCAGTCCACCACGCTGTTCCTTGCACCCCCCCTCCGTCTTCTCTTCCTTCCACACACCACATCACATGCTGCACATATTTCTTCTGTAAATATCTTACACACACCTTCCACGTCTCCCATCTGCTCCTATTCATATTTGCCCAATCATTCCTCCACTTCTCTCTTATACTCTGCCTTTTTCTCATCCTCTTGTAACCTTTCCACTCTCCTTGCAACTACTCCTTCCTCTCGTCTTTCCCTTCTTCTATTCCTCCATCTTACTTGCATCCTAATTCTGGCCACCACCAAGTAGTGGTCAGAAAGTCCACTCCCCCAACCTCTATACACTCTTGCATCCTTTACACATCTTCGCATCCTTTCATCCACACACACATAATCAATCATTGCCTTCCTTTCATTCAGTTCACCACCCACCCTTCTCATCACTCGCCATGTATACCTGTGGATCATTTTATGCCTGAAGAGGGTATTGGCTACCACCAACCCCCTCCCAGCACAAATGTCCACTAACGCACTCCCATTCTCATCTATCTCAGCAGGCACACCCCACTCACCAACTATTCCATCCACCTTCACATTACCAACTTTACCATTCATATCACCAATCAAAAACACTCTCTCATTCCTTCCAAACTTTTCCATGCACACTTCTACATTTGTCCAGAACTCTTCTCTCACTCTTCTAGCACGATCTTGCGTTGGCACATACACACACACAATCGCCCACATTTGTATTCCAACTTTCAACTTTACCCACACAATCCTTGACCCACCTGATCCATACTGTCTTATGCTCTTCTTCCATCTTTTACTCACAACTATACACACTCCTTCCTTTGCCCTCTCATTCTCATCAACTCCTGCACATATACCCCATCCATACTCCCATTCTCTCACACTTTCTCCTCTCCATTTTGTTTCAGTTATTCCACATACATCCACTTTCGCACCCTCAAGCACCTGGACAATCTCTCTCTCTTTCACCTCATCATTCGCTCCTCTTACATTCCATGTACTCATTACCAAGTCCTTTGTCCGGTCCTGGGTCGTCATCGTTTGGTCAGTCCTTGTCCGAGGCTTCTTGTTTGTTTTTTTAGTTGGTTGTTTTCCGGGGAGGGGCACTAACCCTCCGCCAACCCTTTTAGTCGCCTTTTACGACAAGCAGGGATACTGGGGGAGTATTCTTGAAAACCCCCCTACCCCCAGGGGGGGTCCTAGGCAACCTAGTGTCTCTCCTGAGTTGTACCATACGTACAAAAATATATAACTACTCCATCCACTCACTCAATGTAGTGCTGCTCTCGGGTGTCTGCCCTTTCCTCTCCTCCATCCTTCTTTCCTTCCATCCCCTTCTGTCTTTCTTTCCTTCATTCTTTCCTTGTCTTTCTGCCTGCAGGTGACTTTACACTCCCTCTTCTGTATTTCATTCCCTCATTCTTTCCTCTTCCTTCTGCCTGTGGGTGACTCTACACTGAGTGACAAGCCACATGGTTTCCTATACACCAGGAAACCATTTGCTATGCTGGGTGGTAACCATATAACCAAATTTTGGCACTTGGTGGTTTAGTGGGTAATTATTGTGCTCCAGTCGGATTGAGCCGTTGAAGGTTTATATCCAAGGGTGATTGGGATTTATTGCTCACGTACTGCCACTCAGGGATGAGTGAGGTTGGTCACTCTTATCTTAAATGTCAGGACCAACTGCCTAGCCCCTGGCTTCTATGCTCCTCATGGGGCAACGTAGGATTGGATGATGAATGGATGGATGGATGTAAAATAATATTCGTATGCACGTGTACCAGCAGAGCTACACAAGGAGGAGGTGATGCCCAGCAGTGAGAAGAAGAGATGGGATGTAAGGAGCCATTTGGTGGTGGTGGCCACAACACATGATGACAACCAACAGTACTCTTGCCGTGCCATCCACCCCACCCTACATGCCTCACCCACCACACTTGTTGCATCCATCACACTACATGTCCTACGTGAGTAGTGGTGATGACAGTGTAGCAGTGCTGTTATTAGTGGTGTGGAGTGGTGTTAGGAATGGTTATAGTGGTAGTGGTGTTAGGGGTGGTGTGGGGGTGGGATGTAAAGAGCCCATTAGTGGTGTAGAACGGTGCAGTGGTGTTAGGAACGGTAGTAATGGTGGTGGTGATGGTGGTGGTAGTGATGCTTTAGTAGCATTAGTCTTGCTGTGCCATCCATCCCCCCTCATAACACCTCACCTACCACACTCGTTGTATCCAGTACACTACATGTCTTACCTTGAGCATAGTACATGACGTGGAGTCAGGATTCTGGGTGCTTGAGTGGTGAGGGGAAGCTACGCCTAATCTGAATTAAACTGTCTGGTACTAGAGGGAATTAAAGAGATTTAAATGATTTTTAAGAATAAATTATCTTTTGGTCAGACCCACCTGGGCAGCCCATCATCCGAGGGTATCAGGTGGGTGAGGTTCTGCAGGAGGGGGAGGAGCGAATTTTGGTGTGTGAGGTACGAGGGGGTCGGCCGCGCCCCTGGCTCACCTGGTATCGCCATGGACGCCCCCTGACACGCCCCCCAGGACCCCCGGAGCCCACTACGTCCTCTCCTGCCCTCCCATGGGGCTTCCAGGCAACACAGCGGGTGATGGGGTGGCGGGAGGAGGACGGTGCCATGTATGAATGTCGAGTATCCGGTGATCTCCTGCCTCGCCATCTCACCGCCAATGTCACACTTACAGTCCATTGTAGGTCACCAGATCTGTAGGTTGGCCCACACCAGTATTGTTAGGGCCCCTACAAATGTAATGGTTTAATTGTTTGTAATTATTGCCTTACATAATAGTATTTTGTTTATCTAATGAACGTAACATTGTTTCATTTGATTATGGGTATAGGTAACATCTGCATCGTATTATTTAAGTTACAGTTTGAACATGTCATATTGTAATAGACCTGCAGACATGTCTATAATGTTTATCGTTTTTTTTTGGTGGCAGTGTATGCAGTCATGGACATAAATATTCCATATATTTTACCTCTTCTACTGTCCACTTTCCTCTGCTGTCTAACACTGCCAGGCAGAAAGAGGCTTGGTATGTTTCTCTGCCCACAGACAATTCTCTTTAATGTGATGCATGAGGGAGGAAAGTACCGATAATGAACTTATTCCATGACGTAGAGTAGGTGGGGTGTAATTGTTGGCCATCTTTTTTTCCTGAATGTACATTCAGGAACAAAAGACGGCCTACAGTTACACTGCACCTACGTCACAGAACAAGTCCATTACCGGTACTTTCCTCCCTGATTCATCATATTAAAGAGAATCATCTGTGGGCAGAGAAACATACCAAGCCTTTTTCAGCCTGTACCAGTAACCAACTAACCTCCCCTTTCCCCCCCACCAGACCCTCCCAACGAGGTATACATCACTGGACCCCAGGTGGTGGCAGCAGACCAGCTTTTTACCCTTACTTGCCACACCTCGCCTGCCAACCCCCCACCGTCGCTCACCTGGCGTATCCACGGTCAGTTCTTTTTCATTTTTTTTTTTTTATATGGCTGGCATAGACTTGACAACCCTTTATTTTAAGCCCAGGGAGTCATACTGTGTGTAATTCACTTTCACATGGCACTACCTCAATATATTACTATATTCTTTTTACTCTAACTTGACCTAAAGTTGTCATCTTTCCATCATGAATGCTGAGTTGTAACAGTAGATTAATACTACAATATGATGCCAGTCACGAAGATGTGCCATGGAGAGGTAACACAGAGTCGTAGGACTGTCTTTTTCTGCCACTGCGGTATGTGAAATAAACTTCAAAATGACAAAAATCTGGGCCAAGTTAAGGTGGAAAGAGTCTTAGCTTCTAGTGTTGTTAATTTTAAGCCATTCAGTCTAAGTACCCCAATCCACCCCACTAAACCCCACCTTTACCCCACCCCATTACCCAACTCCACCTAACTAGACACTAGCTTTACCCCACTCCACCCCACTCAACCCCACCAACACCCCACTTCACTCCACCCAACTTCACCACTACCCAACCCAGCCCCACCATTACGTCATTGGTCTCTAACAGTTTTCTCACACTCTTTATCTCATTGCTTTTATATTCTCCAGTACAATACTCTGTTCTTCCCTTTAATCTCTCAGTCTCTCTTTCTCTCTCTTTTTACCTTCTCAATTTTTATATCTTCATCATTTTACAGGTTCAGGAGCGGCTTCAGGAGCGCCCGTGGTGAGGGAGGGTGCAGGTGGAGGGTGGGTGACATCCTCCCGCCTCACCCATACCCTGCCTCCCCTGCCCACCCTCACCCACATCACTGCCCAGTGTCATGCCACCCATCCCTCCCTCCCTCACCCACTGCACACCATCCACAACCTGACCATCATCAGTGAGTGGCTGTAGTGATAGTAGTAGTAGTAACAGTAGTAGTAATAATAATAGCAGTAATAGTCAAAGCAGTAGTAGTAGTAGAAGCAGTAGTAGTAATAGTAGTAGTAGTAGTAGTAGTACACTGAGTAGTAACTATCGTTAATCAGACAATGGGGTGATGAGCCTGCTATGGCATCCTTGTTAACTGAGAAGAGAGAGTTAAATGTGATGTCCATTCAGGAGCTAAATCTCCACACTTTTCCCCACATCTCTCAACAGCAAGGTGCTGTCACCTGCTAGGAAATATTAGTTAACTGCATGGGATGGCCTGCAGAGGCAGTTGCTTGCTTGCAGTTGATGGGTCTGCTTGGCTATACAGAGGGTTAATCAACAACAGCAGTAGAATTCAAGTTGAGAGTTGCCCAGATCCATCAGAAACAAGCTAACTGATTATAGCTGTAGTAATTTTTTTTTCTTCTTCCTCAGAGCGCCCTGGGTGGCCAGTGATAGAGGTGGAGGAGGGAGTGGAGGTTGGGGAGGATGGGGGTGAGGTGGAGGTGATTTGTACATCACAGGGGGGTAACCCACCACCCACCCTCACGTCAGTACTGCACACTGTCTTTTCTTATCTCACTGTTTTACCCTTGAAAATGTTATTTTTAGCATAGTTTAATTATTTCTAATTTTAGCTTTACTGTAGCTGATTTTAGCTTTTATGTATCTCATTTTATTTGTTATGCAGTACTGTACTGTACCTCATTTTACTACAGTGTTCCCATATTTTAAAATCTGCCACTGCAACATCAGATCAAGAACATGTATAGGAAGCATAAGTAAAAATGGATTAAGAATTTTGGGGGTAAAGGTGAAATTACATAAAGAATAATCTAGTTTAATCAGCAACGGTGAAACAAAGATTTTACTTGGAGATGACAAATCAAGAAAAAAGACTGTGGAAACCAGTTCTTTCTGTGCTGCATTTTGAATGGATCAGGCAAATAGATGGACCAAATGAATCAAGGGGTGAAAAACTTGTGGGAAGGTTTATGCACTGGAAAAAGGAAGACCTGCCATCATACAGTATAATTCTGGAGTTACAGGGTTTGTATTAGTGTTACCATTGTAGGGTGTATGGTAGGGGACAAAATTTTGCCCAATGTTTCTGTTCTGCTCCTTACTTTTCTCTGCTGGCTGATATTCCTAAGTTAAAAGAGACTTGGTGTGTTTCTCAGCCCATAGATGAGTCTCTGAAATGATGTGTCGGGGAGGAAAATGACAGACATTCCCTAAGTGTTAAGCAGACACAGTGGAATAGTAGACCATCCTTTGTTCATGAATGTATATTCATGTGACCATTGCAGGGTGTACAAGGGTGGTGGTGTAGTGAGTGGTGTGGAGGAGCGTGGTGAGGATGGAGGAGTGACACGAATGAGAGCAGTTGTAGCAGTGAGTAGAGCGGACAATGGACAGGAGGTGAGGTGTGAGGTGGCCACCCCTGCCACCAGCACACCTATGTCTGCTCATGCCACCATCACACTGCGCTGTTAGTACCAAACACAATTGTCATAATTTATTGACAAAAAATAGAAAGAAATGGATGAGGTGCAATGAACAGTCATCTTTCTTGGTAGCCTGTTCAATGTTGCTGGTTTCATTTCTTTGCAGATGACTAAACCAATAAAGAATGCAGTAGCTTTAGGTGTATTTTTGGATAATTTGGCAAATTTTGTTAATGTCCAGTGATGCGTTCGGGGCATTACAAAGAGTTTTTAGATCATTACACAGTTAAATTATGGCTGTGGCCGCCCTTTCATAAGGGTTTCAGTACTTCATAGAAATTCATTTCTCACTGATGTGCTTCTGACATAATCCCTGTGAAAGATGAGGGCTTACTGTGCAGTATGCATATAAATCTACAGTCGTCCATCTCACATAAGGTGACAGGCTTTATCTACTTCTCTTCCATTTTCACAGTTGCCCCAGCAGATATCTCAGTGTGGGTGAGTCCGGACCGTATTGCAGCAGGGGAGCAGGCCAGACTCACTTGTCAGACCTCCACAAGCCTGCCCCCTGCCACCATCACCTGGCGCGTCCCTCACGCACACCTCCAGCCATCACCCACGACACATACTCCTGGAGCCTATGGGGGAACACTGGCCAGGTGGAGGCAAAGTTGAGGAGTCTTTACCTTAATGATAAAATTTGTTTACTGTTTTATATACTTTAGTGGATGTGAGGAACACTTTTGATTGCTAAAGAACATAATGTAGATAGACAGATAGATGGAGATAGACTGATAGACAGATAGGTAGATATATCAGGTAATCCACATAACCCCTACACCAGGTCTGAGGTGGGCGTGAGGGTTGGTGCAGCAGACCATGGGCGAACCATAACCTGCGTGGCTGACAATGGTGTTGGGGGACCCATCTCAGCCAACCTCACTCTGGATGTCCTGCGTATGTTGTCTTTTGATATTTGATATTATTACCAGTTCAGTTCTTTCTCCTCAGTCATATTTGTTGTACTTAGTCACCAGATATAATACTGTACTCACTCACTAACCTCAGTATCTGTTTATTCACTTATTTTTCTTGTGCACAGTTAATACTCACTCACTCACTCACTCACAAATACTAATGCTAATTCATATGCTTATCCCTGTTGTATGCATAGTCACTTGCTTGCATTATGCATGCTTATTTACTCTGTCATAGCTTCTCCAGCCTGGAAATGTCTTTTAGATTTAATTGTAGGTAATGCCATATGATATTATTCAGCTAAAAGAAGTGATTTTTGAGCTGCTGGAGTTAAATATACTGCAATTTGCTAGGTAACTATTCTTTAGTATTGTATCTGAGTGAAAATAATAGTATTAATGGTGGTATTGGTAGTGTTAAATAGTGGTGGTGTTAGTGATAGTAACTGATACAATAATGGTGGTGTTACTTATGTTGACAATGGTTTGGTCGTGTTACAGATGGTCCGGTATGGGTGTGGGCTCCAGCTGGTGTTGTGGATGTGAGGGAGGGACATGACCTCACTATCACTGCCCTTGCCACTGCCAACCCTGGCCCTGTCAGGTCAGGTCAGGGTAGATTAATTTAGGTTAAAGAAATCCTGAAATCTCTTATTCACCCTGGTCTTTCAGTTGTGACAAGCTCCTAATTTAACTTGACCCACTACTAATGTAACCAAAGCCTAAGTTAACTGACATGAGTGGCATTCAGCTGCACAGTCTGTGATATGACTATGTTAAACCATCTAGTGGTAGGGAGGGGCACTCACCATCCACCCACTCAATATAGCGCTGCTCTCGGGAGACTGCCCTTTCCTCTCTTCCTTACTTCTTTCCTTCATTCCTCTTCTGTCTTTCTTTCCTTCATTCTTTCCTCTTCCTTCTGCCTGTGGGTGACTCTACACTGAGTGACAAGCCAAATGGTTTCCTGTACACCAGGAAATCATTTACTATGCTGGGTGGTGACCTTATAGCCAAATTATGGTGCTTGGTGGTTTAGTGGGTAATTAAGGAGCTCCAATCAGATTGAGCCTGTGCAGGTTTATATCCAAGGGGTGGTTGGTGTTTGTTGCTTGCATAATGCCACTCAGGGATGAGTGAGGCTGGTCACTCTCATCTTCAATGTCAGGACTAACTTCCCTAGCCCCAGGCTCCTAAGCTCCTCATGGGGCAATACAGGATTGAATGATGGAATGGTTGTTACACCATCTCCAGGTGTGAGGTAATATTATACATTAAGTGACATGCCAACCAGATACAGTACCTAGATGAAATCCCAGTTGAGGCAGTCTCACATTTACCTTGAAGGCAGCTGCCCAGGTTCTCCTTATACTGAATTACCTCAGAACTATCTAACAAGTCTACCAACTAGGTATCTGTGGAATGGAGATTCATTCTTAACCACTCCTCCAGGGCTGATGTCCACACTATCCCCTACAAATTGATGAGCATGCCCTAATTTGTACCATAACACCCCATTAGACACATTATGCCATGCACTGAGGCCACCACCCATTCCCTGATCCCTGGCTGTCCCACCACACCTCCCAGCATGTTACAGTATCTGTTTAACTTTTATCTTTAGCTGGCTTTCTTTGATTAACTTCCATGGGGCAAAGTTTGCAGAATTAGGTCTTTGTCTGTCTTTGTATATGCTGTATATCAAAGATAAGCAACACTCCATGTACTGTCATGGTGTAGGTTTCTGACACCTCCTGTAAAGTGATATACCTTTCCCATTTATTTAAACATCTTGGTAGTCTTTTCTTTATAATTTATTTATGTTTCACCACAAGTATTTTTAAAACATTTATTGAAGGTTACACTTTTGTCAGTATTCACCTAAAATTAAGAAGCTATATCCAGTTCCTCAGATTCAGTATGGTGTGGTACTATACTGTAATTTGAAGACATAAGCCATTGTCATAATTAAGGATGATTTTTTTTTCTCTCCCTTTTTTTTGTCAAAGCAGAAACCTATTTTATATTATTTTCAGGTATGAGTGGTGGCGAGGGGCCAGCAAGGTGGAGAGCGGTGATGGTGATGTTGATGGTGTTGGCAGACTGCTGTTGGAAGACATTGACCGCCAACACTCTGACATTTACACTGTCATTGCCACCACCGCTTCGAAGGCCATCAACACATCCTTCACCATCAATGTCCAGTGTTAGTCTTTATAAATGTATTTTGCAGCTTCGTATCTGTCCTTAGTCTCATCCTGCATCTGCCTGTTTTATCTCAAAATGCCAAACATTCACATTCAGCTCCATTTGGAATATACCGTATAACAGGCAAAGTGAAATATGATTAGTTGATTCTTTAAGGGTATGCTACAAAAATCATTCAGTTATCATTATCATACTTGCCCCTTCCCACTTGAGGATGAGACTAGGCAGGTTCCAGAAAGCAAAGGAAAAGAAAGCTTGAAAGAGGGGGTACTATCAACAGCATGCACAGTGAAGTAGGCCAGACACACATTCACTCACTATTCAAGCCCCCAGAATCCTGGCTCCACCTCACAGGCTTTAACCATTTCTTCACTATAGATGCATTTCACATTGCATCCCTATACTGAAGGGGTTAATTTTCAGCAGATGGGCCAGAGGATCTGGTAGCAGCTCGGCGTGTTACAGTCGATGAGGATGGAGCTGCCACTGTGTTGTGCTCAGCTGCTGGCAACCCCACTCCCAACATCACCTGGACCCGCCAACGCCACAACATCAGGTCAGGGAAGAAAGTGGTGGTGTAGTGCAATGTTTACTTACTGCATAAGGCCCATCAACCCATTGATTAGGAGTCTGCAGATATACAGGATATTGCTGCTTTTCATTCAGCATTTATGTACAGTATATGTTTGTTGCATGAAAAAAATTGCCACAAAGTAAAAAAACAGGAGAATCTGGAATCCCTGTTCCTGCCTCCCCTTAACATGCCACTGTTCTTCCACCACAAAGCTCTCAGACTCTTCACCACAATTAAATGAGGAGAAAAGATGTGGGTAACTTGATTCTCTACCCACCTAGGACCCTGAGTTGTATAAACATAGTAATAAACTGAAAATCCATTATGTTGTTCTTATTAAGGGTACAACCCTTTCAGCAGTTCTGGTGTGATACTGGCATCTGGTATTGGAACTGCTCGGCTGGTGGTGGAGTGGGCAAGCCAGGATGATACGGGACTTTACCTTTGCCATGCATCATCACCTCTGTTGCCGCTGCCTTCTCCAATCTCCACTGCTATCGTTGTTACTCGTGAGTGGACAGATGATGGATGGATAGGAATAACTGAGGTGTGGATAGTTACCTCTAGTCCTCTCAACATATGGGCATCTTTTTCATTTTTTCTTGTCATCTCCTAACTATTTTCTTCAGCTTAAGATAAACTCTTCATAATTAAAGGGTAAATATTACCCTAATAATTCCCTTCAATACTTTAGCTGCTTTATCCCTCCCAGAGGCACCCACATCAGCAATGGTGGACAACGGGGAGGTAGGCGTGAGGCAGATGTGGGCGGCTGTGGGCGGTACTGGGTTCCTGGACTGTCGAGTAAAGGCAGCCCCAGCACCCACCTTTACATGGGTCACTACATCTCAGCACAATCATCGTCATCTTTCCAACGATAGAAAGTACATCATTAGCCTCCCTAAGGTAAGTGTGTGAGATAGATAGAGATAAATAGATAACAATATGAATAATAATAGGCATAATAATAATAATAATAATAATAATAATAATAAATGATAATAATAATAATAATAATAATAATAATAATAATAATAGTAATGATAATAATAACAACAACAACAACAAAGAAAGGGGATGGAACAAAGCTCGGGTAATTGCAAATGAATTTGTTCTCTGTTAGGTTCTCTTGTTATGTCTTCTGGGATCCAATAAGGGAAAATAACGTGGAATAAACCCACTTTTAGTCACCCATTTTCTTCCACCTATTTCTCACGTCGGTCAAAATATCTCGGTAATGATGATAATACAATGACTGGAATCTCTGGTATGTGGCAGCTTGTGGATGGTGTGAGTGAGTGGTCATCGGTGCTTGAAGTGCGTAGTGTGACAGTGAGGGATTATGGAGGCTACACCTGCACTGCACACAACTCCCAAGGCTCATGTACCATCACATTCACTCTTGCTCCACCCCTGCTACCTGCTACACCACTACAGGTTAATGTGAGTATGCCAACCCCTCCTCATGTAAAGTTGCATTACTGGGTAAGTTACTTGTATGTTTAGAGTCCAGTGACAGTTCTAACACTTGTCAGTGTTCCATCCAATAGGATCTCTCCTTTTGTCACGATGTTGAGCCATTTCCCTGCTCATTTGCCTAGCCTGCAGTTCCCCATGTATGACCATCATCATGTCTTCATCAGTCTCCCTTGGCCACTCTTTCCTTCATATTTATATCGGCAACCCTCATTACAAACCAGTATTATGGTTATGTATATGCTGTAGTTGCTTTTTTTACAGTATTTTTTTTTTTTTTTTTTTTTTTTTTACCATTGATATATTGTGTCACATTTCTGTGTGATACTTTCCCAACTACTGTACCTCAGGTCACAGCCATCACCAGCACATCATTGGTGGTAACATGGCAATCAAATCCTCTCGGGGCACCACCACAAGGTTTCACTGTGCGTTACCGACAGGTTGGCTCTGAGGAGTACCAAGTAAGTGAGCTAGCTTGTGCACTAGCAGATTGTTTAAAAGACGTCTGAATAATCAATTGTGTGTGATATTGTAAAGTGTCCATGTTTTCTTTGGTGGAATATTTACTGTATTAAGTCTCTCTGCCAAGCTTATTTGATAACAGACAGTTGAAAGCAGGAGAATGTGAGGTTATTTCATGGCCTTCAAAGTTTATCCATATATTTTTGTAACATATATCAAGTGTTATATTTAACTTTGCAGTACATCAATGTGGGTGGCAGCAATGTTACAAGTGCCAAACTAAAGAACCTGGAAGCTGGTGTCAAGTACTTCATCAGTGTACGAGCTTACAATATCAATGGCCACTCCAACTACTCCACCCCATCCCATACCGGTACTTTCTCATCCAGTAGTGAGTTTGGTAGTTTGTTTGTTGGTGTGCTTATGATGGAGAGGGTGGGGTTGTATGTTGCTGATATGGTGATAATTGAGTGGTGAGGTAATGATGTAATAATACTGTTGATGATGATGATATGATGATGATGATGATGATGATGATGATGATGATTGATATGGTGATGATGGATGTAGTGATGGTGTGCCATTGAAGATGATAGACACTATTGTGGTGGTGTACTGATAAAATGACACATACATCCCAAGAACCTTGCTAATGGTATAAGTGTGATGTTAGTAACTGATGTGGTGATGGAGTGAAAGTGAAGTGATAATGGTGGTGGTGGTTTTGGTGGTGATCAGGGACATGTCTAGGATTTAAAAATGGAGTGGTCAAGGGATGGCCAAGCCTAATAATGGGGTGGCCAAAAGGGACCTCTTTGGGGAGGTCTGGGAGTATCCCTTCAAAAATTTGAAATGACAGCTAGGATGTCCCGGTGTATATCAGGGTCAGCCAGTGCCACCCCAGCCGTCCCTCTGGTTACAACCATGGTGGTGGTGATGATGACTGGTGTGGTGATAAGATAGTGTGACAGCAGTGTGGTGGTGGTGACTAGCTTGGAGGTGTTGTAGTATAACAGTAAATTGGTAGTAGATGATATGCGGTACTGGTAGGTGCAGTACTTCAGTAATCTTACTCTTAGTGTACTTGTAGGGGGTGTGGAAGATGGTGCTGAGCGGGGAGGTGTAGGGGTCAGGCAGCCTCGTGTGCCTCGCCTCATTGTCCTCCTCATCTGTCTCTCTGCTACCACATTGTTCGTCCTCAACATCTCCATTGTCATCTGCTTCCTCAAGCGTCAGGCAGCCAAGAGGACTGTATCAAGTAATGGAACTTTGTTGCCATAGGACAAATACAGAACTTTGTTTATGCAGACAGCTCCATAGACCTTTTCTCTTGTATCCATAATTTTTTCGCTATTTGCTTGGTGTAAACTTTTTTGGCAAGAATTTCATATAATATTCTGAAGAGTACATATGTATTGCCAATTTATATGTCAGATTCAGAGTCAGATGAGTAGAAATTAATATACAGTATTTTAGATTAGACATAAAGTCACATGGTTGTTGTCTATGTGCAAGTGAATCAAGGGGGATATAATTGATTTGGAGGATGTAAAGCAGAAGTACTGTCTTATTCTTACACTGAGCCATGAGAAATAAACCACAAAAGGACAGAAATCTCTGCCAAATTGATGGATAAATTGTAGTAACATTGTTTAATATTCCAGCCTCCTCCAGCAAGACGACTGCCCTGGATGTGTACACCCCAACATCAAGTGGTGTTGTGGTGGGTGAGGAGTTTCCCCTTACCTCCATTAATGATGCAGCACCACCAGAGTACCAGGTGAAACCATTTGTTTTTATCTAAAATTTATGCATTCATTTTTTGGAGAGCTTAGGAGCTTGTCTTCGGATAAATGGAGTTCTGTTGCATAGAATGTAGAGCAGCAGGTAAACACGTAAGACATCCTTTATGTATATCAGTCACAATGTCTTTTCAGTGTGTGGAGAGCCAGACTAGGGTTGAAGAGAGTGAACGTTCCCATCTTATCAGTCCAGGCTCTGTGTCCCTCACACCCGAGCCTCTCCCACCCAGCCCCAGAAGTTCCAGTCCACTGTTGAATGGCAATATAGCACTTCATGATGACCTCTGTCTTCTTGAGAGTGGCAGGGTATCTTCAAATGGCCTTGTATCAACTCCTGATTCCACCTCAGTGAAAATGGAAATAATGTCGTCAAGAGAGTCTAATGTTGGGTACCCACTGAAAAATCCAGATGTTTGCCCAGCATCTTCAGGCAGCAAGGAACGGCTATTGGAGGAGCAGAATACATATCAGTGCCTGGAGGATGAGGGAGATTCCTCCTCACAGCGCAGCAGTGAGTCCTGTGGCTTTTCACAAAGTGGACGGGGTGAGAATGCAACTAAGAATCACCCTGCTTTGACCCTAGCCAGTGAAGTAATATACCATGGACAACCACATCTCCAGGAACAACTTGAGAAGGAGAAACTGCTCTGTCAATCCACTGGCTCACATCACAGACCATCCCCACATTCTCCCACCTACTCACATTCCTACAAACCCCAACCACATTCCCACTCACCCACCTACACAGTAATTAAGCCCCCATCACTCTCTCATCCACCTACCTACACACAACCACACAAACCCCCACCAGTTTCTCACTCACTAATATGCACACAAGCACTAAAATCCTCACCACTTTCTCACTTACCAACCTACACACAACCACCTGAGCCCCCACCACTCCCGCACACGTACACACAACCACTTAGACACATGCCAAGCTTCAAGTCAGCGCTTAGTCCATTTGTTTTTTCATCACCACCATCAAGGTGTCCAGATGACTCCTGTAAACAAAGCCAAGGTAAGGATGAATGGACAGATAATTTTTCACCTAGGCATTGCTCACTACAAGATGCCTCTTCCAGATTGGCACTCAGCTAACTTGAGGAAGGATTATTTCTGGCTGTCACTGTTCCTTCGAGGAGAAGGTGCAGCTATGCAATGGACCATATGCAGACAGATGTACTGTAATAATAAAGACAGACTATTTTAATTTCATTAGAGTATTTAGCTTCTTTAATATGTATATACTTTTCTGTACATAAATTTACTATATTATAGTGTCCAGCCTCATATTAGTAATTATACACTACTACATGTTGTCCCTTATGGCTGCATTAAACTTTTTCCGTGCATATTTGACTGCTTTTGTTTGATTAGGTGGTATGTAAGGAAAATGAGATTTTAATAATTACTGAACATTACAGATAAATTGGCAAGTTATGGACATATTCAGCCTCAAAGAAGTTGCCTGATACCGTGCCCAGGGAGCACCCTGCAGCGTTCCCACTCTGTGCATAGTTATGGCCAAAGCCACCGCACCCACCACCATCATCATGCCCCACTAACCACCTGCTGTAGTAATCCTCAGCTTCATTCAGCACCACACAGCAATTGGTCTGGGGAAATGGCTGATCTACCTGAGTGTCATTCCCAGTCAAGGTTGGCTGGCACTGGGGGCTGCAGTCGACACAACAGCATTAGCGGTTATATCAGGTATCGCAGCCCCCAATACTCCAACCCTGAACCAAGCACTGTGCAACCTGACCTGTGTAGAGTGACACCCTCAACCAGTAAGATGGCAGATTTGTGTAAACTGTCATCTTTAAATAGCAAGATGACAGACTTGTGTAAAATAACATCAGGCAGTAAGATGATGGACTTGGGTTATGTGACATCTTCAAGTGGCAAGATAGCAGACCTGTATAAAAAGACTTCAAGCAGTAAGATGGCAGATTTGTGCAAAATGCCAGCCTCAAACAGCAAGATGGAGGATTTGTGTAAAGCAACATCCACAAACAGCAAGATGACAGACCAAAGTTGTGTGACATTTTCAAGTAGCAAAATGACTGATCTCTGTAAAGTGTCACCCTCAGACAGCAAGATGTCTGATTCATGCAAAACGGCATCAAGTGGCAAGACGTCAGATGTATGTAAAGTGACGCCTACAAGTGGCAAAAGAGTTGGGTGGAAAGAAGTTCTCCATGAGAGCTCTGAGCTGAGACCTCAAGCCTCTACAGATACCTCCACTTCCTCCACAGCCTCCACCCTGACGCTTGGTCCCCGGGTGCCCACTCACTGTGTCAGGCAGGATAGCGGTGGCAGTAACACGTCACACCAGAACACACCAGACCATAACTGATAAAAATTAATCTTTACATTATCTGCCTTCTTGTAGTTAGATACCTTAATCCCAGAGGAGTATGGCCACAAACAAATTCCCTCCATGTTATCCTGTCCTCTACCATCAGGCCACCCTTCCTCCAACTCAACCTCCATTCATATACTGTACCTCTCCACCCCATCCCAACAAGTCATCCTTGGTCTCCCTCTCTCCCTTTCCCCTTTCATCTAACTTAAAGACTCTCATGTTGTCACTGCAGTTCATTATTGCAGTACTATTAAGTTACATACTGGTATTTATAACAGGGTAGGCAGTTTCAGGCTGTTGAAATATATACCATTAATCTCTTCAGCATGAGGGTACACTTCATAAGCTGAATGATATCATGTGGCATAGTGGTAGGTAGGGGCAGTCACCATCCACTCACTCAATGTAGTGCTGCTTTGGGTGTCTGCTCTTTCCTCTCTTTCTTCCTTCCTCTTCTGTCTTTCTTTCTTTTATTCTTTCCTCTTCCTTCTGCCTACAGATGACTTTTCACCCCCTCTTCTGTCCTTGCTTCTTTCATTCTTCCCTCTTCCTTGTGCCTGTGGGTGACTCTACACTGAGTGACAAGCCAAATGGTTTCCTGTACACCAGGAAACCATTTACTACACTGGGTGGCAACCATATAACCAAATTATGGCTCCTGGTGGTTTAGTGGGTAATAGGCACTCCAATCAGATTGAGCCTCTGCAGGTTTATATCCAGGGGATGGTTGGGGTTTATTGCTCATGTGATGCCACTCAGGGAAGAGTGAGGCTGGTCACTCTCATTTTAAATGTAAGGACCAACTTGCTTAGCCCCAGGCTCCTACGCTCTTCATGGGGCGGCATAGGATTGGATGATGCCTGGATGGATTATTATCTCCATATAGTTTTTAAACTTTGAAGAGACTTTTTGAATTGCAGAGCCTGTGTATAGCATTCTTACACCTCTTCATTACACAAAGCCTCACAGAAGCTGAATAAAATAATATGGCTATAGTAAAAATACAACACAAAAAATGTTAGTAAATTGAAGAGGTTTATGTTCTACTGTTCAGAACTTACAGAAAATTTTTTTGCCCCATAACCATAGTGGAAATTTTTTATTCAACTGTTCATAAGGCCTTTCAGAATACTGTGTATAAATTCTGTACATATAATGAAACACTGCCATTTCTAACCATTACAAGTAGCTACTGTATTTTCTCCATGTTCAGTGCTGAGTTTCAGAGTACAGATAATTGAAAGATAATTACTAGGTTACAATATGCATAAATACAGGCAACAGGTTAATTTGAGTTCTTACAGGTTGAGTATGAGAATGCAAGTAGATAGGACATGCTTAACCATATCCCAAAGTACAATCACAGACAAAAGTTGAACTAATATTTCTCCTGCACTGCTTCTCAGTTTCTTCTGCTAGCATACATTCCTAAGCTGAGAGAGGTTCTGTATGTTTACCTGCCCTTAGATGATGCTCTTTTATATAATGCATCAAGGAGGAAAGTGACAGATATCAGCTGAATGCGAAGGAGACACTGATATATTGGGTGAACTTTTGCTCTTTACTGTATGGTGTATTCATTATCTGAATTATAGTAACATACAGTGTCTGGATAATTAGACTTTCTGCACTTTACTATTTATATTTAACCCCCTCAATCTAGTGAAATATTGTAATTCATACATCTGCTTAGCATATCTCTCATCAGAAATTCATGTCAGCTCAGGTGTGATGGAGGTTAGGATGCATATGTTGTGCGTCTCAAATTACTTGCCTTATATCTACTGCATATGCAGCCATGTTGAGCAGAGTTGAGTTATAAATACTGAAGTACGGTATCAGGCTGTCAGTGAAGAGATACACTGAGGAAGACATTGAATGGGGCGGTGTGTGGTACCCTCACATCTTCAGGTACTGTATCACTAGAGAACTTGGGTAGAACAGAGCAGGGTGGAGGAATCCTGTTGAGTGAACCCATCTGACCTATGCTACGTGGAAAGCAGACGTAAAGTTGAAAATGACGAAGTGATGGTGTTCTTACTGCTCAGTTAAATTTATATAAGGACTTTCCCAAAGCAGTGCATAGTTCATACAAAGTTTTACTATAGAAACACATTTACATAGAAGGAAACTACTTACAGTTTATGTTTAAATGAGAATTGCCTAAAGGATGTGGTACTTGTATTTTCAATTTTACATTGATTTACAGTACTTTAAAGGTCATTACACTAACTTGGTCCAAATTTTCTTCCTTCTAGTAGCTTATTTCATGTAACTCATTGGCAGAAAAAGACATTTTGACAACACCTGCATTTCATAGCATTTTTTCATGACTAGCATTTTCTAGTATTAATATAGTGTTACAACTTATCACTAAAGATGGAGGGATGGCAATTTTAGGCCAAGTTAGCATAAAAGCAGTAGAGTTACCTAAGTACAGTAGAAGCTTAGGTAGTGACAAACCAACCTTAGTGTCATTTTCAAGGCTTCTGACTCTAATGCTGTTGCTATTATTCTATCCCCTCTGTGTATACTGAAAATCAAATACTGTAAAGATATTTTAATTATGTATATTTTGGATTTGATCTCACTCTGCCCCTCTCTGATTATATGAACATACACAACCACCAGGTATTGTTAGATGCCTGGTGGTTTAGTGGTTTGAGTGCCCCAGTTGGTGATGACCTTCCTAGATTCTCTTCCTATGAGCTGACTGGGGGGTTTTCGATCATGTAATGCCATCAAGGAAAGTAGGCTGGCCATCTACTATTAAATGTATTGGACCACAGTTGCCTAACCTCAGGCCCCTACTCCTTAAAGGACTCACTGTCTGTTGCTGAATTGTACATTTGATCTCACTCATTTTGTCCCACAGTAAGTACAGGGATATGCAAAGGCTTCACTGAACAACAGCTCTTGTTATTATTTATTACTTATGCATTTTATGCATGTTACCTAGAGGAAAACCCTAAGACTGCATGGGGTTTTGCCTTTGTTCCAACCCTAATTTGTAAGATGTTCCCTACTTTACTTTTAGCTAAAGTAAAGGATATGTGGTCATGTACTCAAGCTTAATAAGTTATACTTGTATGCACTGTTTACTTGCACTAGTTAGTACTGTACATGGAGGTACTACCACGAGAGTGAAATATGGCTGCAACGTTGGTAAGCCGCCACACAATAATCACTCTTAGGCAAGAAACATCAGCCACAGATACAGTCACTTGATGATCTCTCTTCTGAGTGACTGTACATAGGGGCAAAGTCCAAGCTGAAACTCTCACATTGTTACAAATCATAATAAACATCTCAAATTTCTTTTTTTTTCAGTAGCCTCTGGTAACAGCTGGGAAGTAATTAGCTGATTATGGTACTTGGTTAAGCTTCTAGTGTATAGAAAATATTGGCTATTCCATAGCCAACCCCAATATGGTGATTTCTTTTAAGAGGAAACAGCATGTTATTCATGGATATATTGTGTTATCTATGTACAGTACCTTGACTCTTTTCATTAGTGGTGTATTATTTAGACTTCTTATGTCCAGATGACTTTGTTCTGCTAAAGGGAGACTGCTAGTGGTATTGGGGTTAATGTAGTCTGTATATAACTCATCCAGCCTTAAAAGTCTCTCCTATGCTGAATAAAATTGTCTGGAACTACCATACCTAAAATAAAAACTACATTATCTGACTGATGGGCTTAATCAATGCTTCTGACTAAAACTGGCACAACCACTTATCCACCTACAACTATATGGCCAACACGTCCTAAGATCCATTGTCCATGCTGTGATTTGCTGTGAAGAATCTCTAACTGGACTAGAGATAAGGTATGTGTGGAAAATTTTGGTATATCCTCTGGTACTGTAGAAGAGCAGTGACATGGCTTCAGTGAAATTTAAGGAATCATAGTGCAATAATTAATGCACAGACTAATTTGGAACATGGTTTCACCATTTCACTGGTTCTTCAATCCACCACACATTCGTTTACAGTACAGTGGAAAAAAAAAAAAGGATCCCATATGTGAGTGAGCTTCCTACCGGTTTCACCTAACAGTTACAAAATTCATTCGTGACCAATGTGAATATGAATGAGACAAATTTGAGTGTAGCTGTTGTGTTTTGTGCTTATAGTCTTTTGCCAGTGTTTGTTGACTCCAAGGAATTTGGTCCCTCAGGTGTGTATAAGGCCTTGTCTTAAAACATTGCACAGCAGTCAACTCACTGAATCTTGACAAACCCTCCAAAGAAATGTTCTGCTGCTTCTTGGATCATGGTCGGAGTTGTGCTGGTTGGCATTCTCTCATAGGCTGCCTTTCCACATCAGACATGATGCCACACCCTCAGCCAACATTCTGGGTACATGAAAAGGATTTTAGGATTAAGCTGTGGTACTGTCATTGTCTTAATTCTCAGACCTTGGGAGGTTTACCAGTGGTGAGTTAATTCATCTGGTTAAAGTCTGAGCAAAAATAGAGCTAGAGCAAACTAGATAAGAAATTCTCTGAGGTATCATCTAGTAATTAAAGAATAAAATATTACAGACCAACGGCTATAAAATATATTACATATTTGCAGTACCCTAAAATAAGTAACTAACTTGTCCTCCACTATATAAGTGCTTGTGGTTTGGCACTTGGTCAGTCTGCATCTGGAGATTGTAGGGTAGGTGGTGGCCATGGCTGTGATGCTTCCTGACATATCTGTGTTGGCCTTTGGTGTGCGGCCACCTGACCCTCGTTCTGGTAACTCTGTTGTCCATCACATCTTCCTGAGGAGGTGAGCAGAGTGAAGGCTGTAAAACGTTGGTTATATTTTAGGAGGTACTGTATAGGAGGCTTTGTAGCACCTCTTCCTTGGTGATTTATTATGTATTTTGCACCATTTTGTCATCTTATACATTACTGAGGCATACTGTGTTGACTCTAAAAATATATTAATAACACAAAACTGAATATCAAACTTTAATAGAAACTATAAGTAGCTGAGAAAAAAGTGCCAAAGTGTACATTGCCACCTAGAATTATGACTCATTAATTGTTCACATCCTTACAAGTACAAACACAGCTATTGCCCTCAGCAGTTGACAAAGCACAAACACCAGCTTTTACCTGACCTTGAGGAAAGGGAGTTAATAATCCATCTCTATTATGCATTTGGTCCTTATTACCCCTTCAGTAATGTACAGGCCTGGGGTGAAGTTACTTAGTCCAGACATTTAAGGTGAGATTAATCAGTTGCTTGTACTTCAACCATGCCTTGAACCTTAAGGGCTATATTCGGCTGTGATGCCTTAAGCCACTAGACCACCAGGCATCAGTAATAATATAACACTAAATAAATGAGGGTAATCTGACCTGTGTGAGGAGACTGAGCAGAGTGTCTGGGAGACGAACGAGGATGTTGAGGGTGAGGTGATCAGTGAGTTGAGACCTGCTGGACGTGGCCTGGCTGATGTTCATACCTGGAGGTGGGGGACATGCTTTAATCATCATCATCATCATCAACAGCAGCAGCAACATCGCCATCGTCATTATCGTAGACATGGTCATTGTCATCATCATTATCTCCAGTGCCTGGCTTTCTCCTGGGAACTCGTCAATAAGGGACGCCCGACAGCTCTAAGTCCAGGCATAGCGTATTTTGTAGTTACATTCCTCTCTCACACTCTCACTCCCTCATCCACCTCTTTCTCACCATTATACTATTCCACCCTTTTCTTCCATACCACGTAAGGTCTACCTTCATTGTACTAATTTTTCTCTCCTTCAGACATTTCTGTTCCTCCTCCTTTTCTTTTACAATATAGCGCACCATTCTCTTCTTCCATACTACATAAAGTCAGGCTTCATCACACTTTACTCACTCGCAAGCACAAGATGGTGAGGTTTTTGAGATATCTTTGGAGAGAGACAACAAGACAGGGTTAGCTATTGTGTGGGATTGTGTTATCAAGATAAGGTCCTCAGAGTTCTGACCACTTTACCTCCTTGATATATTCGTGGCTTGTAGGAACCCAAGAGCAGCAGTAGTAGCAATAGTAGGCAATGGAAGCACTGGTGATAGTAGTACAATGATAGTAATAGTAGTAATAATAGATTAATCTGACTCTGGACCCAGTACATTTCAGGTTGAAGTTACCCCTTTCCTGCAGTCCACCTCCTCCTTGGGAGTGAGTGAGAGATTCATATAACTGCGTAGCAGTAGAGCCACCTGGTTATATTGTTGTCACCACGGAAGCATCCAGTGATGCCACTCCTATGTTTTTCCACCTAGATCTATGTTATTTTGGGTCGGCCTAGGTGTCTAGGTGTTTTTTTTTTTTACAAAAAACCATTAATCTATGTTTTTTTGTGGAAGTTTGGCCTCAAATGTTAAATATTAGATTATTGTCCTTGTTATTGATGTCAATTTCTCCGTAACCCAGTCAGAAATTATTTGTTATGTAATGCTCGTTCATACTCTCCCTACATCTTCCCTCTCCCGGGGCCCGGGCCCTCACCGTAAGTCAGAGTCTGACAGGAACGATAACTATAGAACAGGAAACGCGTTGGTTGGACTGGGTGGACGGGTGGTGGGTATGCGTTGCAACAGTCCATACGTTACAGTGACAGCGATAGGGTGGCTCACCAGTGCAGTATTATTTAGCAAGGATAGTGGTTTCTAGTGTTTTACCAGGCTTCAAAATGAGCAACTCCGACTCTGAGGAACCAGGCTGTAGTGCAGACAACACTCCACCACGAAAAAAGACTAAATTTTCGTACAAACAAGCATTCAAACAAGAGTGGATGACAGATGAGGATTTCAATGGCTGGGTCAAGCCTGATCCCAAAGACAAATTTAGTGCATTGTGTACTGTATGTGATTGCAAGCTAAAAAGCTGCAATAAAACTCGCTTACTTAGCCACAAATCCTCTCGAAGCATACAAAAAACATGGCTTCAAAGAAGGCTACAACAGTTATTGAAAAGTTTGTTACTAAGAAAAAAGAACCAGACCCGAAAGATAAAGTGCACAAAGCTGAACTGCTGCTGATAGCATATATGGCAGAGCATGATATGCCATTTTCACAAGCAGAACATTTGTTACTCCTACTGAAAAAAATGTTTCCCGAGTGTGATGTCGCACAAAAAATGACACTTAAGAAGACCAAGGCCTCATATGTAATGCAAGACGGTATTGCGTGGGAGGAAAGCCATGAAATTGCAAAAATTTGCCAAGAAAATAAATTTTCTTTGCTGATCGATGAAAGTACCAACGTGCCAGTGTCACAGATTCTTGCAGTGGTAGTGAGATTTTTTGACAGTAAAAAGGCCAAAGTATCTGATGCTTTGCTAGACATCGTTGAAGTCGATGACAGTAGTGCTGACAGTCTGTACAAAGCTGTGAAAGGCTTGCTTGAAGAGTAAAACATACCCCTCTGCAACATTATCGGAACTGCAGCCATGCTGGGCAGTATCAGTGGTTTTCAGGCGCTTTTGAAAAAAGTTGTCCCCTCGGTTTTTGTTCTAGGGTGTATATATCATTCTTTTGCCCTATGTGCAAGCCACGCGTGTGCTCAGTTACCCTCATATTTAGAGCAGTTCCTGAGAGACATTTGCTGTTACTTCTCTCGTAGCAGTAAACGACTACACCAATTCCAATTGATTCAAGATATCGTTCATACCCCAAAACACAGAATGTTAAAGCTCTCGCAGACTCGATGGCTTTCAAGGGGCAAAGTCATATCTCGTATCTTAGAGCAGTGGGATGCCTTGCTACTTTTCTTTCAAGGAGAAATGAAAACTGAGTCAGTGAAGCTCGATGGAGCAACAGAAATTTACGAAGTGATGAAAAATCAAGGCACAAAACACATGCTATTATTTCTAAATTATGTTCTAAGTAAGGTTGACAAAATGAACATGGAGTTCCAGTCAGAATATTTCAGACTTGATAGTCTCTACTCCACAATTGCAAGTGAATATCGAAATATATCGGGAATGTTTATGAAAGGTGAAATACAGATAACAGAGAAGTTGGCCAATATAAATCCTTCTGATTCATCGAAGTTCAAAACTCTGGACAATCTAAATGTTGGTGGTCGATGTGAAACATTACTGATGAAGGAACCACTTCAAGATGAAGTGAAGAAAAGATTCCTCTTCGACTGTAGGAAATTTTTGGTTGAGCTGTGTCAGCAAATGAGAAAGAGATTCTCATTTGAAGAGGAAAGTGTATTAGCTCTTCTACGAGTGTTGGACCCAAAACTAGCACAGTCTCCCCAAAGAAATGTGGCAAGTGCTAAACTCGCATATCCCTTCCCTATGCTTGTGAATGAACATGACTTGGATAAACTGCAAGATCAGTGGAATGATTTATTGTATGCAAAGGAACATCTGCAAAACTTGACTCAGAGAGCTACTTCCTTCTGGCATGAACTTAGCAAAGTTAAAGACGGCAATAATGAGTCAAAGTTTGATATACTGTCAAAATTTATGTGTGGACTTCTGGCTTTGCCTCACTTGTCAGCATGTGTTGAGAGAGTATTCTCAAAAATAAACATGATAAAGAACAAGAAAACAAACAGGTTGCATTACAGTACAGTTGCAAACAGACTCCATGCTAAGCAAGCAATAGCCCGTCGAGAAGTGCCATCACAGAAATTACTAATATGCCGGGAATCGAACCCGGGACTCTCAGGTAAGAGCCAGGCAGCATACTACTACACCACGACCAGGTAAACGTTAACTCACGTTGTCACAATCTTGTAACCAACGTCCCTCCGCCCCCACTGTGGGCATGAAGAGGATGAGTCAACCCCCTGGCACTCGGGCAAGTAGATGCTTTTAGTCTATCCCAAACACTTACGGCAAGTCAGAATGAAGAGAGAACCTGTATTTTTTTCACAGGAAAAATCATCAGATAAATTACCAATATGCCGGAATTCGAACTTGGGACTCTCAGGTGAGAGCCAGGCAGCATACCACTACACCACGATCAGATAGTATTTAACCCACGTTGTCACAATCTTGTAACCAACGTCCCTCCGCCCCCACTGTGGGAATGAAGAGGATGAGTCAACCCTCTGGCACTCGGGCAAGTAGATGCTTTTAGTCTATCCCAAACACTTACGGCAAGTCAGAATGAAGAGAGAACCTGTATTTTTTTCACAGGAAAAATCATCAGAGAAATTACCAATATGCCGGGAATCGAACCCGGGACTCTCAGGTTCTCTCTTCATTCTGACTTGCCGTAAGTGTTTGGGATAGACTAAAAGCATCTACTTGCCCGAGTGCCAGGGGGTTGACTCATCCTCTTCATGCCCACAGTGGGGGCGGAGGGACGTTGGTTACAAGATTGTGGCAACGTGAGTTAACAATTAACTGGTCGTGGTGTAGTGGTATGCTGCCTGGCTCTCACCTGAGAGTCCCGGGTTCGAATTCCGGCATATTGGTAATTTCTCTGATGATTTTTCCTGTATGCTGCCTGGCTCTCACCTGAGAGTCCCGGGTTCGAATCCCGGCATATTGGTAATTTCTCTGATGATTTTTCCTGTCAAAAAAAAATACAGGTTCTCTCTTCATCGAGAAGTACCATGTTATGATTGGGAACCATCCGTGTCTCTCATTAATGACTTGAAAAGTGGCCTCTGTCTGGATAGAATCAAGAAGAACGAGGTGCTAACTCTTCATCCTGGCCAACCAAGTGACGAATCAGATACTGACGATCCACATCCCGTTTTTGTCCAATAAGTCACTTCTGAAGGTAATCTTTTAGTTCATTTGCTTTTTTGATGGTATATAGTACGGTGTATACTAAGCTTACATTGGTAATTTTCTGTATTTTTCATTTTTTTTTTTTTTTTTTTTTTGGCCCCGTCTAGGTGATTTTGAGGTAGCTGTCTAGGTTTTTCTCATTTCTGGGAGTGGCAACACTCAAGCATCCCTTTCGTGCATCATCTCACTCTGCAGGGTTATACAAGAGATGAGGAGAATGTCCAAATAATATTAAGCTTGAGAGTGAAGTGGGCTCACCAGAGGCAGTGATAACTGCAGTGTAGCGACTTCCCGGCTCCAAGTGAATACCCTGCCTGAAGAAGACCTGGCCAGAGGTGCGGTGGGCATAGAGAAGTGGGTGAGGGTGAGGGCGAATATCACGAGTGGTGACGGTGTAGTGGACGGCAGCGCAGGGGCAGCGGCTGGTGCGACCTGGACCCAGTGGACATGTCAAGCCAAGGTCACTGTCTTCTGCCACTGCTTTGTATACCACACCTGCAAACACAGCCAAGTTACCATTATATCTGAGAGCATCATATGAAACAGAGCTAAACTACTTAGTCATTTAACTACGTTCTCTTTGGATTTGTTGTTGTTGCTTAACCCTAGTCTGTCTGGCTGAATAGACCTACTGCCTACAGGTAAGCAACAGCTTCTATGGGGCTGTCCTAGTAGTTCAGTACAGTAGCCTACATACAGTACCCCGTGTAGGGATCCGGCACCCCCTTACGGTAGACAGCATCCCACCAGTATTGAACCAGGGTCCTTTCCACAGCGAGGTGCAGAGAAATATGAGCAGGTTTGGCTTCCGGGTGGATGGTGCAACTGCTTCACACAGGATGCACAATGCCACCAAGTGTAGGATCCCTGTCAGCGCCGCCTGATTGGTGAGGAACTTGTGGTGCAGTGGTAGAATATCCATGTTGCAACTATGAGACATAGTTTGCAGGTTAGACTGTTAGACAAAGTTTGTATCCCTCCCTGTTCCAGTTCAGCTAGTAGTACAGTTAGGGACCTGGATGTAAATCCGATTGTTGTGTGCCATGCTGCAGTGGAAGATTATTACTTACAGCAAAGATTTGATTACATGCCATAATGACACATGTTCAGTCAATGAGCATTAATTCGAAGCCCCTCCCTCCCTCTCTCTCTCTCTCTCTCAAGAGCATGTTGACGGTCTATCTGTGTTGTGGCAGGAAGATGAGGTGGGCGAATGGGCAGTATATTCTGTCATTATGTTCCTGGCAAAGTACCGTCGTTGAAGCTTCTTGTTATAATCCCCTGAAATACCTCAGTTTCTACAAGTTATTCAGGTTTTAATCCCAGTACTGGAGATTACAAGGATTTAAGCTGCAGGGTGACGGTGTGGGCTGTTAGGTTGGGTGTTTGATGGCTTGTTTAAGACAGTTTTGGCTGCAGTTGATCTCGTGAGTCCGAGGATTTACTGTTGCAGATGTGACACGCCTTTTAGTCGAACAATTGTGACTCTAACATAATGTTATGTAAAGTTTAGTGGACTCCGAATATCTGTTTACATGCAATAGTTTAAAATAAAATCAGTATGAACACAAATATGAGAAGGAGCGCAATGATACATGGAAGGTAGAAGACAATGTTGGCAGGGGATTGTGGGTGAATATGTGTCCCCATTATATGTCCCCAATTTTACACTGAACAACTCACCTGTGTGTTGTGGGTTGATGATTACGGTGTCCTCCCTCACGGCAAACTTAGGTCCATACCTGTCATCTGGGGGGAAAGAAAGCTTCAGTAATTTATCTTAATCTCAGCTCCTTCAATCTGGCAGTCTTTTCATTTTAATTCGATCACTAGACAAGTTTAGTCACATTAAAGACGATTTCTTGTAGTGAAGGGCTTCATGGATGCTGTATTCAACCCTTCAAATAACAAAGTCTATCTGAAGCTGAATTAAATCTTGTATGTTTCAGCAATTATTTTTTGAAAGTATTAATTGAAAGATAGATCTAATCATACAGCTTAAAATATATTTATCGTATGATGATTAAGATTGCGTGGGATGTTAATATAATGTGTGTGTGTGTGTGTGTGTGTGTTAGAGAGAGAGAGAGAGAGAGAGAGTACTAACCATATTGCGAACAGTTAGGTCCAGAGTAACAAGGATGGCAGTCACAGGCTCCCCATATTCCACACACTCCAAATCCACAATCGTCGTCCCTGTGGAGTAAATATTTTTTATTCCAAGCAGTGATCCAGGTCATCAATGCTAAGGTAATAATAATTATGATGATGATGGCTGAGCAAGAGAAATGACGCTACATCGGGGCAAATCAATAGTGTGATGAAAAGAATTCTCTCTCTCTGGGAGTTTGATCTACGTGCTCAGCCACTGCCCCCGAGATAGCTCAAAGAAAATGAGACAGCCAATCTCGAACCAGGAGAGTCGCAGCCTCCATAGCTCTATATAAATCAAAATGTTTATACATCATCGTTAATGGAAAAATACAGTTCATAATAAACAGTATTCAGGTCGCATCAACTCCTTTTCTGGAATACTGGCAAAGATTTCAGTTTAATCGGAGGAAAAATGAATATGCGTATCAGTCTCAAAGCACGAGAGTCGCAGCCTTCCGAAAGTCCCGAGGTTGGCGTCAGTTTTGCTCTGTCTGTGCGGTGATTCGTCGCGGAGTGTCGACTGGGAGAGGACACTAGACTAAGTAAGTACAAATAATGCTTTCTGAACTATCTCGTGTGCATTTGACAGTATTTGTAAGGCGTACTATGATAGGTGGTTGTGGGAAACATGGATACAACAGGTTGATGCCAAAGTAAGGCGCGAAGGAGATGGCTTTGACGATTACGTTAATAGCTTCACTCTGATGTTTTTCATCGTCGTTATATCCTGACGATATTATTTAACTGAGGAAACATCTTTCATGAGTAAAGGGGTTAGTGAAGGAAGTATTCGTATGTAGCCTCGTAACTTTTATAAAAATATGTACAAAGCGAAGTAAAATCGTTTGAAAGTAATGCAAATAAAATAAAATTACATCATCAGCCTGGAGAGGTTTCGCTGTTTTGGTACCACATTTTGCAGCAGTTCTAAGGACCGCATTATCCTTACATACAAAAAAAAGAGTTGTGAAATTATTACATCTGTGTAAATCTTGCCTTTAATATCATACACTGGTTTCCTCTGACATGAAGCAACTCTATACAGAACCCCACTATCATATGCAGCTAAAAATGTACGCCGAACATTTTTTCTTTTTAATTCATCAGGAAAGTAAATACATTTAGGAAAACAAATGCTGTAAGTTCCAAGGGCAGATTCATGATTTTCAAGGAACGAAATGTGGTAGAGAGGAAGAGAACAAACAGTTAAATTTCACAGTATCGTTATCTGTACCATTATCACTCTTCTGTATCCGTCTGTGTCGTATATTTTCGTCTGTGAAGGAAGCTCCCTATCACCTCCTCTTCGGCGATTTATTATGGAATACGGCTTGTAGCATCGTTCTGTACGTTATTTATGCAGAGTATGGTGATATTAGAATTAGCTAAGTAACTCAGAAGAGGACGACAAAGTGTAGTAAGAAAAATAAATCGCTTAGGAAAAGGTGTTAGGGAGCTTCCTTAACCGACAAGAATACGAAACCAAATCTGCATCATACTTTGTCTACTACCACTGTACAGTATTCTGTGTCGCCGTCTGTGTCTTGTATCTGTCCTACCCTCCTACAACATAAAATATACCACTGTCTGTTACCACTATGTTCTGTATCATCGTTTTAGTTTCCTCTTCCTCCTCCTCCTTCTCTTTTTCTTCCTCCTTCTTTTCTTCATCTTCCTTCTCCTCCTCCTCCTCCTCCTTCCCTCGTAGCCTACACCATACCACTGTCTAACATACAACCACTATCTTCTGTGTCAGCGTCTGTGCCTTGTATCTGTGCTGCCCTCCTCCTAACTCCCCAATGACTTCACCTTTATAGCTACGTATCCAAGCTGGGGGAAGAGGATTGGATCACATTTTAGGAGCATTGTACTTCTTACGTGCTCTTGTGACATTTATTAAGCATCTGTAGGAGGAGAGTCACATTTATTCTCTTTTATTATGTCGTATGTGTGATATTTATGGCATTGCAAAGGGGAGATGGCGCTTGTCCCTCTTGCTATAGCTCTTACCCGGGCGCGCGCACACACTCACTGTGTATATATATATATATATATATATATATATATATATATATATATATATATATATATATATACTGTACCGTATATATCCTGAGAAGGAACTTCAGTTCCTGGCGCGGGTAAGGATATGTTGGTAATGTACCAGCGGTAGTAGGAGGATGGATGCAGTGGACGATTATCATTGTTTAGGCTGGACAAGATTATTCCCATAATGATTGTATTACATAGAAAATATTTTATTTCTACCCCTACCCCCAAATCTCTCCTCTCAGTCCTTGCCCCAAATCTCTCCTCTCAGTCCTTGCCCCAAATCTCTCCTCTCAGTCCTTGCCTGTTTATCTCTCTCTCTCTCTCTCTCTCTCTCTCTCTCTCTCTCAGATTTTCGAACCTGGTACTGGTAAGTAATATGACATACTTGCACGAGTAATGGTGGAAGGGTGGGTGCAGTGGCCAATACTGACTCATTGTTTAGGCAGGACAATATTATTGCCTCAGTGAATGGACCGCAAGGAGATCGCTTTGCCTTCACCTCTATCCCCACGTTTCTCCATTCTCTCTCTCTCTATCTGTCTGTCTATGTGTCTATCTATCTATCTATCTATCTATCTATCTGTCTGTCTATCTGTGTATGTGTGCGTCTGTGTCTGTCCGTACCATCAGCAACTACAATAATCGTGATATATTTATTGGCTATGCCGCGACGAATGAAATTATCAGCATCGTACCTTGAGTCTAAAAAACGAAATAAAGTGGCACCATAAGGCCAAGGTGAATAGACTAATATGAACTGTGTTAGCGATACAGTTCACACACACACAACAATCCCAGATGACAGCAGCTATAGTGATTTTTAATGTATGTGTCGTGCCAAGATGTCTGAGTATTTGTTATGCAGTTCACACAGCTACGGACGCACACATAACTACGTACAACACACACACACACACACACACACACACACACACACACACACACACACACACACACACACACACACACACACACACACACACACACAATGAGAAAGGTAATATTTGAGTCAAGGATAATCTGAGAAATATTGGAATCACTGTTTGACATCTCTCTGCCTGTCTGCCTGTCTGCCTGTCTGTCTGTCTATTTGCCTGCCTATCTGTATGTCCGTCTGTCTGCGGGTCTATCTTCCTCCTTGTCTGTCTCCATCTATCTATCTGCCTGCCTGTCTGTCTATATCGATCTACTTGCCTGTCTCTCTGTCACCCTAATCTGCATTCTGTGGGAGTATGTGGCCTTAAGTAAAGAATCTCGAGACATTTTTTTCTGTTCCAACTCAGTAACGACCTTATTCTCAGTCTTCTCCACCGACTCTCTCTCTCTCTCTCTCTCTCTCTCGATCAGTATTCAGCCTGTGTCCTCCTCCGTTCGCAAAAGTTGAACTCGTGTGTTTGAATCTTTTTGAAATGGATGTAAAGGAGAAGTGTTGAGCCAGCTGTTTGGCGGGAAAAATGACGCGATTCATCCTCGTGTGGTCAATAGGCGAGGGAACGTATTTGTAGCTGGCTTTGGGGATGTACCACCTGTTCCTTAGCGATTTAACATGACGGGTGTTTGAATCTTTCTGGAGTGAATGTAAAGAAGTGGTGAGCTATTAGACGGGATATATTGGCGTGAATATTCCTTCCCGCTAAGGTAGAATCATAAGGTAGAATCACAGTCACAATCTTTAAACTCAGAATCACAGTCTTCAACAAGCTTTTTGGCTGCTACTTAATTATTTGGCGTTTTATTACTGTTAACAACTAACGATTTCAAAGCTAGATTAAACAGGGGACATTGATTGTGTCGAAAAATACGAGTGATAAGATTAAGTTTCATAGTGAGAGGAATCAAGGGATAATTCAAAACTCTGCTGGTACAGGTATTTATTTCAGATGAGAAAAATCGTATGTTTTGCGTAATAAATGTATTCATGTATACATATACTCGTATAAATAAATATGTACATATATTTTGTATGTGTGTGTGTGTGTGTGTGTGTGTGTGTGTGTGTGTAAGAAGCTATATAACACGTCTCTTTTATCTCGTCTTTATCTAGCTTTACCACGGGAAACGTAGGAAAAAGTGGGATTGCTGGAAGTGTAATACCTACTGTGGGAGAAAGGATATGAAGGTTTTATTTGAAGTGGCTGTCTTGGAGTCGTGGAGAGGAGTTGAGGACAGGGGATGAATGGATTGGTGGGGTGGGAAAAGAAAGTCATCATCAACATCATTATCATCATCATCATTATCATTATCATCACCTTCATTATCAGCAGTCATCATCATCACCATCATTGTCAGCATCACCATCATCAGCATCATCACCATGAAACGATGATGATGATGATGATGAAGGTGATGGTGGTGGTGATGATGATGATGATGATGACAGTAAAGATGATGATGATGATGAACGAGGCAGGTACAAAGGACTCAAAGATAATTACCAAAGCATGAGACTCTATGATGTAAGTAGGCATTAATATGGATGACACATAAACCATCCACTCATCACATAGAGCACATTACCAGGTTCAAAGGGGCTACAGGAACCATTAACCCATTAGCCTGACTCATTTTCCATGCCATTCATTTCCGCTCATTTTCACTTTTGACGTCAGTGCTTTCTTCCAATCGCTTTTCGCTATTTTGGTGTTCACGCAACGGGTTTTGCATCATTATCTTCGTCATTATCATCACCATCGTCAACATCATCAGAGTCATTATCATCATCATCATCGTCGTCGTCATCATCATCATCATCATCATCATCAACATCATCATCATCATCATCATCATCAGAGACATTATCAACATTATCACCATCACATCTGCTATTGTCATCGCCATCATCATCATTATCATCAACACCCATTTCTATTATTGTCATCGCCATCACTATAGTCATCATCATCATCATCATCATCATCATCACTATCACCATCATCACTGTCATCGCTAGCACTCCCTCATTCTGTAGTTTTTATTCTCCGTCTCGCTCCGTGAAAAGCTTTAATATTTCCATTTTTCCAGCACCTCACTCCCGCACATCCACCTCTTCCCACGCCTCTTTTTATCCCAGGACGAATGAGAGGAGGCAGGATTGGAAACAGAAATATTAAGGGAGAGAAGTGCGGGGGGATGACGTGTTCCACCTGACATAAAAGGACTCGTAGCACTTGTTCTTTAGCGATTTGTTTTGCACAGACTGAGCAAAATAAAGTTCCAAAGACAGGTAGTGTGTTTGTGGTGATGGAGAGGGACGCCTTCACGTGGTCGGACTGATTTGACAGTGTGGTGGATATGCCTGGCTAACAAACGTCCCTCAGTCACCTCCCCATTTCCAAAAGGAGGATAATGGACTGCAGCATGACATCTCGGGCCTGCAGTCCACTGGGTTCACGTTCAGTTGAGCCTTGGGTTGCAAACTTTGTCGATATGGAAGAGCATATACACATGATAAGGCGAAACATGCATAGAAAATTCTCTCTCTCTCTCTCTCTCTCTCTCTCTCTCTCTCTCTCTCTCTCTCTCTCTCTCTCTCTCTCTCTCGCCAGCCTGCCCTAACGGCCATGATCGTTGTCATTACAGTGATAGTCGTGTAGATTTCCCTGCTATATTGCTCTCCGTACCGTCCTCACACCTGGTGACATAGTGGTTAGGACATTCAGCTCGAGGATGGAAGAATTCGAGGTCGATTCTAGCACCGGTCAGACTGGAGGACATGGTTTGTTTCCTCCTTATCTTTATATTTGGACACCTGAGCCGGGGACTCCTGATACAGTATTTTTATTCCCCTAAATCTGAGTGGTGTATTTTTTTTTAATGCAAGGAAGAAAGTATCAAAGGCCACAAGCCCGCAAGACTCTTTGTTTTAAGAAAAAAGTAAAACAAAACAAAATAACAGGAAAATTCAAAGTCCGTTCATTTCGAGATGCCTGGATACATTGCGTTTACAAGACTGGAGATCATAGGCAGTGGGAAATATTACTGTTTGTAGGCTGTTTATATTAAGGCTTGTTGCACTTATAACTAGAAGGTTGTCAGAGAGCGCATACCTCCTTCAACGGCCACAGAATGTATGATTTAGTGCTGTAATTCCCCTTTCCTACCAGACTAATATTTTACGGTCTCACATAGTTAATTCTGATGCTGACGAGTGTGTTTGGACAGATAGATCGGCATTAAACAAAAACAACAACAACTACACATACGCTCCTTCATATAACATTATTTCCTTCCTATCCATACTTTATCCCACTCTTCTGGTCACTTCAATATCACCCCAAAATCATTGCCCCTGTCAGAGAACGAACAGATGCGCTCGATTCAAATGACTTTCAATTCTGCCGCGAAAGAATATCCAGCAAAATATATCGCCTTTTGGATCTGAATGGGCGAAGTGGATGTTTTTTGTCAGTTTCATTCAAATTGCTTTCATCTGAGGGGACCGGGCAACTCCCACTGCTCTAATACTGTTGTGGTTGCGTGGATTTTGATGGGTCTTGGTTATGAGGTAAGTATGAGTCTCCTTGGTTACTGTTTTGTGTGTGTGTGTGTGTGTGTGTGTGTGTGTGTGTGTGTGTGTGTGTGTGTGAGTGTGTGTGTGTGTGTGTGTGTATTAGGTATGTATGTGGTAGTGTGAACTGTGTGTGTGTGTGTGTGTGTGTGTGTGTGTGTGTGTGTGTGTGTGTGTGTGTGTGTGTGTGTGTGTGACAGTCTGTTTTTATCGGAAGGAATTGGGCGTCACACATCTTTATTACTAACTGAGGGACGTCTATGATCGGGCAGTGGATCCCACCGGCTATAGCAGTGCCACCAAGTGAAGGCGTCCCTCTCTAGCCCTGTAAAAGAGATCACTTACCTTATGCACGATTTAGGCAAGCATCCGTCTTCACTGCATTCCGACCCAGCCATCCCTGCAATAAAAAAGGAAGATATAGGTTAGGTTAGATTAGGCTAAGTTAGGGTAGGTTAGGTAACGTTAGAGCAAGTTAGAGTGGGAGAGGTTGGGTTAGGTGAGTTAAGGGTAGGTTAATTCTTTCCTCACTGAGCCTCTCATGATTTTATCCAGCTGAGAGTGATAGGAGCCCGAGCTGAAAGATTAAGATTGTAGGAGCAACGCAGCAAAACCCGACTTGATGCTTTGCAAATTTGGCGAAAGTGGCGAGAGAGAGGGTGTTGGGATAGGCTGATGCTCATTCGTGTCGTTTATATTCATGGAATTTATAGGAGAGAATCAGAGAGGGAGCAGCAGAGGGGGAGATTGAGGCCTGGAAAGTGTTGTGAGAGACTCTATGTTGTTATCACTGTCATTGGTGCGATTTTCCTCTTTTGAATAAATCGTCTGGCTTACTTTGTTACTATAACGTGGATTAGAATTATCGTCTCTCCGCCTTGCATACTGAGATGTGATGAAATTTTAACACTTGAATGTTGTGCCAGACACGAAGAAGTTAAATGGGAAAGATGCAGAGCCGTAGTATTGCCTTTATCTTCCACTGCAGAACTTTCAGTAGCTTAAGCATTTTGCTATAGTTTCACACCGATTATGGGTATAAGGCATCTGGCGATGGATAAAGAGATAGATAGATAGATTGATACCGTAGATACATAGACATTATTTCTTAATCCATCCACTCTTCACTCTCAACACACATTCCTCATCAGTTACATTTCCATTGCTCATACTTTCGACTTTAAACATTATTATTATGCCACACCGTACGTTTATGTGAACGCTATACCCCTTTCACTTTAACTTGGCCTAAAATTGCCATCTCCCCATCTTGAGTGCTGAGCTGTAGCTACAGAATAACACTAGAACATGATAGTCACGAAGAAGTGCACAAATTGATCGGTCAGCTTGGTGACTAAACGCAAAACAAAACTCTCTGGGGAAGGGAAAGGATGGAAATGAGCATTCTGAAATCTAAACAGGGAGGAGAAAAGGAATTAAAAGTTAAGTCTCTCCTCGCACATTATCTCTCCGTTGCTGCATTAAGAAGATTAGCAGAACTGTGTCTGGATAGAGAGACGAAGAGACGAAGACAGAGACAGAGACAGACTGACTGACAGAGAGGAAGAGACAGAAAGACAAAAGGACAGAGAGTGACAGAGACAGAGAAAGACAGAGACAAAGAGAGACAGCGACAAGCACACAGACTGACAGAGGGACAGAGATAGAGAGACAAAGGGACAGAGAGTGACTGAGACAAAGAGAGACAAACTAAGACTGACAGAGAAAGACACAAAACGTATTAGGGGCAGAGGTCTTTTTTCCCACATTATTTCTCCGCGGTTGCATTAGAGAAATTGACAACACTATGGCCAGAGAGAGAGGAGGAGGAGGAGGGATGGAGAGACAGACAAATAAGCAGAGGGAGACAGATTCAAAGAGAGGCAGAGGGAAACAGAGAGAGAAACAGACAGTGAGTGATAATGAGATGGAGAGACAGACAGATAAGCGGAGGGAGACAGCTTTAAAGAGAGGCAGAGGGAAATAGAGAAACAGACAGTGAGAGATAATGAGAGAGACACAGAGACAAAAGGTTTTAAAATTCTGAAGTCTCTGCGGTCTCATTATCTCTCCGCGGCTGCATTATAGAGATTAAAAAAACTGTGGGGCTGAACACTATTAGAAGCGGTCATAAGTGAGAGCTTTGTGAGGTCTGCTGTAAAGGAGGTCTCTGGCGGGTCGTTACTTGGTGCATCGTCACACCTCCGGGCCAGATTGTGGGAGTGAGGGAAGGGATTTTTGAGTAGGGGTTTTACTTGATGCAGCGTCACACCTCCGGGCGAGATCTTGGGGGTACAAGAGGTGGAGGGATTGAAAAATGGGAGGATTAGAGATAGACAATAATGAAATCTCTCTCTCTCTCTCTCTCTCTCTCTCTCTCTCTCTCTCTCTCTCTCTCTCTCTCTCAGTTTTTGCCACAGTTTCTGCTAACATATTGGGTGGAATTAACAGGATTACGATGTGACAAGCTGGATGAGAGAGAGAAAGAGAGAGAGAGATTTTCAACCAGAGGTACTACCAACCTCACTCTCCCTCACCCCGTACCCTCCCTCACCCTGCCTACCACAACCTGCCTCTCCCTCCTACCACAGCCTACCACAACCTGCCTCTTACCACAACCTGCCTTATCCTACCACAACCTGCCTCTCCTTCCCCCTTTTTATCCTTTCCCCTCACCCTTCCTCACTCCTTCGCTTTTTAACTCTCCCCCTCACCCTTCCTCCTAACCCCCCCTGCCTCACCCTGCCTCGCCTTGCTTGCCTCACCCTCTTTTTACTCTCCCCCTTTTTATCACTCACCTTTCCTCACTCATTCCCCCTTTAACTCTCCCCCTCACTCTTCCTCCTAACCCCCTGCCTCACCCTACCTCACCACTCAGCCACTTTGCAAGCCGTCACCACCCCTCACCCCCCACCACCCGCCTCACCACCACTCTCTCGTATTGCATTAGCCTTGAGCCACTCATCACCATCTTGCCTC